>NC_056737.1:210638108-210970608 GCF_019279795.1 Protopterus annectens | reverse complement strand
TGCAGAATGTTCTGGTTTTCTGTCATATTTTTATACTGTTGATTTATGCTTCTTTTTATTCAGAAAATGCATGTTGTTGCAGTGCCTGTTGCTCTGTGTTTAAGTAGCAATCCTTTAATGACCATCAGATAAGCTTGTCTGAGACTGTAAGATGCAAGTAAGATTAATAAGCATACTGTTAAAGAATTACCAACACTGCAAGCCTTTTTGTTGTTGCCATGCAGAGAATATTAACATAGCTAGATTGCATATAAGCGTTAGGTATTGAAATCCATATGACAGTATTTGTAATAAAGGACAGAATTACAGTATTTTCAGAAGCTCATTACATTTGTTGGAGACTTGCAGTCATCTCTGCAAGCTTACCTGTAAACTAAACAGAATGCCAATCTATTATTTGTGGTCCATAACCTGTGTAGTAATCCTTTAAGCAATTTATCTTGAACTTGTTTCTTGTTTGCTGTTCATTTTTTACTTTGGTCATGCTTTCCCCATGAAACAAGTAGATAGTTATTGTCAGGCAGCAGGTCTTTTTTGGATAAGAAACATTTTTACAAGTTGGGGTATCACAGAGATTGCCACTTTCAGCATGTTACTTCATACTTTTATAAAGCTGAATATAAATTATAATTAGAACTGCAGTGCAAGGAGAAGTGGTTTGAGTTGAGTGCTTCTTGTTTTTTTATACTTGATTTTGATTGGCATTCCAGTAACGTATTTAAAGTTAATTTCTTTTTTCATGCCTCACAACCTGTTTGTCTCCATCTAGATATTAAGTAAGCTGTCATGTAGCCAATGAACTGAAATGTTTTTTTTCTTCTACACTTCATTTTGTCTTGATTGGACTCTCATAATGACAGTTTGGCACCCAAGCCAGCATATTTAATTAAAGTCCCAGTTTTTGCATTTTTTTAGCATAGCCCCACCCCATCCCCTTGGTCCCACCCATTCAACTGTCTCCTGCAGCCCCCCTTTGATTTGAAGCCACCAGCCGCCACTCATTCAAACCAGGGTATGAGGTGGCTTGTAGTTTTAACTGCCATTTTAATTCATTGCTTTCCAACAAAACCTTAGTATCGCTTCCCCTGTGATTAATGCCAACACAATCAATAATACCAAAACAGAATTTAGAAAATGGTGGACATACCCTGGAGTGTTTAAATAATGCATTGTTTTCTTTGTTATTTTTAATATCATATATATGCTCATAAATATGTCTCCGCAAAGCCTTCTCGGTTTTGCCAATATAAAAACAAGAACACCCTGCGCATACTGCTATATATACCACCCATTTCCTAGAGCAATTCCTTAATAAAAATCACCTTAGACATTGCACTATTATTCAACACCACAAATTCATTTATACATATGTAACAGCACTGACTACAGGTGCCACATTTCTTGGTGTGCTGGGTCCCATACAATCTTTTTGCTTTCCCAGAATTACTCTTATCAAAAAAGTCTTTGAAATCCTACCAATTATCTAGGTGAACAACGGCTCCTTCCCAACCATTTCTAAAATATGCGGGCTAGTTTTGAAGCTCCTCCAATTCTTTTTAAAAATATTTTAACTAAATCTGTTTGTTCACCATACTGTAAAACCATAGCTTTCTCAAAATTCTTTGTAGTTCTCATTCGAGTACTTTCTTATCTAAAGCAATAAATGTAGGAAATGGATTTGTTTATTTATTTGCTTGTTTTACATTTGATCAAGTATGCTATAGGCCCTAGTCTGCCTACAAAGCGACTGATTAAAAACACAGTTTAGCAAACTAAACTAAAAACAATTGCACTAAATAGAATCTAGCAGGTATTTCAACCAGTAAATCATTGAGTAACAAGGAAAAAATGCTGTTACATTAAGAAAAAAGTTACAGCCAGAATGTCAGGCAAATATTTTACTGTCTTTCTTTCTAAGGGGAAACTCACATAAGATTCATTTTTATGATTGTGTCAAAGCTTTTGTGTAGCATCAGAGGGAAATAAATGACTTAGTTGGCATGCTATCTGTAACATATTGCTGAATCTTTATGCATTGCCCCAACTCTTAACAAGCAAAAAACATTGTTTAACATGTTTTTCCTACCCGAGGTTTGATTTTATTTATGAATATGCTCATTGCTAGTTAATCACAAATATTTGTGCGGATGTTAATCGATCTGTTTTGGCAGTAAAGCAGTTTGAAAATCAAAGAGATGTCCTAGTACCATGACAAATGTCTTCACTAACATTATATTTCTTTTTAGAAATGTAACCAGAATAATGGACAATTTTTATTAGGAGATGATAGAACACAGTGAGTTTGATCTGACTTGTATGAATTACTATCGATGATGAATCAGAAGAGGCGAGTTATCTTCAACTGCTTTATTAGAGCTACTCTATTTTGTTTTGTTCTGCATTGATTGTCAACAGACTTGCTGACAATGTCAGCGAGGGGTTAGCATGCCCTGAATCAGGCTAGCATATTGAATAGAGTTAGGAGTGAATGCACAAGATTCTGTTTGCATACTCTGTGATGCAGAATAATCCATTAATGATGCATTTTGGAGGGTCTGATGACTAAGGGGAATATTGAAGGCCCCAACATAAATGTCACGTAACAGGCTATGCATGGATTACAGTGCAAATGTTATGTTATTGATGTTAAATGTAAGAGTGGTGGTGCTGTACTGCAAAAGTACTGCAGAAGTACAGATTGCATCGCCAAATCATGAAAATAAAATACATAAGGTGGACTGCATAAAAAGAAAATAGCATTATTACATATATGTGAAATATGAACGGATATAGACAGGAATTATTGGACTCATTGTAGAGGACAAAGTACATTTTTAAACATTTAAGCATATTAATTTAAATGCAGAGTTTATACAGCCTGTATAGTCATAAACATTACAAATACAATGGAAGAACTGAAAGGTTGTACGTTTCAGCGAGTAATGTTGCATTACATATTTGCAGGCATCTTTCAAGAGTCACAGTCTGTGACTGTACATATAGAGCCCCTAACTACAGACCTGCAGTTCAGGGTCACCATCTTGAAATATAAATAACAAGGCTGTGCTAGTAATATAATGGATAATATATGATTCTTTCCCTCTATTTCTCAACATATATATATATATATATATATATATATATATATATATATATACACACATATATATATATATATATATATATATATATATATATATATATATATATAAAATCATTACTGATCCCCAAAGGAACTTTTGACCGAAGCACAAACAGCCGGGCATACTTCTGCAAAAGTGCTTTTTACCAAAAAAGCACTTTTGCGGAAGTATGTCTGCAGCTAGAGGGAGTCATGGGGGAATAACTGTTGCGGACATCATACTATGGTGCGGCTAAGGGAATATTCTCTTTTCATCACTGTAGTGCAATCTCGGAGTGAGAATATTAAAGTAGGGGGTGTGCATAAAAGTAGATTTATTGTTTTGTTTTGTTTTTTTTTAAAGCACTTTATTGAAAGTGCTTTTTCAGTGAAAGCACTTTCGTTAAAGTGTGTTCGGTGATTGTGGATTCGGACTACTGAACTTTCATTCACTAGTCCTAGATCTATATATATATATATATATATATATATATATATATATATATATATATATATATATATATATATATATATATATATATATATATATACACACACACACACACTGAAGTCCTGAAACAGAGAACATAAAATAAAAAAAAATGTAAAAACAAAAGGTGTTCTTTTACATTTTCCCCCCTGCACCCCCTCATACCACCATACTACTTAAATATACCAACTCCAAGATCACACTACAGTGAGGAAAATGGTAAATTTCCCATTCTGCGTGTACAGCGATCCCCATTCAAAATGTTTGATGTTTCTGATGTTTGAAGACTTCGATCATCTGATCTTCAACCATATGATGTCTAATGTTGTGAAATTTTCATGATTTGAAGTAGACCTATATATATATATATATATATATATATATATATATATATACATTTATATATACACACACACACACACACACACACATATATATATATATATATATATATATATATATATATATATATATATAGACATACACGTATACATAGATAGAAATATATAAGAATGGAATTATACCACTGAGTTGCATGAATTAAACTAGGCAGGTTTAAAAGCAGATCTTGAGATGTCATTCTGGTCAAATAATACATTAAGATTGTAGATTTCTTCTATATGCTTAGAAATAATCATACTGCTTCTATATCAAAGTGCAGATTTTTCTACATGTTTATTGATATCAGAATGCATATTTTTTGTTGTATTATATAGCAAAGGTATTTTCAAGTGATTTTTATTCACTCGTTTACTAGAAAAAAGACTTGTTACCTAGGGAAAATTAAGTATTATGCATACACATATTAATCCAAAAGGGTGCTAATAAATATATTTGACTGTATGTTCCAATCTGAATTAAATCTGGATAATTGTATGAGATATGTTAGTATGTGAACCTTTCTATAGTAGAGAATGGAAATACCTTGTTACGTGTGGAGCGATTACAGTTGTTTCAGATAAGTAAGATTAATGCAGCAGAAGTACTCGGTGACAGTGAAAAATAAGCATGTTCACTAAGCCATTCATTGTTTCGGTTTTGTCTTATTACAGTGCAGTATATATAAATAAATAGGTTATAAATAAATAAATAGGTTAGTACTAAGCTAACTACCCTTGCGAGCCATTTCAAGCCTAGCCAATTATCCCTTGGGAGACTCAAACCCTGCACCTTGTGCTTGCAAGGCAAACACCTTAACCCTTAGGCCACCTGTTGTAAATAATTTTTGTGAAGAATATTCTACAGTGTAATAATGCAGTTAAATAGTCAAATTTATGACTAAAAACAATAGCTCTTTTAGGATACCTGGTTTTAGATAGTTATTGACTATGGTTTCACATATGGACACATTTAATCTGATGTTTAACTTTGAAAAATGTTTATCACTTCAAGGAGAACACTACCCAAATTTAATTACTTTATAGTGTGCCCATCATACTGTAATATAAGTAACATAAATTTGATCTCTTCTCTCATTAAGATTAAATCTACAGAAATCTACACTTTCATTTGTTGAACAGCAATTTAAGCATGAAGTTAAAACATTCTCTGTTGCCACTGATACTTAACAGAGTATATATTTAACCTTTGACCTTGACGGTGTTATGCTAAGGTAGTAGTTATATGATTGTAACTGGTAGAACTTCTTTAATAAAGTGATTTCATATTTCAAGCACCAAGTCTACAGCAGTGTGTAGCTTACTTAATGAATTGTATCCATTACCCAGCATACCAAATCACAGCTTCCAGAACTTACCATACCATAAGTTTATAATAGGAATGAATCCTCACCAAATGTTTTTGTTATATTTGTTTTATTGTTATCTATTTGCAATGTGCAGTACAGGTTATACAGGACATGGTCAGCAAGTTTAACCAATGGTCAGCCCTTACTGCTAATGTCATACTCCGTACTAAATGCAGTTCATGTAAATTGTTACATATCATTTTAAAATGGCCAACATACCAGTCTTGGTAAAGGAAACAGCATTTTTCTTTTTTTATAAACTGAGTACAGGTAAATAACTACAGCTATGTTTTTATAGCTGGGTGCACCCCACCCCTACTAATAGTATGCAGTCCAACTCTATATCTGCACAAACTTGAAGGATAAAGGAAGTATTTGGATGTGACAGCAAATTATGTATTTCCTTTACTCCTAAGGTTATGCAATCTGGGATTAGGATTATTTACGTAATGAGTGTGTAAGGCATAGCCTCCCCCACATGCAGTTCTTGGAGTTTTCAATTTGTAAAACGGGAGAAAATTTAAAATTGTACATATTGCATTTAGATTTATAGATTAAAGCAGCAGGCTTAGACATTAAAGTAAACAGTAAAATACTCCTTTACCACTTCCCTATGATTAGGTACACCTTTTACATATTTGTATTCATCTGGGTAAACTCACTAGACACAGGTTTTTTTCACAGGTGACCCAGGAGTACTGCACTATTAGAGAAACTTGTTAGTAACTCTAAGCGTTAATCCTCTGAGTCAATTACTGAAATATAATTTATAAACATTTCTACCGAGAGTAGCAATTATTTGTAGACATGTGGTTACATGCTATATAACCACAGGTTTTCTTAAAAAATACATTATTAAATGCCGTAACAGGGACATCTATGATGCCAACAACACTGGTTCAAAACTGAATGTGACTGGAGGGCTTTTTTGGGCACAGGCAGGACTGAGTGGCTTTGGTGAATTCAATTCCTTGGGGAGGATATGAGTAGATGTTTCTTCTGCCATGACTTCAAGAATGAGGGTATTAATGTGCATTATTTCTAATATGAAGGGTTGAGGGGAAAAGTAATACAAGGGAACTTGCCTACTTGCCTGTCACCATGGACCTCCAAGCACCTCATGAATCCCTATAAATCTCTGTTTCTGGTCCAAATGTAAGACTTGTCAACTAGAGAAGACAACATTCTCTAGCTCAGGAAATTCTTGTCCTAAAAGGGCACACAGAGGATCAGCTAATGATATGGTAGTCTCACTGGTACAGTGAGTGATACAAGGATTAGAGGTTGATGGTGTTCAGACATTCCTTAGGATTGCTATAACAGTCAGGACATGTGCTGAATAGGACAAATCCATCTGCTAGCTGGTACGATGTGTAGCTACAACCATTTACACTGTTTTTTTTTCTTTTTCTGAGGTTGTCTTTGTTTGCTATGGTTTAAGGAGCTGGTATGCAAGCTTTTTAGTATGTTGTAATGTTTGCTGTATTATTCAGTGCTGTATGATATACTTGTTTCTAGGAAGAGTTGAGAATCATTTTACATAAAATAAAAATAAATAGAAATGCAATATTTTTTATGTCTTTTTGGTGCATTTCCTTTTGGCAACTTTGGTTCCATTTGGCATCAGACATGGTTTGGAGTTGGTTCCTTAAATGAGAGATTTACCAGTTAATGTTGGGATAATGTGAAAAGATAGAAGCTGTGAAATGACTTAGTGACTATTTATCTAGGATGTACTGCAGTGAGGATATTACCCATTTTCAGAGAATGGGGGACCTGTACATTGCACTCTGATTAGAGAATGAACATTCTCCAGCAACGTTTTCATGTACAGATAATGTCTGCTGAAAAACAAGTCCACTGCTTCACAGCAGCATATTAAGCTGCCATGGAGATCTGACTGTAACAGAGATAACAGCTGCCATTAGGTTATGCATGCTAAGCAGTGCTTTTGCTGTTTAGGGAGTGTAAAAAAAAAAAGTTAAAATGTTAAAACAATGGAAAAGTGTTTGTTTGTCTATGTGTATGAATGTATGCATACAAGAAAGTAGCAGTGAAAACAATCAAGCCGCTATTTTATGTTCGCTAAGCAGCACTTTTGCTGTTTAATAAGTGCAAAATTAAAATAAACTGATAATAAAAAATAGAAAAGTGTGTGTGCGTGTGCGTGTGTGTATGTGTGTGTGCGTGTGTGGGTGTGTGTGTGTGTGTGTGTGTGTATGTGTGTGTGTGTGTGTGTGTGTGTGTGTGTGTGTGTGTGTGTGTGTGTGTGTGTTTATGTTTCTGTCTTTCTGTGTGAGTGTGTGTATGGGTGCTTGCGTACATGAAAGTGGAAGTGTGTGACTAAGTGAGTGAGTGAGTGAGTGAGTGAGTGAGTGAGTGATCGAGCAGTGTATGCAACTCTTTTAAAAGGATGCATATCTCTCAACCTCTTAGCTCAAGAAATCCAGATAAAGCCTAAAATAATGGGGGACAAAGAATTAAAAATAGGGACACATTTTAAATATTGCTCTTACAAAATTAGAAAGTTGCTATAATAACATGATTTATGTTAACATGCATTCTCTGATGGATACGAAGTCCACACCTCTCATATATCCCTGATTTTGAATCAAATTTTAGCTATGCCTCCCTTAATCCCTCTTAAATCTGGGAACTTTTGGAGAAAAGGTGGTGAATTACACTTAATAAACAATGACAATAAATAGAGTTATTGACTTTTTACTTCAGAAAATGTATATTAATTCACATTCTCTTATTATGTCAATGTTTCAGATTACTAGTACTAATATTTTAAAAGTCTCCCTGATTACTTCTGTATTTGTCCTTAATTAATTGAGAGTTTTGATAAAGTCTGAAACTCAAATGTAACTCATTATTTGGTGACTTCAACTCCCACTGATTTGCCAGCATATCAACATATCAAGTTTAAAACACTAGGTCGAGGAACTATTTTATATCAAAATGGTTGAAATATACATATATATTTATAGTAATTAAAAAAATACAAAATAATTTAATAGCCCATTATCTAAGCACATTAATGCCCTCCAGGGCAACTGCGGTGTCGGGCCTCTAAACAACCCTGAGCAGGTGTTATTTGTGCAATAACATACACTATGTCAGGCATTATTACTTGCTTATTCCTTGTTATGCATATTTTTATATTTTCATAATCTTTATATATTTTACTTTGTCTTTCTGCCACTACTGCCTGCAGATCATCATCCCTTACAGCTCTGGAAGCAAACAAGTAAACAGCCATCAGGGGTTGTCTGCTAAAGTCCCAAAGCTCCACCCCTAGTGTATGGCATGAGCATTATATTACCCCAGTGCTATTCTGTGCCCTCAGATCACATCAGTGATACCATGCGCATGCCTACAAGAGCTGTTGTCACCAGCTGGTATTACCAGTCCTACACTGCCCTTTCCTATGGCGCTTGCTGCCTGAGAGCAATTTGGCCATCTGGGACCACTATTCCTCTCTCTCCTATGACAGGTGAGCTGGCTAAGCTGCTTACTCCTGTGTTGCCCTGCTGAGCTCTTTCCAGCTCCTGAGTTGTTAGTCAAACTTGGGTTTCTGAGGTCATGGACAGGGTTCCATCTGTCTGTGCCACAGAACCAGGCATGCTGGGCTGTATATTACTGAGGAGCATCAGATATGGTATAGTGGAAAAGAAAACAAACAAGCATAAAAAAAGCTACCCTGAAGCTGTCCATTTTAAACATGCTATGCTGGAGATGTTGCTAAATCCTTGTTAGTTGTTCACTGTATTGTGAAGCTACGAAGTATGTATGTGTATATATAATGTTGCCTCAGCAGTGGCAACCCAAAAATACACCACACCACATACCAAAGGAGTGTTACAAATTTGCTGCTGTCATTTTCAAAACTTGAGCTAAATATACCTGGTTATTAAATCCTGCCGGTACATTGACATTCAATCGCAGCTGCCACAAAAGTTCTCAGTATTCAAGCAGTGCCTCCCATTGCCTTCCACATGGAGAGCAGGAAAATTGTATAGCTCATATCACTGGGGGATTTGACATCAGTGTGGGTTACATCAGTATGTTTTACACCATTGTGATTTTATGAACAAATTTATGTGAAATGTTGTTTTAAAATAATTAAATTAAGTAAAATTCATTATTTGACTAGTTTTATCCATGTTAGTTCATGTGTAATTATGGTGTTTAAATATTTTACTTAATTTTTATACAGTTAATTTATTGTTCTTGTCACTTTAAATTCCTGGTATTGAGAGGGATGTGTAACAGGAAATGATGTAGTACTTGAATTAATGTTTGTCAAACTTCTAGTATAAATAAGACTTTCAACACGGAATTTGCATTCTGATGAAGTCTTTATAAAAGATGAGACCTCTCTCCTTTGTTACATGGTGTGGTGTCTTTTGGGGTTGCCACTACTGAGGCATTATCTTTGGTTATTGGTTTTGTGGTGTGCCTCTGTTTTCCCATCAATTCTTGGTTATTGGTGTGTGTGTGTGTGTGTGTGTGTGTGTGTGTGTATATATATATATATATATATATATATATATATAAACATATATATATATATATATATATATATATATATATAAAATATATATTATATATATATATATATATATATAAATATATATATATATATATATATATATATATATATATATATTTAATGTTAATATTGCCCAAAACAACTAATTGTTGCTTTATATTGGCTAAAATCTTAGACAGCGTAAGAGAAATCTATCACTGACATCTGATGTGGAACTGTACAGCTTAATTCACATTGAGTTTTCTTACATAGTCTCATAGACATTTCCCCAGTGCATAACTTGGCATATAGATCTAACCCTCTAAGTTAAACTGCTGAAGGACTCAGTCAACCCACTGACAAAACTGTATTTTTTTTTGCAGGGGACTAACTCCCACACCCCCAACTGTGTACATAAATACATAATCAAGTAAGTATGAAGGGATGAGGATTGGAAAAATCACAAAAGAAAGCATGTCTGATCATGTGCACTTAGAAACCATGCTGCACACTGCATGTGGAAAATGGTAAATAAGTGATCATGCAGGTGCAATGAACACCCTAATCACATACTTGGTATTATATCATGCCACAGGTTATGGGCAACATCACATATTCAGCATGCAATGGAATTCAAGTAAGGAGGAAATGCCTTGACAACTTAGGAGCAAAACAGAAAGACTCAGAAGCCCAATATAAGGACAATGAACCCATGACCAGGGCCAGATTAAAATAATTCCATAACTAAAGGAGTGAGATGTAGATAAGAGAGACTGTGAAAAACTATAGCAAGTTGGGGAACACAGCAAATATAAAGTCCATCGCAAGGTGGAACAAAAAAAATAAATGAACATCAAACAAAAGAGAGCACAGTATAAAATACAGAAAAGTATTACCTACCATTTGATATATATTAATATGGCCCCCAAGGGCAGCTACACTAGTTCTTACCTACGACTACAAGACAAGGGAGGTTACCTATTGTAATACTGGCACTCATAATACTGAGTGTCAGCACAAACACAAAAAAATAAATAGAAAAAAGCAATGCATGAGAAGAGAGTATTGAAGAGTGCTCTTCTCCATTAAACTTGTTTTTCACAAAGGGGCAAATCCCCTATTCCCACCAAATGTATACATACACCTCCAAGATCACCATACCTTGGTGGAGAGGAGTATTCTGAGTAATGGCCTTCTCAGACTCGATATATGCAAGTTTGTTTTTTGGCCATTCAGTATCATTATTTCAGGACTTGCTGAAACGCGGGCAAACATTTCAACTGGTTATAATTTTTGTAGTTAACAACCACCTGAACTGTCAAAGATTCATGCAGCTAGGGTGTCAGTGTAACACCACAGCTTGATAATGGCACATCCGTAGTATACTACTATTTTATTCTGTACTGCACTGTCTAGGTAGGAATGAAAGGCCTTGTTTTTTAATATGTGCATTGTACCTAGAGGCTTATGATATTTTGGCATCAGGGACGAGTGTGCAGTCTGCTATCCAACTGACACTGCATTTGTTTTCGAAAGTGACAAGCTATAAATAGAAAATTGAATGGCAACTGGGGGTAAGAGAAGCAACAAAGGATTCAAATTTAACCAATACTAAAAAAAAAAAAAATAAGAGAAACAAATACAAACAAGTGCTGACAGGTCATAAAGGAAAGTGGCCACATGAAGCAGCAAGAATAGTTGCTTCTGTTCCATACTGGTGGAGTAAGATAGGTTAATAGATGCACAGAGGTGGGATCTAGGTTGGTATTACTGTAAAACATGGAAGTAGATAATAAAGTAGGACAGAAGCATTGGTCAAGGAGTCTGTTGGCTATTTGTGATAAAGGATGGACATGATGCAAGATTTGTTTGATGTAGACATGCATAAGGATTTCCTTAAGATGGTTATTAATAATAAAAAAGCTATGAAGAAGTTTGACAAGTTCTAATGTACCACAGTTTCTGTGCTCATTTAAGTAAGGATGTATATATTCAGAGACGACAAGGTGAAAATAAAATGAGAACTCTGTAGTGAATTTCAGTAGCTGCTTGATTCTTCTAGCTATGATCAACCAAGTCTATAGAAGCTGGCAGACCTCATCTCAATCTAAATGCTGTGTTTATAAGTGTAGTATCATTGTCTTAAGGAAATGATGCCCTCCCATGCTTACAAAATCATTAGATGCGACTACTTCAGATATGAGCTGTATCTTTGTTTTTATCCTGTTCATTTCTCCTACATAGGTGTATCAGCAAACACATATCCCTTTCAACTTCTTAGGTGTATTAGCCGGAAGGTTCTTTGTTGCTATGGATAAAAATAGTGAGGGATAATATTGAAGGCTGCACTACCTAGGCTGCTGGATGAAGCACTTAGGCATACTGGAGAAAGCAATTGCATTCTGTCTGTTTTATTTTGCATAAGTAATTGTGTATGTTCCTGGTACGCTTAAGGTGTATATAGTGTTGTCTCAAGAAACTTTATTGCAGTCAGGTAGATGGCTTCGTGTTAGTCTATAAAGCAAACTGGCATTCCCCCTTACAGCTGAATAATAGAATGGATGACTCCTATAGCCAGCAATGTGGTATCTAAAGTCTCTGTAATATATTACTCATTTTCATAATTCCACAGCTTCACCTATGAAAACTGAGCTGCATCTGTTCCATATTTTTCCAGAATGATCACTGCCTGCCAAACGTAGTAGTACCAATTGCATCAACCACTTATTCTTACACTGTCACTGTATTCAATCCACAGTACAGATATGTCATTAGGGTGCATATTCCTCTCATTAATTAGTCAACAGCTACAAACTACTACTTAATTCCTCTCCATTTGGATGAAATCTTACATTTTTTCATGCTTTTCACCTCTTGATATCACTAAAGCAATCTCTTTTTGAAGATGTGTGGAGTCACAAGCCTTTCTACTGCCATTTGGAGTGCAGTATGATTTTTTGTCAGTACCTTGTGGGGTGTTTTATTTGAATAGCAAATTATGTGACACTTCACTCCATTTCTAACTATACTCTTATCACATCATCTAAAAGAAAAATTGACACCCAAAAGCCACTGCTCATGAAATGAACCATCACCTGACCTCTAACAAAGGATAAATATGTCCTTGAACACTTTATCTACTTAAAATATAGATCACACAGATCATGCAGCGTGTGAAAGAATCAGTATTATGATCTTGGTAAATTAAGTTTCTTGTGAGGATGCATTCATTCTTTCAAGTTATCTATGTCAGCATTCTGTTACAAAAAATATCTGAACAGAGGTATAGACCAGTGGATTTTGTAGAATTATGCTGAATTCATAGCAGCTACAAACTTGGAGATAATAGCAAAATATTAACACCGAAGTAGTAATGTCTATTTCTTGTGCTGTTTGAAAGTAATGCACTTAGCCAACCTTTCTTATAAAGTGTAATTCTCCTTTTCCTGGTTCTTTGTTATGCCTTTTGGAAAGGATTATATCTGATATGACAGCATTATATTTTTATACTTCACTTACGCTAAGGAAGTGTTCTTGAGATCAGAAATATCACCTTCTGTCACTCTTGCTATTTAAGAACTGTGACCTAAATAACATCCCTTTGCAGAGAGCCTGACATGTTATTTTTAAAAGTTTTTCCGCTCTGCTGTGATATGATAAATAGCAATTGAATGTCAAATGTGTCTAAAATGAGATATAACTTCGATATGACAAATGGAAAGCTAACTTTTATCAGGAGGGCATTTCTGTTTGTTTGACAATCTGCATTACATATGTGTATTGCAAAGACTCCTAACAATATTGAATACAGAATATTGCATTTAGTGAAGGTTTAATATCAGAGAACTGTATTAAAGATTACTGCAAATGAGATCTGTAACCGCATACGTTTGTATTTATTTTATACCTCAAGCCGTCTGAGTATCTTACAGCACGCTGTTAAACCTTTTAGCAACTAAAACCGTAAAGTATTGCTGAATAGGCAGATTAGTCTGTGCAGTTACTCCTGAGCGTAACATAGCATTATCCCCGTAAAAAGCATTGTCACTGTAAAACAACACTTTTATTATGGGACACAAAATCCCTAACCATCACTTGTCAGAACAGTGTTATGCAGGGAGACTCCAAAACGATTTACACTCTGTGTAGCATGCAACCTCAAGCACTTTCACTACACTGGAGACTAGAGAAGGTATCTAGGTATTCCCAAACTGCAGAGATCAGTGAAGAAGTTTGTTGCCTGATACTACAATAGGAATCAGGTTCACTATGGCTCACGACTTACAGACTTTATATTGGCACGGATTGCTAATGTAAAGCTTCTAACTAATGGAGTTACATATTAGTCATTAGGTCTATTTAGTGTAGCTACTGTACCTCCTGTATGTCAGAAATGTTACTGCGGGCAGTACATGGCTGATGTCCCAAATGTCTACAGTGCCTACAGGTAGAGCTTTTCTCAAGCTGTCAAGGAGTTTGGAGGTACCACAAGTGAGCCAAGCATGCATGGTAGTAGTATCTTTGAGCTGGCCTTTTTGAACACATGGGATGATTCAATTTTTTTTTTTTTAACAAGGTCAAACAGTGCTGTTGTGACATAGATCAAAAGCATGCCACATATATATTTGAAGGTGTATTAATGTACGAATGACAAAGTTTTACTTGTCACTTATGCAGTATTATTTTAACAACATAACACTAAATAAGTGCTATTTTTTAACTTCTCGAACTGTACTCTGAATGGTGGGAAAACCAAGTGGAGCTGTGATATTTTATATTGTACATTATAGCAATGGACAAGTAATGTATATGTTTTAAAATGATTTGGAGTTGTAGTACAATTCTGGATGGTCTGTAAGAAAACTAGGTGCTATTCCATGATTATAATAGCTGTTCCTGAAATACAGTCTCCTCCTAGCATTAAACAACCATTCTTGTTATTTATCAGTGTTTCTAGATATTTCCTCATGAACTTTGCCTACAACATTGGAACCCAGTACTTGTTCATCAGTGTAAATGCCTTACTTTGATACACAATAACAACTATATATTCATTCTTTTCTTATCACTGTGTTTGTAAATTATTTTGATAATTTTCCCGTTTTTCCATAAAATAGCAACTTCTTCTTTTCTTGTGTTTTAAAAAAGAATAGCTATGTGATATCTTACATTGCTTGAATTTAGTATGTTGTTCCTCAGTATTTATGATAAGAGTTTCCTGCAAAGATATTAAAATTTCTTTATTAATTTTCAAACATTTAAGAAATCCATATCTATTCTGGCCACTTTTTAAAGAGTTAGTGCTTAGAGATATAGTAGTAAATTCATTCAGCTTTTCAATCATTCTGTATTAATCATAGTTTATATATAACTTATTGTGATCCTTCTTTAATATAAAATCATTTATTGTTTCAAAGTCTAGCACTTCCTGTTTCTTTTCTTTTCCTAGTTTAATCTGTATTAATTTATTTATTGTTTGTTTATTTGTTAACTGGGAAAGGGGCCTGGTACAAGACACAACCTTGGCCCAGAGGTAGACTGTAGAATCAGAGATATAAAATGATCAGTTGAAAAAAAAGTAAAACTGTGAATGTATTTTACTTAGAAAGTAGGATGAAGCAACGTTGGTAATAATGGAGAAGTAAAAATAAAAACAATTGGAACCAAATATAGGGGGGAAAAAAACCCAATATATATATATATATATATATATATATATATATATATATATATATATGGATCTAGGACATTTGCTCGGATGAGCAAATGTCCGAATCCATAACAATCAAACACACTTTAACGAAAGTGCTTTTATCGAAAAAGCGGTTTTGTTAAAGGGTGTTACAAAAAAAAAAAAAACACTGCATTAACATTTTAGCAGGGGGGCTCTGCCCCCCCCACCCCCTACTTTAATATTCTCCCTCCGAGACTGCACTACAGTGGGAAAAAGGGAATTTTTCCTTATCCGCACCGTAGTATGGCCTCGGCAACAGGCATACTTACACAAAAGTGCTTCTTCAGTGAAAAGCACTTTCGCGTAAGTATGCCCAGCCGTTTGGGTTAACGTCCAAGACCCATATGTATATATATATATATATATATATATATATATATATATATATATATATATATATATATATATATATGGATCTACTTTGGTAGATCGACTTACCTGAACCAAGATACCTGAGATGAAAGCACAGAACAGACCAGCATACCGAACAGCAAAACATCAGAAGTTTAACACGGGAAAAGAGTCGGTTGGCCAGCATGGTAACCTTTGCCCTTTTCCACACTGTAGTACGATCTCAGAGTTGGTATATTTAAGTAAGGGGGTGTGGGGGGGCAAAGCCTCCCACATGGGATGTCTGTCAGATGGGTTGAATTTAGTGTGGTTTGTTTTTGTGGTGGTGTTGGATAACTTACCGTTTTCCTGGTGTGACTTTCCAATGTTTTGTACGTTCGGTATCCTGGTCTGTTCGGTGCTTTAGTCTCGGGTATCTGGGCTTCAGTGTTCAGGTTAGGTGATCTACTGAAGTAGATCCATAGATATATATATCACACACACACACACACACACACACACACACACACACACACACACACACACACACACACACACACACACCACACATGGCTCTCATATTAATATCAGTACATTATTAGATAATAATAAACATATGATCAGCTTTATAGTTAGACTTGAGGTATTGGTTATATCATGATCAGTAATCCGATATCCCTAATATACACCTGAACTTTAGTGCTATGTGAGATTTCTGCTTTTCATTGAAAAGAGCAGCATCATATAGGGTTGTGATATCCTTGAGCAATGAGCTACATGTGACTGGGACAAGTTTATGAAGGATCTCTCACAAACAGCTAAGTAAAATGTATGTTATTTTATTTAATTTTAAGTGATGTGGAACTTCTAAGACTGTAGTTGGTTTCATGCAATGAAAGGATAGTAGCAAGTGGTGGGCAATACCCTTTGTTAACAAGTTTGAATATAAGAGCATCTTTTTAATTGTCAGCAGTAGTATATTTATTTTGTGCATGTTGAAGAACATTTATTAAAATAAATTGCAGAATTATATCAATCAATTTACAATTTGCCTCTCAGTTTGTTCTTTGGTAGTACACATTATACATTTACGTAGCAGGCATCCAATAATTCAGCATTATTTGCATAATTTGTTTAGATGCCATCCTTCATATAAGTCATATCTTTCTTCTTGAGTTATTTTATGCTAAAACTGATTTTTATTAGAAATATTTGTCAGTTCAACCATCCTAATGGGATTGTAATAAACTTTAAGATTCTTCCTATTTTAACACTTGAATTATAAGTTTTATGTGAATGGAGATATTCAGAAGTCAGTTTGACTGTAAGAGTATTCAGTAAAAGCCCAGTGATGAACCACTATCCAAAAAGCCACACTCGGACAATGAAAATTAGCGCTTTCATTCACTTCTTAATACTGTGAACATCTGATAAAGTTCACAATATTAAAAAGTGAATGAAAGCGCTAATTTTCATTGTCCGAGTGTGGCTTTTTGGATAGTGGTTCATCGCTGGGTGTTTAAAGTTTCTCCTTGGTATTTCCTAGTTCCATTTAGTATTCAGCAAAAGGTTTTACGTTGCAGTGATGGAAAGCCGTTTGGCTTTATGAATGGGGGAGCAATTTCTTCACTAAACTAGTCCAATAAACCATCTAGACTACCATTCACAGATGTACTGACTAAAAATTATTTTCCCCAATACAACTGCAGCAAAGTCAATCACATCTGTATCAGATCTAAAACGCAAGTTAATTTATATGTTTCAGGTAAATCCAATGTATATATACTTCATAAATAATGAAAAGAGGGTGGATAGAAAAAGAATGTATGTATACATATTATATTCTCTCATTGTTCTTATTTCAAATTTCCTTTTTTTTAATTATTTAAAATGTATTACAGTTCATATAAGTATAGTTTCAAGTCTACTCCTTTTTCATTTGTTTTTATTATTCTGTTTTTATTAGAAATGTAATGCAGTCTCCACTATACAAATGCTTTTACTATTTTTTTGCACAATGCATTATTTTAAACTGGAAAATAGATGCTAGTCTGTTTGTTCAGCATTCCAGAATATATTCAAACATGTTTAAATCCAAAATTTCTTAAAATAGATGAAAGAGTATAAACTAGTTCATTCTGAAATAATTGCTCATTATACTTGACCTTATTTAGTAAATATAAATAGATACAATTCAGTGTGAAATATATATATATATATATATATATATATATATATATATATATAGTGGAGACCCGGGGAGAAAAGCTCCATTACAATGAAAAACAATATAATAATATAAAATACAGGTTTACAGGCTATAAAAATATGAACAGCAAAAAAGGGCAAAGAGACAAACCAGGGTCTCCATAAATAGTTTACAAAGTAAATGATATAATCCACAAGATAAAAAGAGATCCAAATTAACCAAAGGAGCAAATTTACGAATGAGTATAATACACCTAAGCAGGAAGATAAAAGGTACACAAATTGTGCCTCTACAAATTAAATTGTGGGAGGTGTAGGAATAGGAGCAGGGAGAGTACAGATTATCACTAGCAAATTTGAAAATGACAGGGTGAATAAGGTTAATAGCAGGAGGGAGACTGGTAATACAAATACAGTGATAGTACAAGAGATAGAGTAGTTAGAGAGGATTAGATAGGGTAGGTGCAATACAAGATAATTAGGTTGATTGTAAGGCTGGTAGCAAGGCAGGGATTGAGACAGAGAAAGTCAAGTAATGGCATCATAGATAATATGAGGTGCATTAGTGCAGTTACAAATCCAATTAGAGAGGAGATGGTTATGAAGGGCAGTTTTGAAGTTTGAAAAGAGTCGTTCACAACGTACAGAGAAGGAGAGGTTATTCCATAGCCTGGCTATGGTCCAGGAGTATAGGAGTTTTCCTGCAGCTAGATTTGGTTTATAGATTTGAAGTAAGTGTTGGTGCTCAGATCTTAGGGGCCGAAGAGGTTAGTAGGGGACAAGTAGGAAATGGAGAGCAGGACATTGTAATGGTTTATGGATGAGTTTATGTAAGATGGTTAGTTGAATAAGTAATAGGTGGTGAGGGAATTCTAGCCATTGTAATTTTGTTAGGGCAGAGCAATGATGGGAAGAGTGGCGGGTACCTGTGATGAATTTGGCAATCTTATTATAGCAGGATTCTAGCTTGAATATCAAGGAATACTGTAGGTTAGTTGACAATGGAGCATCATAGGTTAGAGATGGTAGAAGATAGGTGAGGGCGAGAGCTTGTTTAGTTGGTAAGAAGAGAAACTTATTGTGCCTATATAGTAGCCCTAGTTTTTTGTATGTTTTGGTAATGCTAGATTGGACATGCAGCTCAAACTTTAGGTTTTCATCTATTATGACACCTAGTAATTTAATATTAGTTACCAGTTCGATTATTGTATAGTTTTGTGAGATTATTTTGAAACCTTCTTTATTGAGAATAGTATTCCTTTTAGGGGTAAACAGCATAAGTTTAGTTTTTTTGTCATTAAGAGAGAGATGTTTTTTGTGGAGCCAGGATTCTACTATAGAAAATGCTGTTTGGGTTCTTTGTTGCAGAGTGTCTATGTTGGGAGAAGAGCAGACTCTAGGCGAGCCATCTGCATACTGGACTAGGGAGTTTGGGATGCCTTCGTGAAGATTATTTAAGAATATGTTAAACAAGAGAGGTCCTAAAACTGAGCCGTGTGGGACACCTGTAAGGTTGTGAAGGTAGAGAGAAAAAGAATCTTGCCATTTGACAGCATGTTGCCTGTCAGAGATAGCACTTGAACTAGTTTAGTGATTGAGTGGATAGGCCTCTGGATGAGAGTTGAATGAGGAGAATGGTGAGGGAGATAGTATGGAATGCTTTGGAAAGATCCAAAAAGAGAGCTGATACTATATGGCCTGAGTCTTGGGCTTTATTGATAATATCCAGGAAGGAGATCAGAGCAGATGCGCTATGCCCTGGCTGAAAACCATGTTGGGTAGGGAGAGGATGTTGTTGCTTTGAAGATAATGGATGAGTTGCTTTTGGATGCATTTTTCCTAGTATTTTTGATATAGGTAGCAATGGGTCAAAAATTTGAGATGTCGGAGGATGTGCCACCTTTATGTAGTGAAAGCATTATGGCTTTTTCCAAAGGCAATGGACATAAGACTCCTGAATGGACCTGTTGATGAAGATACTTATAGGGTAGGCTACAGAGTCAGTGGCGATCTTAAGGAATTTGGCAAGAATGTTGTTGGCAGAATTAGAACAGAGCTTTAGATTCTGAAGTAGTTTTTCATATAGGATGTGGAAATGGTGGAGCGATTGAATTCTAGATTGCGGGGTTCCTTAATAGAATTTGGAGTAAGGAAATATGGTTTGGAGAGATTGTGTAGTGGTGGAGAGGAGTTTAATGTGGGGAAGTGGTTGGGTGGTAAAGCAGAAGAGAAGGAGGAAGTAAGGTTAATAGAAGACCAGAAAAATTTAGGGTTAGTTTTCATATTTGTTTGCAAGTTCCAGAAGTATTGTTGCTTATCTTTGTAGATAAAATTTTGGCTTGGTTTCGAAGCTGTTTATAATGAATAAGGATGGATGGGTTTTTGCATTTAAGCCAGCATTTCCAGGCTTTGTCCCTATTATTCATAATTTCCCCAATAGATTTGGATAGCGATGGTGCATGGTTAGATTTGATTATCTTGGATCTAGTAGGAGCTAAATTGTGGAGGATATTTAGAAAGGAATTGTTGAAGTTGAGGAGGGCATCATCTAGAGGGAGAGTTTTGAGACAGTTCCAATTGTAACTACTTACTATACTGTTAAAGGTCTTAGGACAGAATTTAGATAAGTCTTGTATTATTCTAATGTTATGGACTTTTGATATGGATGAATAGTTTTAAATGGTGAAGGCTGGGAGGTGGTCACTAATGGAGTTTGCCAGAGTGCCATAAGTAGGGTATTTTGAAGGATATGAAACCAAGATCCAGTCTAGAATTGAGCCTTTGTTGGTTTTGAAGTTAAACCTGGTGTTAGTATTAATTAGTTGTGTAAGACGGAATAAGTTTATACTAGAGGGGGATTGACAGGAAAAAGTAGAGGCCCAGTCAATGTTCATGTCACCTAGAATAATAGTTTCATGTTTTATAGTGGCGGAGTCCTAAGACAGTATGTCTTCTAAAACAGAGATGTTATTTCCTGGAGGAATATATAAGACTATTATACAGAGTTTTTTTACAGTTGTTGATGTCTAGGAAAGAGATTAGGATCTCGGCATTTTGGAATTCTGGAATGGGGTTGGTAAAAGAGGAAATATTAAAATCCTTAGAGTAAATAAGGGCAATTCCACCTCCCCTTTTATGTTGTCTGTCTGCTCTAATTACATTAAAATTAGGGAGCAGAAATTCTGAGTCTTTTATGGAAGGTTTTAACCAGGTTTCAGTTGCACCTAGGATGTGAGTTCTGTTTTGGATAAGCCAGGCATGGAAGTCAGTAGTCTTGTAACAGATGCTGAGAAAGTTTAGAGTGGTAAAGTGGAGCTGCTTGGTGAGTTTAGGGGAGTGGCATTGTTGGGATGACAGAGTAGTTTGGGGCCTTGGGTTGGGATGGATATCAACAGCGGGTAATAGGGAGGAGTAGAATGAATAGAGACTGTGGGATAGGTCTAGTAGTTTGGAAACAAAGAGGGGAAGAAGATAGTCTGGAAATTTCATTTATAGTGTGGGGAATATGTAGAATGGAGTAGTATGAATTTTCTAAGGAGAAAAGGAGTTGAGTTGTAGAGGCTGGGGCTGATGCTAGAATAAAAGAGAGCATTCAAGTCTGTTTGTGGGGCTCTATAGTTAAGGTAGGTAGGTAGGAAGTAATGATTTAATGATGTAAGGTTTGAAAGTAGAGGAAGACCGACAATTAAAGGGAGTACATAAGTAGACTGTAGTGAAAAAGAATACATAGTGAGGGAATGCAGTTATGTAAGGGTGCAGGACTTAGTGGATTGGGAATGAGGAGGGGGTTATATGATTGGTGATTAAGTGAGTGGACGTGTTGTGGGAGTGGTTATGAGTGCATAACGGAAATGAAAGAGGGGGTGTGTGGGAATGGGGGTAGGGGAGGGGAGGGTAGTAAGCCTGGAACACAGCTGAGGGTGAGCAGAGTAGGGCAGCACCTAGTTGAATACTTATGCCTGCAAAAAAACAATGTATGAAAGCTATGGTAAGTCCAGAGTCTCTTGTGTTGGAGTTTAAAAACCAGTTGGATAAACGTAGGTGATGGACAATATTCAGGGTTATTTCTATGGGACAGCAAAATACTGGTACAAAGGCTAGAGCAAAGGCTATGAGGTCAGAGACAGGGAAGGAGAGACTGGTCAGCCCCTGTAATGTGCTACTCAGTGATTAAAGGGAGCGGATGCTAAGAGGTTGCAATAATATTATAAGTAGTGATAATCATTTACTAATAAAAAATACACATACATAAACTAGTTAAAATTGTGGCCATTTAAACTGTCTTCTGTAGCTCTGGTGTTGATATGAAGGCAGGAGTCAGGGTACTTAAATCCACCCAAGATGCTTTTACTGTTGAGAGTCTGGGAGGAAATATTAGGGGTTGCCATTTAAACTAGTTTAAACTGTGGCCGGTTCCGCTGTCTGCTGTAGCACTGGTGTTGATATGAAGGCAGGAGTCAGGGTACTTAAAACCACCCGAGATGCTTTTACTGTTGAGAGTCTGGAGGAAATATTAGGGTTTGCCACATAAACTAGTTAAAATTGTGGCCAGTTCCACTGTCTGATGTAGCGGTGGTGTTGATATGAAGGCAGGAGTCAGGGTACTTAAAACCACCCAAGATGCTTTTACTGTTGAGAATCCAGGAGGAAATATTAGGGGCTGCCACATAAACTAGTTAAAATTGTGGCCGGTTCCACTGTCTGCTGTAGCGCTGGTGTTGATATGAAGGCAGGAGTCAGGGTACTTAAAACTACCCAAGATGCTTTGACTGTTGAGAGTCCAGGAGGAAATGTTAGGGGTTGCCACATAAATATATTTATATTATATACATGATGTTTAAATTATCCTACTTATAAAAGGAAAAGAGAAAGAGGGGAAGTAAGGAACTACTTTACAATAAAGCAAGGAATGATTTACCATATTATGTATTTTGCAAGAATAAAATACAGCCCAGACTCTGCCACAGCTTGCTGTGAGGGGAAAGATTAGTTTGCTTTTGATTTCTTGTACTTTGTATTACTTTATTGCGTTTTTCTATTTTGTATATTGTGATTTTTTTTACACTGTTTTACTTGTCTTCTGCTTTTAATTGCATATTAAAACTTGAAAAGAGACCACAGCTGTGTCGCTTGTGAGTCAGACAGATTTTTCCCACCCATCCACCCTGTTACTGTTGTGTTCTTAAACACCACTGACTTTTTAGTTGTCTAGGCCTTATGGTATTTTGACCATATATCTTCTTCTCTCGCTCCTTTCACCAGCTGGTGTGAGTAATCACAAAATTATCATTTTGTGAAATCACTCCCCTCCAACTATTTAAATTTATTGTCCATCCCTTTGCATTCCATATTACCAGAATACACATGTGCCCACCCCTTTCAATCTATGTTGCTCTTTTAAACACAGTGGCTCTAGTTACTTAATAGTGACTTAAGTAGCCCGCTTTCATATCTAACTGCTTAGTCTACACTACAGTGTTTAGGATAAACCATTTTTTCCTCTTACCTTTAAATATCTATTGCAAGACCATCAGTTATTGGAGAGCCCACATTCTGCCTCTCAATAGTCACCTTGGGATTAGTGCTTCTATTTTCTCCTGGTGAGAGAAGAAGTACAGGGACATTATTTCCTGAAGACTGCTGATCACCAGAAAACTTAATAACTGCTTCATAGGTGACAGCTTGGAATTTGTGCTTATATTCTAGTCCTGGTGAGAGAAGGAGCAGAGTGCATTGATTCCTGACTGTTTCTGGTTGGAGAGTGAGTGTATGAGCTTAATGTTACTGATTGGTCTGGTTGCTGTTCAAGGCATCCACCAGGAAAAGGCTACAAGCCTACTGACTCTTGCCTCATCTTGGACAAGACTGTGGATCAACAAACAGGCTGTGGCCTGATTCTCATCTTGGGATTGGTGCTAACATTTTGCTTCTGATGAGAGAACAAGCAAAGGAGCATTGTATCCTAACAGAGTAAAGCTGTGGTGAGACCAGCATTAGTAGTAGCCAGGCAGTAGCCATTCATGTGATTCCCCTCTTTTCATCATTCTTGACAAGCTAATTCTTTGTTTTCAGTAAGTACTGCTTGATTCGTTTCTAATTTCAGAATTTCTGACTTAATACTTCAACCTTAAAATTTCAGTGTCTACGTATTAGTTTCCCCTTAAGTGTTTGGCAGTGGTATGTACAGACTCACACACCTTGAGTGATATTTTTCCTGTAAAAGCACAATTTAAATTTCTCCACAACCTAGTTGCACATAGGGCAACTAGTTTGCAGTGACAAGCACTGTCCCCGTAGTTGCAAACCGGATGCTGCTGACAGTGATTGATATTCTCACTCCAACTGTCTAATCAATAAAAAAGGGTCTGTTGCCATGAATATGAACTTTCCTACTGTCAACATTACAGACTTGGTGGATGTGGGCATCCTGAGGTAATGCAGAAATTGCTTCATGTTTACTGACAACCAGTTAATTCTCAAACAAACTCATATGGTCTGTGAGAGATGTATTTACACAATATCACTGAACACAAAGCTTTCACATAAATATACTCCTAATGTCAATAAGGCTGTCAGTTGTACACACGCTGCACCCATCATGCACAATTCAAAGCAGATATATTGACCCACATATGCTGAGGCAAATAAATGTAACCTTCCTAAACCACAAAGGCATTCTAGATGAAGTATACATAACAAATACCCTCAGCAGCCCCAAATGTGCTCTTTCAAAACAACTCCTACATCAGCACATAGAGCTACATCACATGGAGCCTCTAAGCCTATAAGGCAAGCCACCACACAATCCAACATTCTAGTCATTGAAGACCACATCATGAGACACATTGATGTCTCTCTCACCAGGCTGAGTAAAGAGAAAGCTCCCATCAGTTGCTTATCAGGGGCCAGGATCTGACACATTACATATCCACTCAGGTCATTGGACTACATTTACCAATATGACTCAGTCATAGTCCATGTGGGAGTAAATGACCTGAGATGTACCTCCCTAGACTATATGAAGAGAGACATCATGGAGCTCTCAGAATATGTGTCTCAGGCTGGTATGAACCTAGCATGGAGAAGCATTTTATCTTCTCCAAGGACGATGCCACAATACGAACAAAAGATGATTGACTTTAATAATTGGCTTAGTTTCTGGTGTCATTCTAAGGGGGTTCAATATTTGTCAGCATGGAAGGAGATGGACAACAGACCATGCTGCTTTGCCAGGGACGGTCTTCACCTCTCCCCCCTAGGCTTTCAAATATTAGCTCAAACATTGTCTTCCCCCATAGTACCTTTTCTAGGCAATGTCAAACTGAACGTACTTCTGACATAGCAAATCAAAATCAAAAAAATCTAAAGGTATTACTGCTCAGTGCAAGCAGTCTAAATAAAAAACTTCACTACCTAGAAGCTCTCTTTACCCTACAGAATGCTGGTATATTTGCGGTTACTGAGACATGGTTTAAGGCTGTGGAGAGCACACCAACAGTGCAAGGTTATAATGCCTTCCACACATTTAGGCCAGCTACTACACAGACATGGACTAAAGGTGGAGGTGTCTCTATTTACATCAAAAATAAATATACTTCAAGGCTGGTCAGACAGGACAATGCACTTGAGCTACTCCATGTTCAAATCACCATAGGCAAAATCCAATACCACTTCCTTGCAAGCAATAGGTTCCCCTCTATGACCCAGGAAACCCATACCATGTATTTAAACATATTAGAAACACTAATCATCCAACCCAATTCCATATTTATGGGTGACTTTAATTGCCCACCTTTAACTGAGAATCCTATATGACACCAAATGTACATGCACAGAGATTCCTGGATTTTGTAAACACAAACTCCCTGGACCAGATAGTCAATACACCAACCAGGGGTGCAACCATACTATCTGATCCTCACTAATGTGGGAGAGTGCTGCACACCCTCCTAAAGTAATGCCTTCCCTGGTAAGGTCAGACCATAAAATGGTCTCCTTTGAAGTAAAAATGAAACCTGGATCACCAGCTAAACCTGGAATATTCAGGAACTATTCTAAAGCTGACCTCCTGCTATTAAGTGAAAACCTGGCAAAATGTCAAGTCCCCATAAACCCTGAGAACACTGGTGCCTATACAGAACTGTTCACATAAACCCTGTACAAGCATGTTAATAGCTGCATAGAGGCAGCTGTACCCACCAGGAAGAAGTGCCGAACTAACTCAAAAAACAAGCCACCCTGGTGGAATCACAAAATCAATAGGCTGTATAACAGGAGGAAGAAAATCACGGCAAAAATTAGGAGGTACAGCACCCAACAGGATAAAAGTACTCTCATCAAACTAAACAAACAATGCAGCGGACAAATAAAGTCTATCAAAGCCAAACTTGAGGTAAGTTTGGCTTCCCAGGCCAAAGACAACCACAAAGCATTCTTTAGCTATGTCAGCAACCTCAAAGACAATACACAATAGTATGCAGAGCTCATTGTAAATGGAGCCACCTATAGTGAGCCAGAAGATATAGCAAGCCTCCCTCTGTCCCATATATATATATATATATATATATATATATATATATATATATATATATATATATATATATATATTTAGATAAATATAGCAGTACATATACACTTCTGTTTATCAGATAAATATAACAGTGCATATACCCTTCTGTTTATTAGAATATTCTTCTTCTTTCGGCTTATCCCAGTTAGGGGTCGTCACAGCAGATCGCCTGTCCACTCATGATTGGCAATGGAGTTTTACGGTGTCGAGTTGCCAGCTCGACGCCCAACCTTATAATAGTGCATATACACTTCTGTTAATTAGAATAAAATATAACAGTGCATGTACACTTCTGTTTGCTAGTTAGATGCATGTACATGTCTGTTTGCTATAATATATGTAGGTAAATATAGCTAGTTAGATGCATGTACACTTCTGTTTGCTAGAATATATGTAGGAAAAACTAGTCAGTTAAATGTATGTACATTCTTGTTTGCTATCATATATACATTAAAGGGTTAAACTGCTCTTAGCTAAAAAGCAAGTAAAAAGGCGTCCAGCTGTATGTAACATGAATGTTCAACGCTTGATACAACTTCAAGGAAATGCTGATAAGGATAACTCCTTAATTCCTGAGACCCAGGTGCAAGAAATGAACAACTCCCTGCTGGGCTGGAGATAAAAATGACTTCCAAGATTGTCACATAATTCACCTTGAAACAGAGCACAAAGTAGATTAACAACAGACTGCATGACATCAGAAAAATTCCAAAGGTATTAACCATAACAGACTGTTCTCATGGACAGGATCCGAATTGCACAAGAAAAAGTGTATATAAGGACAGTAAAACTGAATGGTGTTAGATATGATTTCTTGTTATTTTATTTATTTATTTTACATTTGTTGACCGGGAGTGTCTGACTGAGCTATTGCCCTTTTTCAGCGGAGGCCCGGGGAGAAAAGCTCCAACAATGTACAATGCAATAAGAATAGCAACTAGAGGTATTTACGTAGTTACAAATTAAATACAGATTTTTGGCAGGTAAAGCAGTACTCTAAAACAACAGGATAATATTAATAAAAGTATAGTAAGTTATAAGTTTAAACCTAAAAAGTTTAACAGTGGAAAGTTTAGAAAAGAGACTATAGTAGATGCTTAGAAGGTTACACAGAAATTACAGGAAGCAGAGTAAAGCTGAAGCTTTGGAGTTTACATAGAAAGCTTAGTGTGTAAGTAGTTCGTAAGTATTATGAATTAATTTGTCAGTACTATAAAGTAGGTAATGGTCAGGGAGGGTGCATACAATGACAGGACCAGTGTTTTTTAAAGGGGTCTTTGGTTGCTAGCTTAAATTGTTTGGGGTGAGCAAGGGTCCTTATTTCAAGGGGAAGTTTGTTCCATGCAATTGAGGGATGGTAGCTATATAAGTTGCACCCAGTTTTGGATTTGGGTTTATACATTTTTAATAGGTCTTGGGTTGTACTTCGGAGAAGCCTGGTGGGGGAGTAGTGAGAAATGAGGGGAGATAGACTTGGGCAGCAATCAGGCTGATATAGAATGGAGTGTATAATTTGAAGGTGGGACTGTAGGAGCAGGTGAGGTAGTTCTGGCCAGTTCAGATATTTTTGAGAGAGACAGTGGTGAGATTTATATGCTTGTTGTGCTACAAATCTGGCTATCTTGTGGTAGGTACTTTCTAATTTGGTAAGTAGGGAGGAATTCAGATTTGTAAGTATTTGAGAGCAATAATTTAAGCAAGGTAAAAGGTAGGCATGGGTAAGAGAAATCCTAGCTTTGAAATTGAGGAATTTATTGCTTCTGTACAGGAGTCTGAGCTTTTGGTGCTTTTTTTGGATACAATTGTTAATGTGTAGATCAAATTTTTAATTGGTCATCAATGGTAATGCCAAGCAGTTTTGTGCTAGTTTCGACTTCTATAGGAGTATTATTTAGGGACCTTATGGAGAAGGAAAGTTTAATGTTGTTAGCAGATTTAGGCAGGAAGAGGAGCAGTTTTGTTTTCTTAGGGTTGAGGATAAGCTGGATTTTAGTGGCTATGTCACTACTGAGTTAAAGGATGCCTGGGTATTTGTTTGGGGTTTTGAGGGAGAATTAGTGATAGTGATGACTGTAGAGACATCTGCATATTAGACAATGTTAGATTGAGGACAAGAGGAGTGAAGTGAGTTAGTGAAGATATTAAATAGTAGAGGTCTATGAATGGATCCTTGGGGGACACCTGTTTTTACTGAGAGGAGGGTAGATAGTGCAGAGTCCTATCTCACTGACTGCAGCCTATCAGAAAGATAACTGTTAGATGTGTATACTGGAGAACATCATCCATGCTGTTTTAAAAGCTTAATCTGAGAGATTAAAAGCTGTAAACTGTACAGTATTGTACGTGTCATCTGTTACACAGACAAGTTTTTTTTTAGTACTGCACAAAGTTAATATATAGTGCTGAAAAGATTAGCAGTCTGCAAAGTTCAGTGGATTAATCAGACTTTTATTTTAACAAGGCACCAACAAGCAGCAGCAGTGGCACGGACATCTGCATTTAATTTTACATCAACCTTCCTTCAGGAAATATCATCAAATATAACTCCCCTACTATCACTGGAGAACAGGTTCTTTATGCTCTAAGACCAAGTACACTGTATCAATAGGCCCAGACAATATCCCAGGATGCCTTCTAAATAGAATGAGACATGACCTATCAGGGCCTCTGGAATTACTGTTTAACTGTAGCCTCAAAACGGGCTTTGTGCCTCATGAATGGAGAAAGGCAACAGTTATCCCTCTGCACAAAGGCAGGCCAACTACAGACCCTGGAAACTACAGACCCATACGTCTTACCAGTCTTATATGTAAAGCCATGGAAAGAATTATCATGGAAATGATCAATAGAGATATAGTAAACCTCCAGACAGTGGATCCATCTCAGTTTGGTTTTGTCAAGGGTAGATCATGCCTAGTCAACCTGATAGACTTCTTAGAGAAGGTCACCAAAACAATGGATGAGGGCAAAATAGTTCACATTGCCTACCTTGATGTGGCCAAGGCATTTACCACAATGCCCCACTAGGTCATTGTTGAGAAACTCAAGAGGTTAGGTACAAACCCATATGTCACCTGGTGGAAAGCCAACTGGCTCACAGACAGGACCCAGGAAGCTAGAACTGGGGAGTCCATGTCTACTCTACAAATAGGCCATTCACAAGTGGAGTCCCTCAGGAATCAGTCCTTGGTCAGGAGTTGCACTGATATTTAGCATAAAAGAAAGGACTGGTTGAAAAACAAGATATTTTATTGGGGAACTGGGATAATGAGTTGGCCAGTAGTGTTTTGAAGAAGGAGAGTAGCAAGTGACTGACAACTGAGCCTAAATTACTGGCCATTGATAACTAGAATAAAAAAACTCTGACTGGCAGAAGGATTCTGCCTAAATGTAGTGTGATTGGGTTGGAGTAAGCCTTGATGGCAGTGCACAGTTTCCTAAACAAGGCAAATATTAGAGTCTATGAGGGGTACTTACTTTTACAAAGATAACCCTTGAGGTTGATGTACAAAAGAATGCATCACATAGCTGTTTATCAATGGGCCATGTCTCCAAAAACAATCATTTTAGCTGCTCTAATCTCAGTTGGCTGGATGATTCTAAAAACCTTGCTGCTAAATGAGAAAGTCAGTTCAACTTTTTAACCATCCTAAACAACCTTACACCACTTTTGTAGAAAGACAGCAGAATCTAACTTTGCCCTATGGCTTACTAATCAGAGTAGATGTTTTATGCAGAACAGAGACAAGGCATGGAAAGAAATGTAAAACTCCAGAATACCTACACCTCTTTAAAAAAACGTTGTAACATTATTAAAAAACAAGTCAATCTTGATAAAAACAATACTCTTCTGATTTACAAAATCATAGATAAACCCCCCAAAACTCTGACCATTAAACAAATTTTATATCCAGGAACTTACAATGTCCTTATCTCTTGTCCCAATTACTTCCACCTTAGAAATAACTTCCAAGTATAACTCATAGTTCAATGACAGCATAACTGCCTTTACCAATGAATCCTTTCCTGACTCCCTGACTCATGTCTACCCCCATTGCCTAATAACAATACCCTCAAACTAAAACAAGTTGCTACCTCCTTCATAAAAATAATTATTATCCAAAGTTAAACCCTGCTCACCCTCTGCAGATAACCTTCCTGCAGTATACCTAAAAATTCCTTCTAACACTATTGCATATCCAGTTTCCATCCTTATAAAGAGGCCACTGGAGGAATCCTATATTCCTACCCTCTGCAAAAAATCTACATCATCACTCTCCACAAAGGTGACAATTCTACCAAGATATCTAATTTCATACCCATTGCTGTCTTATCACCCCTTTCTAAAATATTGGAAAAATGTTTCCACAAACATCTCTTAAAGGAACAATTACTAATGAATACTCACAATGATTTTAGACCTGCTCATAGCATGTCAACTGCTTTCCTAACTTTTACAGATAACATAAGTAAACTCATATCCTCCATATTCTTGAACTTATCAAAAGCCTTCAGCACTGTCTCACATAAAAAAACTCCTACTGTAACAGTCCACAATGGGTACCTCTCAACCTATGCTCCAGTGGTTTAATAATTACTTGTCATAATGCTACCAGGCACTCAAATAGAATCCTCTCCTTTCCCCTTATCTACCAATCATTACAGGTATACCACAAGGCTCTATCATTGTCCCTGTTCTATTCAACATCTTTATAAGCAATTTTCATACTTCAGTACAACAAGCATCCCTTGTATAGTATGCAAAGGGTCTATATCACATAGTCAAAGTCTTATAACTTCGAACACATAATGTTCGAACCATTATGTTCAAAGTTACGAAACTTCAACTATGTATAAAAAAAAAAACAGAAAACAAAATAAACTGTTTTAAGCAGGGGGGCAACCCCCCCTGCATGCCCCACACCCCCGCTACTTAAATATACCAACTCCGAGATCGCACCCCATTGAACAAAATGGAAACCTCCGCTTATGGAGATTTCCATTCAAATGCTCGAACTTTTACAAATTCGAACTTATGCTCACGACCACATGAGGTTCGAACTTGTAAAAGTTTGACTACGTGATAGGAACCTGTATGCAAATGATTCCACCCTTATCTGCCTCTCTAGAAAATTTAGAAAAGATTACACAAGGTGCCGTTAACACTGTTGAAAACTGGTTTTGTAAACACCAACTCCTTCATAATCCAAAGAAAACCAAACATTTGTGTATCCCCATATCACTTACCTATGAGAAAAATAATTTTAAGATCACATCCCTAAATAATACACCAGTTGAAGTAGTGCCCCATACAAACTGTAGGGAGTTACAATAGCTGAAAATCTCCAAGTGACCTCACCATGCAGAGCAATATGATAAAAAATCACAAAAAAATAGGAATTCTACAGAGGAAAAAACGTCCTTACTGCATCCAACAGAGCCAGTCTTGCCACTACATACATACTCCCATCTCTATTTTATGGTTCCACTATCCAAGCCACCATAAAATCAAAACAATAGCAGTGTTACCAACAAGGTAGCTACATTTGTAATAATTACAAGTCACAGAACACATCAGTGTTCTCTACTAAAAAACTATAAATTGGCTAGAATTGTCCCAAAAACTAAATTATACCCAATTTCTCTTAATACAAAAAATTATATTTAATCTCGCTTCCTGCCCAGGTATAAGTGCAATTCTCCACTACTACCACTGCACAAATCATCACCTTTGATCATCTGACAAAAATCTACTTCGACATCTATAAGCCTTAAAAAGCTGTGGTCAAAGTCTGTACTCACATTGTGTAGCAAAACTCCAGAATACAATCCATGCAACAATCAGACCATCACATAACATTTATTTATTTAAGCCGAAACTAGAATAATTCCTGATGGCTGGCTTTGCATATGCTGCTCTCCTGATTAATAATTATAGCTCCTTCTCCTCTAATACCTATATACATCCTCTCCCTCTTTTTACTTCTTTTTATTTCTCTTACTCTTATTTACTTTACTCTTAATTTGCTTATTATTTCTCCTGTTTCCCATATCTACTCCACTTATCACCACTAATAAATATTTTTTTCTCATTCTCCACTCCCCTCCTCTCCTCTCCTTCTTTTCCACTAATAATAATAAGTAATAAACTCTCTCATAAAAAATGTCAAGATGTTTCGGTGCTACATTATATTATATTTATCTTGTTTTACTGATAGTATATGTGTATTGTTCTACATCTCATACATGTATACATATTTATTTGTATTAATATATGTATTTGCAGTATACTGCAATATGATGTCAATTTTCACCCTCACCTTCCAGGACACCACAACCCCACCACTCGAAAGAGGACTGACACCCAAGACTCAACCTCTCACCACAAAGCAACGATCACCACAGGGACCAGACCTGGCAAGGGAAGAGAGATTTGAAGCATCTGTGAATACCACCCACAGACCCCCCAGACTGGCAGGAGTAAAGAAACAAGGCAAACTCCCATACATAAACAAAATCTGGAACCATTAAAGCACTCACCTAACTAAAGCCACACAAGACGTCCTAAGAAAATAATTAACTTTTATTCCACAACAGTGAAGCAACCTGGTCCAGACCATTATCGACCTGAAAATGTTCACAAGGAAACTAAACCTTAACATTTTCTTCCACAACAAGGAACCAGGAATCCCAAACAATGTAATAATAAACCAAAATTGGAAATAAAAACAGCAACTTCTGTGTCCCACCCCATCCGATGATCACAGCCTTCAAAACCAAATGGAAATCTGACATACAGAGGATTCTACATAACCTCCCCAAAAAATGTATTTTAACCTGAAACCACAAGAAATAAAAGCCATTGAGGACCTCAGCAAAGACCCAACTAAAAGAATCATGAAAGTAGACAAGGGAGGCAGAATCTTGGTGACAGGCACCACCTCTTATAACAGAAAAATCACAGCCATGTTGAACAATCCAGAATTTTATGAAAAGTGCAACACTGGTACCATCAAATTTGCTTACAAAAGCATCATCACAGAACTTACCAAGCTCAGTGACCAAGGGCTAGTCAGCAATAACCGTTTTGACTTCTTTGTAGTAATCCACCACAGACTGCCCAGTTTCTTCGGTATCTCAAAACCACACAAATGTGCCACAGACCCACCATTCAGACCAGTGACCACAAGCAAGGCAGTATAACAGAACCCCATATCGGTATACCTTGAAATCCAAACCAAACCCCTGGTAGAGAAAAACCCATCCTTTATTTTAGGCACCTTGGATTTTCTCAGAAAAATCAAAAACATCCTGGTGAAGGAAGAGTCCATCCTGGTCATCACAGACACCGAGGCTCTGAACGTGATGCCACTGCATGGCTACTGCATTAGAGCAGTCATTGAAGCATACAAAGACCTTTGGTCAGCCTTACCTGAAGAGACTGAGACTATATGCAGACTTCTCTGCCTTCTTTTAGAGAACAACTTTATCAGATTTGGTGACTCCTTCTACAGACAGGCCTGAAGCATACCCATAGGAGCAGCCATGGCCCCCAGCTTAGCCAACACACCTCTCAGCAAGTAGGAAAAAGGACGTGTTTAGCAATATCCCTTTTTCCAATACATGGGTTGTTACCTAAGGTTCACTGATGATATCATTTGGAACAGTGATGAAGCATTATTCCAAGATTTTCTCAACAACATCAACCACATCAAGCAACTCCATGGACTTCCTAAGGCTTACTAACACCCAGAGCCAGGAAGTATTCAACTTCCTAGACCTCCAAATCAGTAAAACAGTAACCAGAACCAATTCATCAACAACCTATATAGGAATACCACCACAGTCAACCTACTGCTTCACTGGGAAAGCATGCATCCCTTAATCCATCCATCCATCCATCCAGCCATCCATCCATCCATCCACAACCCCTTTTTCCCATTTTTACACATGGGGTCAAGGTGTCACTTCAACAGTGACAATCATCTAAAACCAAGGTTTACACTGGTGGATGGCTAGCCCTGCCACTGTAGTTCTTCCACATCACACACTTGCAACTATGGCCAATTTAGTGTCCAGATCACCAATTGCATCTTCCTGGAATGTGAGAGGAAACAGGATCACATATAGGAAACCCACACGAACACAGAAGGCAACCCAGCCAAGAATTGAACTGGGGAACCTCTTGCTGTGAGGTGACAACACTTCCTGCTGCACCACTGTGCCACCACTTCATCCTTTCATCACCAAGAAAAACATAATCAAATCTCAACAGAGTGACTTTATTCTGATGAAGTCTTCCAGTAAGATGAAAGTGCTAAATCTTGCAACTTTGTGGAATAACAGTGGAGAAAAATTGCTGTTTGTGCCTTGCTGGTGGTGTTTTTTTCTGGATTTGGAGTTGGTTCCTTGGTAGGCACATTAACCCCAAGTACCTAGCCCCAAGCCATTAGTTTTCCTTAGGGTAGGTTAAACACTAAGACTCTTTGAGGTGCATCCACAAAAATCAGAAGACACTGAGCTGAAAAAATAAATTAGAATGGATGATTGTGTAACAAACTGTATTAGACAGGACACTGGTTACTTCTATAGGACCTGATGGTTCAGCAGGTAGGCACATTAACTCCAAGGCCGTATCTCCAAACCATTAATGTTGCTTAGAGTAAGTTAAACAATAAGGTTCTATTGAGATGCATCCACAATGATCAGAAGACTCCAAGAAGTAAAAAGGAATTTTAAAAATGGGGGGGGGGGCAGAAATTGCAGCGCTCCCTTTCAGCACCTTACTCCTTAAAATCCCACAGGCCCACCCCGCCCTCCCTTTAAACTAGAAAACTTTAACTGCTTGCCCCTTTTTTGAAAATTGGCCTTGGAATTTTTAAGATTCTTTAGAGATTTTCAATGGAAAGAAATTTATCTCCTTCCCCTGGCCCACAGCCCTTTGTCTCTGACTTGATGGTTAGGAAAACCTTGGCCCACATGCACACTCCCTTCTTAGTTGGTTTGACTGTCTTTCCCTGACAAAGCTTCTGAAAGTCAGATTCACCTCACTGTCCCCTCACAAAAATAATTAATTTAAATTTCAGATTAAATGGTTTAACAGAGCAACATCCTAAAAAGTGCTTAACCCATTAGAAACCTTTTTAAACCATTATTTAAGACCCTACATGAGCAATCCACCAGACCAGTCACAAGAATATTACCTCCCAGGCCAGATCCCTCACCGCAAGACAAACTCAGCCACCCACCACTGATTATAAAATCCCTACCATGTAGTTTTGGGTTTTACTGTGTAATTGCAATCGGGCAAGTGTAGCAAATAAAGACGTCAAGGAACTCTGACCAGAATTTTTTTTTTACTTTTATTAGCCTGCCATTTCATAAGGTGATCACAGGCCAGTTTAAAAGTGGGAAAAAACTCTCTAGAATCCCAATAAAATTATCTATGCACTGGCTCTTCTTTGTTTTATTTTAGTTAAATAACGCGACAAAAAAGTTTCCTGCTTTCGAAGAAACAAGAAAAGGTTTTAAACAAAATCGACTGGACTGGAAAATAAAGCCCACATGGTAAAATAGCATGCATCACTTCTATCATGCCACAAAACTAATAGCAACAACTAGAAATGATTAATCACTAGAATTCAAGTATGCACTTTAGTATATATACAATAAAACAAATGACCAGATTTTTTTTTATTAGCCCATCATTCTACAAGGTGATGACAGGCCATTTTAAATGGCGGGAAAATTCCTTAGGATCCAACTTAAAATATCTATCCAATGGCTGGTCTATGTTTATTTCTATTTTAGTTAAATAACACAACAAAAATAGCTTATCTCATCAAAAGAATCAATGAAATGTTTTAAACTAAACTGACAGGACTGGAATATAGAACCCACGTAATAAACCGGCATGCATCACTCCTAGCTTGCCGTAAAACTAATAGCAACAACTGGAAACAATTAATCACTAGACTTCAAGCACGCACTTTAATATATATATATATATATATATATATATATATATATATATATATATATATATATACAATAAAACAAATTATCCCACTTGTTTTTAATCCAGGGGGCAGATCTGATGAAGCAAATCATAGCGAAAGCATTCTTGACACTAAGCATGACTGGCCTTTAGCTAAAATGGCCACTGATCTCACAATGTTAAAAACTTTAAGTTGGTTATACTGCAATGTTTTTCCTTTAAAATATAACATGTATTAATAATAATACAACTAGAAAGTTCACATTTTTATGGATAAGAAGCCATGATCTGTTAACGCTAATCTGTTGAATTGACTACTTGTCATTCAGACACAACTGGACGGGGAACAAATGCTCCAGAGATCTCAACCTCATTACCACAATCAACAGAACATGCTGAAGGGACAGGGTCATAACCCAGAGAGTGCCCATGCTCTGGAACAGACTTCCCATACATGTCAAGCAGAGCACCTTACTAACTCTCTTCAAGAGAAATCTTGATGAGTGGAATGGAAATAGAAAGTTCACCCCAGGGATCACTCCAGTGGGTCTACTTGATAGAGGCACTGGGAACTAATGACAGGTGGCACAATGCCAGGGCACTTCTATGGGTTAGGCTTGTAAAGGACACAGGGCCATTAGCCTAGTACACACTTATGAACCTATGAACCTATGAAGAGAACATCCGCCAGAACTGTCACATCACCACTGACACTTCCCATGGCTGACTCCTTCCCACATACACACCCACTAATTTTGGAAATAAAAGTAAGAACACTAGCCACAGTTTTTCATAAACTACCAAGCACTCATCTGCCATTCTAATGAAAGAATAGAAGAAATAAAAGATCTACTAAAACCTACCAGAAGGATAATGGTGATTTTTCAAAACAATAAAAGACCCCTTCCAAACACGTCTGTACAAACGATTCACACTCAGAATCCAAAAAGCTTCTATTGACTAATAATTTGCACACACACTCCTGCAAATGCCCAGATACATATTAATATGCAAGGTACAAGAATCAACTTGTACAAATTTGATGTGTGTACCACTCATTACTTTTAATACAAGATGCCACAACTACTTCATGATTTTGAAAGGTACAATTATATTTTAAATCGTTTAAATGAAAGAGTTTTCATATCATCATCATTCTTTGCATATCCATATTATACATACCTACAAATATTTCAGGCATGGGCATTAATGCCCATCTAGCCTGCCAATATACTGAAACAGTTTTTCCCATATTAAGTGTCCAGGCTGTTCTTAAAAATATCTAAACTAATGCTTGCTTTGATGTAGTTTAGTAGTCTGTTCCATGTGTCAGCTGCTCTTTGAAGAACCAGTTAGTACACTTTTCATTCCTAGAGAGTCTTCTACATAGGTTGCCTGATGATTCTTTAGCACTTTTGGATAATGTCAAATATCCCCATAGAGAGTTGTCTCTAAATGCCTTATAGACCTAAATAAGATCTTCTCTTAGATATCTATATGAGACACTGTACAAGTTCAGATATTTTAGTCATTCATAATAACTTAAATTTTCACATTCCCTGATGCTCTTGGTATATTTCCTATGTACTCTTTCCAGTTTACCCATGCTCGTTTTCTTATAAGGTTTCCATATTGGTATTCCATACACAAGTTTGGGTCTAATGTAATAAACAATGACTTCAAGGATAGACAGATGCACACACGCACACACACACACACACACACACACACACACACACACACACACATATATATATATATATATATATATATATATATATATATATGGGTCTACCTGAAAACGCCGTAATCTCGAAACGCCAATGACGAGAACACAAGAACACCGACACAGGAAGATCAACAATGGAGAAGACCGACAGTTGAGAATCCTGACACTGAGAACACCGACATGTAAAGGTAAGTGTGCAATAGGGATGGATGTTAGGGTCAGGATGTGGGTAAGGTAAGTGTGTGATAGCGACGGTCTGTAGGGTTAGGGGCGGGTTAAGTGAGTTAAGGTTAGGGCGTGGGTCAGGTGAGTGTGCAATAGTGACAGCCGTTAGGGATAGGGGTGGGTTAAGTGAGTTAGGGTTAGGGCGCAGGTTAGGTGAGTGTGCGATAGTGACGGACCTTAGGGTTAGTGTTTGGGTTAAGGTTAGTGCATAGATAGTTGTGTATGTAAGGTTCAGTGTAGGTTTATAAGTTTTTGGTGTGCTTGTGTTGTGTGTGTGCTTTTTGGACAGGGGATTTGTTTTGTTTGTTGAGTGTCGGGATTGTGGTTTGTCCGGTATGTAACGTTACGTGTTTCTGAACTTTTGGTTTTGTGGTGTTGGTGATTTCGTTGTCGGTGTTGTAGCACATCAGTGTTTTCAGGTAGACCCATATATATATATATATATATATATATATATATATATATATATATATATATATATATATATATATATATGGGCACAGATTATAGTGCAGGGTGAATGACGCTCTAAACCTTTGCCTCCCAAGACCCGCTGGTTATGTGGGCTTGACGTGATATATGTATATATAGGACAGTTTAGATCAGCCAGCCAGCCAACCAACATGTGTTGGGACATTGGAGACAACTAATGTGTCTGGACAAAAACATTTTAGTAAAAAAGAAGACCCACAAACTGCATTGTGATATCTTATTCACTGAGCCATCATGCCTCCTACTCTTCTTACTGTAGTCCTTACTCTGATCTAGGAGATAACCTTGGGGTTGGTCCCCTAAGATCATCCTAGTTTGAAAGGCTGTTATAAAGTTCAGTAAATTTTGGAAACGGTCTAGAAAGAACACATTCTGATGTTTGCTGGTCTTTCCCCACATCCCTTTGTTTCAGAGCAATTTACTGTTTAAAAGAGCTATAGGGTCTTTCCCAACTTCATAGGAGGATCCCTGGTCTCAAAAGCAATACGCAATTATTGTCCCATTCCAGATCTGGATCTCAGCAACTTTAAATGGCCCATTTAGTCAACTAAATTTTGATTTATCATCCTGGAGAGGATCATCACATTGCTCCTCATAGTGGATGGTTGGATGATATCAATGACAAATTACAATCTGGCATCTACATAGAAGATTCCACCAGTTTTGGATGGATGGCTATCATTTTCTATAATATTCTTGTCATTTGGACTTGTTTCTACATCCAGAGTCTTCACCAATTTGTTAGCCATGCACGAAAAAGATTTTCTATTTTTTTTTTTCATATCTGGGGTGCTGACTTCAGGTAGCCCCACATACATATTTATTGCATCCTTCATTTAAGCATTCCTTTGGATGCTGTTCTTTTGGGTGATAATAACCTGGAGAAAGTCCAATCTGATCTCTACTCAAATGAAAGCCATTGCTGGAGCACAGTTGAACACACTCCTGTACTGGTCATTACTGTCCATGGCAAATGCTTGCAGGGCTTCACTTTAGCCATCTGGATGAGAATATGTCCCATGTTTAGGATGCATACTTTGCTACACCTTCTAGACCTGATGGCTACCACAATCCTCATAGTGTCATTTCCATGTATTAGAAAGTTTTTTTTTTTTCAGATGACTCTGAGCTATCAGTTACTTTAGAGCTATTATGCACTCATTGGCCTTCTTTAGTATTCTACCCTTGTTGTTCGGCCTTGGAGTGGTTTGGCATTCCCCACCAACCTTCCAGAAAGGGTTGCCTTCTGCAGATATACCCCCTAACTGACATCTGACTTGTGATTTGGGGAGCTCACCTAGGTTCCCACATGGTGCAGAGATGACTGTCCTGCTGGGAAATGGTGCTCTCCATCAACCAGTTACAGCTGAGAACAGTGAACCTGCCTCTAAAGGCCTTGGAGAAGGAGCTATCCAGGAGTCTCTGCTCATCTCCTTAAACAACCAGGCTGTTTTCTGGTACAAGAACAAGCAAGGGAAAGAAGGGCCATAACCACTGGCCTGGGAAAGAATGCACATTTGGCACTGGACCTTACAAAGGAGCATTATGCTGTCCAGTGGCTCACATAGCAAAGAAAGAGAATAAGTTGGATAAGACTATGAGTAACAGCTCTAATCCATTCTTAGAGCTGTAGATTCAAGGCCATTCCTGGTCAGGGTCTTCTAGAACTGTTGTATTCTGGTGACAAACCTATATTTCACTCAGAAAAAATGCAGTTTTCCTTCTAATCTACTCATTTTAACAGGACAAGGTGGAAGTAGCCATGGCAGCCAAAGATGAGCTCTCTCTCTCTACCACTACATGACAGGTCCCCTCCCCCACACACATGTATATGTGTGTGTGTGTGTCTGTGTGTGTCTGTGTGTGTGTGTGTGTGTGTGTGTGTGTGTGTGTGTGTATTCCAGTAATTCATACTAATTCAACACGTTCTCACAAAGCTCAGGGATGAAGGACCAAATCTTATTCTTGTCAGTTGCTGCTGGATGAAAACAACATGCTTTTAGGCTACAAATTCTTTAGCAAAGCAGAAAACACTTCTGTTCCAAGCCAAAGATGTCACCCTCTGGTAGGGTGACAAAGGGTTCAACAACACTATCTTACTCCTGATATAGATTCTTCTGATACTACATTTGTTTCACAGTTGAAGTGACTGAGACTGTCTTTTTTTGGCAGACCCATGTTTCTAAGTCAAAATAGTTTAATTTTGGGAGGTAGTATTGTATACTACCCTGGTCATTCTTCTTGAAGGTGATTGTTCTGTATTTTAGACACCTGAGTGATTTGTGCCTCAGTAAGTCCATGGTCAAGGTGCATATGTCAGTTGTCTCTGACATTGTGGAATGCAGGACTACCCTCCATGAAATGGTGCTGCATCGCTAACCTTCTTTAAAGCATCCCACCCATCCATGGAATGTGAGTTTTATGGTCAGCAAGGTTGCCTGTCTACTGCAACAGTTTGCTTGTTCAGTGGCATTAAAGTCTGTCTCTTAAAAAAGGTTCTTCTGTGTGCCATCATTTCTGCACATAAGATCTCAGAGCTTCAGGACCTTGTATGTAAAGGACTGTGTTTTTTACATAAAAGTAGAATATCCTATAGAATCAACCCATGCTTGTTTCTGAAGCTAGAACAGCATTGTCCTTGACTGAGTCCATCGGCCTCTCAGTTTCTTTGTAATGGCAGAAACCACAGAAGAAATGGGGCTTCACTCTCCAGACGTGCAGCAGCATATCAGTTGTTACATGAAGCAGAAGCAGCTATGAAAACTTAGGATGATGGAGCAGCTTGTTCATAGGTTTAAAGATAAGTACTAGGCTAGCTGCCCTTGCAGGCCATTTTAAGCCTCGTCAACTTTTCCTTCAAAGGTGAGAATCAAACCCCGTATTTTGTGTCTGTGAGGTAAACACCTTAACCATTATGCCAACCACTAACCCTAAGATGTGCATTATAGATTCATAGGCTATCAGTTTGCAGAGCCTTACAAGCCTAGTGAACAACTAGAGGTTAGAATCAAACCCTGTACCTTGCATCTGTGGGGTATAGACCTTAACTATTATGCTAACTCACCCCTTGTTTTCTTCAATCATTGAAAAAAAAAAGGTGTTAGAGTTGCCGAGCAGACATTTTCTAGTTGGTTTGTTGCTATCAGACAATTAACCATACACTGACAAATATCAAAGTCAAAGTGAAGAACAGATTTCAGACCACCAAAGAGAGGTGTCTCCAGGGTTAAAATCAAGATGCCTCCTCACTGCAAATATTGTGCCTCTGGGTCACTTGATGTTGGGTAGTGCTATTGTCTTCACCATGACTCAAGGTACATGACAAGTCAAGGTACCTTTTGGGAAATAAGTACTTTAGGGCTCAGTTATTTGAGCGCTGTGCTTCAGTGAACACCTGGCTTTTCCACCCCAATGTTTACTGAATGGCATTCAGTCCACCTAAGGACCCATCAAGCAGAGTCTGCAATGTTAGATACAAGAGATGATGCTTGGGAGGACCTTCCTAGAGATGACAAAAGTTCATTTATAGGTAAATAATTTCTACCACTTGTAGCTGTTGGGCTTCTCTGTAAGTCAGGTAAGTATATACTTTAAAATTACATATTTAATAACGCAGAGGATCATTTGTAAATGCGTGAATAGGCTCATATTCTCAGGAGTATTATGATTTCATTTATTTTAGGTGTTGAAAACTGCAAAATTGGGTATCCTGTATCATTACAGACTATGAGGTAGAAGGATAACAATATGAGTTTGGGGGGATATTTTTATTTATTTTTGTGAACAGTGATGGGGCATGACTTTAGTACATGTGAAAGAGCTGGTACTGAGCAAATGATCATCACAGGGCAGACAGTGCACAGAGATGGAGACGGAGGTGGTGGACTGGGGTATGGTTGCCTTTAGAAAGGTCAGGCTCAGAATGGCCAGAATTATACCAAGTCCAAGACTGCTATTTTTGGAATTTTCCCAATTTGCTGAAGTATGCGGTCTTCCATTTTGGGGGCTTGCCACTACGCTGGGTGGTGTATGGGGGCTTGCCCCTTGTACAAGCAAATTTAAAGGAAAAGAACAGCATTTGATATTCTCATTTCTCCTACGTTTTTCAGCATGTTGTGCATTTCATTAAGGGGCCAAGATGGATTCATGAGGTACTGATGTTATGAAACTGGCTCAGGAGATACCAAAGGCATCCTTCCATTGTACCGGGCACTAATAAGGACATAACTACACTGCTGTACCCACTGCTGACAGCTATTGCGAAAAGGGCAATTAGGCTGGAAGACAGCCTACAAAAGAGAAGTGAAATGACAAGAGAAAGAGGGACAGGCTGTGTTTTGAAACACAGCTTGAGTTTTGTAATCATTACACACTAGGTGAGAAAAGGAGGAGGAGGTTATGACATGCACACAAAATAGTGTTTCGGATAAGTGAGTCGGGTTCTACTCTGAAGTAGGAACACAGGAAGAAGAACAGGGCATGATTTTTAGTTTGAAGGACAACATTCAAAACTGATGTATTTCATTGAAACTGTGGTAAGGCCTGGACCTGTACTTCAAAAAGAAATTAGGAAATTATGTCAACAAACAGGTTCGCACATGCTTAGAACCAACAGAAGAGGAAAGGAAAAAGATATGAGTTCAGGCACTCTTAAAAGAGATGGGGGAAGTGCAGAAGAGAGGCTGCAACACCAATGGAACTGACTTGAAATAACATGAGTTTACCTCCTCCATCAGTAATTTCACACATTCACATGAACAGGGGTATAGCAAGCAAATTCCATTTTGTACTCACAAGCTCTCAGTGCTCATCCCCCTGGACACCTGGTACTTAAAAATGGATGCACCTCTTAAATTCCTGTCCCTGAAGCACTTAATTAATACAATTAACATTTTCATTTTCAGCTGTTCCCCTAAAACTACTAAAAATATTGTTTTAGCTTAGCAATATTGCACATTTGCAGACATACTATGACATGAAAAAAACATGTTGATATAATGCTCAGAAAAACATGTACTCAGTACAGAGTATGCCTAGCTACATCCTTGCATGTGAATATTATATTTAGGGGTCTGCCAAGTCAGGTTAGGGTGGCTTTCTTTTAGTGAGGCATATAATTAATAAAAAGTAAAGTAAATGAAGTAATCATTTCTACAATACTGTATTTAGACATGTTAATATGAAGAACCATTTTTTAAACAAGGAATGCATTTGTATTTTTTTTGACAGAACGGTTTTTCAGTGTGTGTTCATTTGTTTCATGAATGTCACACCAAAGAAGTAAAAGCATTACAGTTTTTGAAAGTTGAACAAGAAATGTGGCATTCACGTTCATCTGTGTCTCTTGGCACTTCCTACGTGTTAACATTGATTAATTTACTTTTTACCAGGCATATGTCTTGCTGCTGTTTCTTGGCAAAGCACACCGTAAATTTTCCCTTCTGTTCCTACATTTGCATCACAGATGTCACAAAAGCAATTATAGCCTTGCAGTGTCTGAATTGCAAACATCAGCTAAGGCACATTTTAAACACTGCACTCCTCTGGCTTCATGTATTTCTCTACGCTGTTGTTACTGCTGTAGATGTGCATCTCTATAATATAGCCAAGGTGTGCGTCTTTATTAGAGTTTGCCTGGGAAAGTAAACATCAAATCTATTTTAAGAGGGGCATTCTTTGTTTAATAAAAGCACACTGAGTAATTTTTGTAAACTGTTTTATTCATTTCAAGCACCACTTAGAGAAAACCTTTACATCCCTCAATCATAGCCACAATGTAAACAAAACCTACCAATTAGTAATGCTTTACTAATATTTCAAGCACTACACCTTTTGCCAAACAGTACTGCATACCTTAACGCCACCTAACACTGTTGCCTCTTTTTTAATCCCACTCACTTCCTTCCCATATATGATGACATGCTGATGTATGGAGGAGAAGGGCAGACCCTTCCATGAGGTAACCCCCACCACGAACACTGTTCTCTCAGATCAACCAAACATTCCATTATCCCTGCTAGTATACATATGCATGTCCTCCCTGATCACCACTAAGCTCATCACATAGTGCTCCCATTTATATCACCTTATCCCCCTTAGATCCCAACCCTTTGTTTACAGGACAACACCAAATGAGCCATACCCCTCTCTCCCTAATAACTACTTTCATTGACTCTTGTCAGCTTGCCCCTTCCCCTTCTTTGCCCATCCAGCCATGATAACCACTTCCATGCTTTTACTATTCATTTAGCTACCATCTTCTATTCCCTTCCACATATATGTGCAATGCTCCAAGGCAAGTTTATCTTCACCTTTCTGTCATATTTTCCCCAGTGCTATTCATAAACTCTGCTCTTCTGCACACTCCTACTATTCACGTATATCCCAACCTGGGATGGGAGTGACCCATCTCAAAAAACTCCAGCTTTACTCCATCGCATATCGCCTATTCAGAGGTGATCTCTGCCTAACATACAAAGCTATGTCAAACCCAGAGCTGTTGGACATGCTCCACTTAAAGAAATCCCAATCCCTCCAAGCTACACACTGTCGGGACCTAAACCTTGTCACCACAATAAAGGGGGATAGATTACTGTCCCAGAGGCTTCCCATACTCTGGAACAGACTACCTATCTGTGTCAAACAGAGCTCCTCATTAGCACTCTTCAAGAAAAATCTTGATGATTGGATGGTAAATAGGAAATTCACCCCCAGGGATCACTTCTGTGGCTCTGCTCGACAAGGACACTGGAAAATAATTTTCTTGGGTGGCAAAAGCATCCTTTCATCACACCTTTCCTGACCAAGCCAGCACAGTAATAACCATTTAGGAAAGAACACAAATAAGCCAGGGTCCAAGAAGCCATAGGTTTACAGATGATCTGGGATGCATTTTAGAGCATTTTCTCAGCCTTTTAATCCAATGGTAGCCTAAACAAAAATTATGAGAAAGAAAACAATTTCAGTCTTATTTTTTTTTTCTTTCAGGGCAGACTTAAGTTTCGCCTCAAGGCTTAATGGTCAAAGCTGACAAATATAGTTGCTCACAATAAACTAACAAGCCAGTTGTTGTGGGAATACATAGGTCTTATCTGGGAATACTGCCTGCCCCTTAACCCCCCCACACAAGACAGTCACTGCCTATGCATCCCTCTGGTGTTAGACTGGGATAAAAGCAGAGGTTCAAATTGCCTTAGTCATATATTTCAAGTGACTGCTGATATACATATGCATATACATATACATATACATATACACAGCATGCCTCCTCACTCCTCACCCCTAACCCTCAAAGGCAGCCACTTCTATATGTGTCTGTTTCATTGCGAGAGAAGTAAAAATAAAAAAAAAATAAGGATTACAGTACTGTAGTCTAACTTGTTGCCTATAGACAGTACACAACCCCTACACAAGCTATAGTAACCTTCTTCATACACCTCCTTTGAGAAAAGTAAAAGAAATAATGACCACACTGTCCTCAGATCAGACACAAGCTATAATGATCTTATGCACACACCAATAAGGTTTGACTGTGATGAAAATTAAAGAAGTAATAACCACACAATCCCCAGCCCACATAACCTACCGCAGTTTTTTTTACACACATACATCTGAGCAGGGCAGGTTTAGAATAGGTGCGGTTGAAAATAGAGGCCATTATCAGCTTTATTCTATTCGCAGTGGTGGTGCTGCGGTAGTGTTGTCACCTCACAGTAAGACGCTGTCCGGTTCAATTCTCAGCTAGACTGTCTTCTGCGTGGAGACATGCGTGAATGGGCGTTCCTTCGTTGAAGGTTGTGCGTCAGGGCTGGCAACTCGGTACGTAAAATTCAACTGCCAATCATTAGCAGACCGGAATTCCGCTGTGGTGACCCCTAACCGGGAAAAGCCGAAAAACACAACAATCAACTTTATTCTAAAAGGGTCATATGACAGCACTGTTCGAGTTAAAGAGTGCTATCAGAAAATTGATAAATTTTTTCTCCTCATTTTCCCCAACCAGAAACAGCTTTTGTATCCACTTATACAGTCAGTGGGAGCCACCATACTCCAAGAAGATCTGTGTCTGACTGTTCTGTGATATATTTTATGCCTTACTTTTGAACTATAATTACTTGTTAGGTACATTTTTTTTACTGATACCCTGAAGAATAAAGTATGTGCTCTGACATTATTGGGTGTGTGCACAGATAAAAAATTAATATTATGTTTTGTACAGGCAAAGACACAGACACACAATCAAGCAAGCATAGGCCATAACAAAACTAGTTTTGCACTTATTTCAGCAAATAGCAATACATTGTGCAAAGATGGTACTGCCAAACCAGTTTAGTGACTTCTGTTTAGCAGTCATCAAATAAAAGCAGGGGTAAATCACTTTTATTCACATCGTTGAGGAGTAATGCATACCCGTCACTATCCCTGATTTCACAGACCTTCCCTAATTTTGCTCATAATTTTTCTTTGTCATTCATAAAAAAATTGATTTGCTGGTAATTCATTCAGGATTAGAAACACTCAATAAATCCAGAAATTGGAGTTTTATACTTGTCCAAAAATACATCTTGATGCAAAAGGAGTTATTTCATTAACTTTTTTAAGTTAATTTGAGTAATATTTAAGATGTGTTCCTGATTCTGAGCCTTTATTCTGCTATTATCTTTGGCATTGCATTGATTTTTTTAAGCAATGAAGGTGAGTTATAGTACCTGGTGTTCTGCCAGTGTTTATGAAACTCCATGAAAGAGAAAGCTATCCTGGATGATCAGATGCATCAGTTCTTAAAATCTAAAGTTTGCACTAAGATAAGTCACTCTGGGCTGCTGATCTCTCTAGTCTTACCTTGCTCATGTACATTATCAGCTTTATCCTAACAGGGTCATATCACATCCCTGTTCAGGTTAAAGAGCATAATCAGGAAATTAATATATTTTTTCTTCCTCATTTTTCCCCAACCAGCAACAGCTTTTGTGGGCCCCTCCAACACAGTCAGGGATGATAAAGGGGGGGGGACAGTCACGGGTATTGCAGGGACCTAAAGCTGGCTATGTAGTTAGTTTTAGTGGAGAAAATATCCAACAGCAGATTTTAACTAAGCCAGTGGCATTATGTCAGTGGCAAAATATTTAATGGAATCATGATGCCTGTTACTTGATAAAACAATATTGCTATAACTAGAAATATCTTTGAATATTAAAGGAAGTAATAATTAGTTATTACCCACCTGTTTTATTAAGTGTACAAGATTGTTGTAATAGCTTTTGATGGTTTGACAGACATATTACAAAATATCAGGATAAGATAAATTGTTGTGTTTGTGAGCCCCCAAAGAAAAGGGGGCCCCCAGTGACCATAGGGTTTACTGGTGCCTAAAGCCGACTATGCTAACTGGAATAGAATGGGAAGATAGCAGGTATCCCTGTGTTTTCCTCTTTCCCACCTGAACTCACAGCTCTAACCTGCCATTTACAGTCATCCTTAACACTGGCTGCTCATGTGACACATTCATGCCCCCTTATGAATATCCCCTTGACTCCACCTCCTCTAGTTTCCCAAAAAACATGAAGTCACAATCCAAATATAGAAAGCACAGCTCCTTAGCATGGAAGAGTGACCCGAGTGACTCAGATTGAATTAGCAGCCCATGTAATGGAGGAGCCAACAAGGGGAAGGTGGGTGCAATACTGGTTCACTCATACTGGTGGGGAGGGCATTCTGTTTGCTGCAGTACCAGTAGCTATCATGAGCAGGCATGTAGTCTAAAACACTGAATCTGGGATGCATGCCTGGTTTTGTCAAGCTAAATAATTATCTTCAAATGCACATGAATGAAAGTGTACATGTGAATTGAGAAGTTTTGCAAGCCTCCATGATGATGTAGATGTGAATATCAGCCACCAGAGAAGGGGTTAGATACCGCTGACAAAATGCCCCATAGCTATGTAGCATGAATGATGAAGTCTTGTGTGGGGGAGGGGGCAACTGTGACATTCCTTATAGCGTTCCACAACCTCATATAAACATGGCTGTCTTGCATCCAAATTCCAGCCTGGGGACACAATTGGCTCTATCTGCAGTCTATCCTGAAACACTCTGACAGACAGTATAAGGCGGGGTTAAGCTGGACCCTTATGTCACTGGGACAAGGATGCAACCTATGTCTTAGAAGAGAGAAAGAATGAGGTAAAATGGGTATGAACCACCTTCATGCCTACCTGGATGACCAGTCTAGCCCCATCCAGTATAATGGCCTCTGCTGATGGAGAAGAGCGTTAGGGAGGGGTGTAGTGGTTAACAGACAGAGGAAAAAAACATAAAAGTAAAAAACCCAGCTCACTGAACCTTGTTTGGGAGGGGACGGGGCATGAGTGGCCTGGGCTAAGATGGTTGCCTAAACTGCTTTCTCCGTATCCCTGGGCATAAAGTTTCATTTTGGTAGCATGTGATCACAGGTCTATATTAGAACATCGAAGTTTCAAAACTTCGAATGTTCTAATATCAACCCCTATTCAGCGATTGCAGAAAATAGCAAAGCTACAGAAAACCAAATTTTTTCCTAGGGAAAGAATTTGGTTGTCAGTTTCTGTCACTTCGCTATATTCAGCTCTGTGTTGGAAAGTTACGAGTCGGGTTCAGATAAGTGTGCGATTGGGCACTGGTTAGGTGTGTTAGGGTTAGGGTGCGGGTTAGGTATGTGTGCGATTGTGTGGACATGAGGGTTAGGGCAGGGTAGTTGAGTTAGGGTTAGGGTGCAGGTGAGGTGAGTGTGCGATAGTGACAGAACTTAGGGTTAGGGTTTGGGTTACAGGTAAGTGGATAGTTAGTGGTGTATGTACAGTTTAGTGTAGGGTTAGATGTAAGATTTTAGGTGTATGTGTGTGGATTGCCGTTTGTTTGGTGTGCTTGTGTTGTGTGTATGTGTTTTGGAACAGCAAATCTTTTCCCTAGGAAAAAATTTGCAGTTCTGCACGTTTGATGTAAGCGTTCGCTTAATAGGGGTCAATATTAGAACATTCAAAGTTTTGAAACTTCGATGTTCTAATATAGACCCTGTGATCACCATAATTATATAGAAGTAGTATGGAATCCTAATATAATCTGCCAGAGAGTCATGTAGACCTCCTTGAAAAATTTAAGAAGATGTCCTTAAATGGGAGGATGTTAATTCCATTCCACTGAATTTCCATAGTGCTAACTGAAATTGAAGCATGCCACGTTATCACGCAAAACAGCAGCAGCAGGTCTCTTCAATGCAAACTGAGATGGCAAAACTGAGAAAAGTGGTATTCAGGCTACAGGAAAAGGTTGGTGCAGCTGAAACTGATATTTCTCAGCATTCCTATGCTGACAAGATCGATGACCTTAAGAGCAAGTCTCATAGGGTAAATGAAAGCATAATCCTTGTGCCAGAGACTGTGAAGGATGCCAATTTACTCTACCTGTTTGAATATTTGTTTGACAGAGTGTTTCATCTGCCCAGTGACTTAAATCCAAATATTGAAAGAGATCAGAGTTGGAAAGCTAGTCAAGGACAAAAGTGATAAAAGGGACATTTTAATAACATCGCAATCTGCAAAAACTAAGGATTGGGTAGTGAAATGTAGTGGCTATAATAGAGAGGTGCCTTAAGAATGTATTTTGTGCCTGAGTATTCAAAAAAGCTGTTTCAAAAATGCAGAATGGTGGTGTGTTAGAACCGGTTCCTTGACTACGGCCGTAACACATTCATAGTGTATCCAGCTCTGTTGATAGTTGAGAAAGAAAGGGAAAAAGGTTGTGTTGTGCTTCCAGCATAAGGCTCAGCAATTTAAAGAGAGTATTCAGGTGTAGCTGGGGGAGTGTAAATAAAAGCAAGAGGATGGCCACTGGTCTGAGCAGGAAATGGAATGGGAAATGGTGCTTTCTAAATGGCACCACCTCCACCATCCCTCGGGACACCACAGGGGACTCAGAATAAAAGATCATGGAGAAGAGATAGTTTGTCTAAAGAAAATCCTGTTGTTAAGTATCCTGCTGAAAGTTCCCTGGTAAACACCCCTCTCCTTTACAAAGGAGGAGGAAGGCAGCAATTCCAAAGGGACCTGTATTAGAATCCAAGGTGAGAATGGAGCACACATATCAGTTTAAGACCATTCAGGGGCTAACTGTGAGAAGGAAAATGACCATTTCCTTAAATGGAGTCTGCAGAAGCCAAGGAGGTATGGGCACTCTCAGGACTTTGATACTTCATCTAAGAGGGATAGTTCCTCCAGAGGGAAGCCATGGTCAGAGATCATCTCTGGCTCATCCAGTTCTGTGGTTGAGCAATGCTGGTCATCCAAAGGCCTTGAAAAACTGGATAGAAGCATGATGGGTGGCTGAACTTTTATAATTTGGGATTGATGTGTATATCATAGAGTTTAGTTGGTAGTGGAAGCTTACCAACTCAATAAAATCAAGCAAAGGCTATTGCAGGAGTCTATTCTGATTTTACTTGCTGTCTTTGTATTTGAAGTTTGAAAAGCCATTATTTTTTTCCTGCAACTTGATAGTATAAGCTTGATTGTGAATGTGGATGTTATATCTCAGTGATGAAATAATGTTTTTTCTTTTAGAATTATATCTGATTTTGCTTCTTTTTAGATGTTATGAATAGTGTTTATGGCCCTGTTTTCCTAGGTATAGTTTTTTTGTTGAGTTAAAGCCTTCCTCATTGCATCCTTGGTACAGTGGTGGGTGCTATCCCTGACAGTAATTACAAATATATGATTATTCCCTGTTGAAGACTACATCTTGCTGATATAAATGTCATCTGTTTTATACTTTATTAGTTAAGATGCTGTCTAAGGTAGAAGTAATTTGCATTCTGGGGAATGAGTTGCTGGGGCAGAATGTCTATTCAGATAGGATTGATGTTATTGTGCCTTCTTTAAAATCTGTTTTGTTTTTAAGTATTTTCTATGCTATTATCATTTTGTTTTTTATGCTATGTGAATGTCCTTTTATCAGAGGAGCTAGGAATAAGGATGAGTTGAGATCTGGGTGATACTTCTTTAAAAATGGCTACATTAACGGGGGGGGGGGGTAATAGGGGCATGAGAAGCTCATCTGGAATCCAATCAGCCACAAAGGTGTCTAAGCTTGGGTTTTGGCTTGTTAAAGCCCAAGTGAGCATTCGTAGCCCAAGGGACAATCTTGGATATATACTGGGGGAGGGGGTCAACAGAAGGAGGAGGATGGCAAGACCACAGTTGTGATTTTTCTTTTTCTTCAAAGTTAACCAGGAAAATGGTAAAATTTATAATACAGAATGTCGGAGACAGCATGGATCCTATTAGGAGAGCAAGGATTCAGCATAGAATCACAGTGGAGATAGTGTAAATAGTGTGCATGCAGGAGACTAAATTAAAAGTGAAAGAGGTGAGCAAATTTAAATCTAAGGAATATCAACTTGTATATAGGGATCATAAACCCAGAGGAGGAAAGAAAGGAATACTGCCAATATTCTATAAGTCGCTCTCATGTGGAGATTTGTAAGGTAGTGATAAGAGGGCATGGAAGATGGTTGATCTGGTAAGGGAGACTGAATGAGGAAGATTGGATGATAGGGAAGATATATGCTCCCAATGATGATAAAATATTTTTGAGGAATTTTTTAGGAAGTGGCAGAGTAGAATAGACCCTACAAAGTTTTGTATAACCAGAGAGGGGTTTCAACTCGACTCTCAGTGAGAAGGTGGATAGATTGTATGGGAAGGGGAAGTATCATAAGAAAGGTCAGGCATTTGTCCAACAGTAGATAAAGACATATGAATTGTGTTGATATATGGAGACAATGCCTCCTAGAGTGTCTCTCTGTCTTTTTTGGGGGATCTCCCTAAACAGGGAAGTCACCTTGACTACATTTTGATCCTGAACATGCGAGGAACATAGTACCTAAACCTGCCATCTATGAAATAAGTTTATCAGTTCATGACCTCTTACTCTTTTAGTTAAAATAGAGGAAAGAGAGGAAATGATTACCAGCTAGAGATGGGCTTATTTCTGCTGGGCATCCAGTACTGGTCGAGCAGACCTGCAGGGCAGCTTTCAAGATGTTTCTCAGGGAAACTCCCTGAGGGGAGATTTCTTGGGTCAGTTATGGTGGGAAGGCTGTAAAGCAGCAATTAGGGGGATATATTACAGAATGAAGCTATGAGAAGGATGTGTAGAGAAGAACAGGCAAAGCAGTTAAAGGATCTGGGAGAAGCTCTGAAAAAGTTTGTCTTGGAGACACAAAATGAACTCCTAGCTGACAAGATGTTCCAAGCTATCAGCTGAGTTGGACATTCTGACAGTAACCAAAGTGGAAGCAGAGATACTCGGGGGAATCATTTTTTTTGGGGGGGGGCTTCATAGAAAAGCTATCCCTAAATATACGGCATGTTTTTCTTAGGAATTAGTTCCAAAGTACATATATTAGTGAGGTTGTAGATTCATCAGGAGAGATTGTTAAAGGAGAGAACAAGCTAAAAAACTATTTTGAGCTTTCTGTGAAAATCTCTATTCCACCCGAGAGGAGTTATTAGCCCTCTGTGGCAGTTTCAGGGAGCCAAAGCCCCTCTGTGGCAGTTTCAGGCTACCCAAGCTGTTAGTGAGGTTGGTACAGAAATGCTCAGGAGACCTTTTGCAGAGTGGGAGGTCAAGAAAGCAATCAGGTCTCTGAAGCCTAATAAAACACTGAGATTAGATGGTCTGCCAACTGAATTTTATAAATGGGGGTCACCAACTGTGAAGGTGCCTTCCGTCTCTCAGTAATGACAGTTCCTTTAAAGATCTGTGTGTAAACAATCCCACTCAAGCAATGATTATGGTAATTCCCAAGTGCAAGGCAGGGGTACTATCTTGTGTTGATTTTCCACCGATCTCTTTCACTAATATCAATGTAAAAATCTTGACAAAAATACTTTTAGCCAGGCTGGATGCTATCTTGCCTACATTGGTAATGAGTGATCAAAATGTTTTTGTGAATGGTAGAGACATATTTCCAATAGCTGGTGTGTGAAGGGAGAAGTGTAAAAGAAGGGAGAATGCTCGTTGAAAATTATGTTATAGAATTTGTTCTGTTTCAAGATGAATTTCTGGTAGTTTTCATCTGTTTTCATGGTCTTTTTCCTGTCAAAATGAAAAGTGCCAAAATGGCTAGTGCCAGAATAGAAAGCCCCAATGTGAAACTCGGAACCTGGGCCTAATATGGAAAAATCACAGATAGTCACCAGATTCTTAGCTAGCAAAAATAATGCAAAGGAGTTAATTTTTAATTGGTCAGTGGCTATAGTTTAATATATACACTTTGAGGAGTTTCTTATGTTCTGTGAGACAAAACCTTAATTGCTTTGTCTCCCATGTACATGTACTGCAGTAAAGGAGATGATTCTCTGCTGAACTGTGTTGTCTGAAGTTATTTTGTACTGTAATAGGTGGAAACTATTAGTGTTCTTACCCAGAAATGAAACTGGTTTTGTATCGAGTCCTGGCATACTATTTTTTGACATCAAAAAGACATTTGATTTGGTTATCTGGGATTTCCTTTTTCAAACACTGAGGGAAAGGAATTCTGAGCAGCAGTTTATTGAATGGTTATGGAAATTATGCCATGTCTGCCTACATTTATGTTTTTTTCTGACTGGAGTTCTTTCCCAAAGTGAAAGTATAGGGAGAAGAATGAGAAAGGATGTCCTTTCTTGCCTATTCTATTTCTCCTGGTTGTGGTGGAGTTGGGCCTTTAGGGTAAAAGTGGTTCTCAAGCTTAAAAGAGAACAGTAATGGAATTATAGAACTTTTCTTTTATTTGCAGATGACTGTGTTTCCTTTGCATAAATGGTTATCTAGTTTTAGGGATACACTAGACAATCTCGAAGTACTGAAATGTTGAATTTCAGCACTTCGAGACTGAATAGTCAAAAGTGCAGTAAGGCAAACTGCACTATGTCAAATGGGGAAATGTCGAATCTGGTATCATGGTGTCGCGTTCATGATGTCCGGTGCGGTTTGTGGATTTATCTGGGGTTTCAGGTAAGTGGTGTTTGTGTAAGGGTACTAGGTAGGGATTTTAGTGTGCGTGAGTGTGTGTAGTGGTGTTTTTTGTGTGTTTGTGTGTTTAGTGTGACATTGGAGTTAGTATATATAAGTAGGGGGGTTTGGGGGGGTGCAGCCTCCCACATAGGGGCTGCAGGGGTGCTCTTATAGGTAGGGTAGGTGTGTTTGTGTGTTATATTGTTTGTGTGTGTTGTTTTGTTTGTTTTAGTGTAGTTAGGTAGGTGTGTGTGTGTTTATGTGGTGGTTTGTGCGCGTGTGTGTGTGTGATCGTGATTATGCTATTCACGGTTTTGGGTGTTCGGGTATGTGGGTTTTCGACTATTCAGTCTCGAAATACTGAAATTCGACATTTCAGTATTTTGAGATTGTCTAGTGAATCCAGTTTTAGAGTGAGGTCCTAGACATATTTCACAATTTTAGTCAAGTGGCAGGATTATTAAGCAACCACTGTAAATCTGTCTGTATCCATTCTGGAAAGAAAAAGAAAGAAAGAAAGAAAGAAAGAAAGAAAGAAAGAAAGAAAGAAAGAAAGAAAGAAAGAAAGAAAGAAAGAAAGAAAGAAATAGGGTAAATGATTTTTTGGGTGGCATTTCCTAGCAAAACAGGGCTACCTATCTTGGTTTTAGTATGAAATATCATACAGGATACACTCAAGGTTTGTTTATTTATATTTGTTTAGTTATGTGCATTCAGAGCGAAGGTGACCAATCTAATTCACAAGGCACAGGTGTTTTGAAAATTATTTGGAAATTTAGGGTGATTCAAGTGATGATTTTGCCCCATATATTCTTCTGTAAAAATACCCCTGCGAATGTGGATCACCCAGCCATTTTGCATCTCCAAGCGATGTTTGGTGCCATTGTGTTGGGTAACAAAGGGTGCAGAATCACTGCAAATAGGGCTTATTTGCCAAACTGTTTTGGGGGAATAGGATTACCCTACCTAGCAAGGTACATAGTGGCATTTAAAACAGATAATACCCATTAGAAAATTCATGCTAATGTAAGCCCTGTTATTCTATCAACTTTCTAAGTTTGTAAGAACAATATTATTTTATATATATATATATATATATATATATATATATATATATATATATATATATATATATTCTTATATTTAAACATTTTCCATATTTTTTGGCCTTTGTGCCACTTTTATTTATGACTTTGTCCAGATTTCTTGCTCAAAGAGGTTGAGAGGTATGAAACTTGCAGTTGTCATTAATTATAGACAGAGTTTATGCTCAAATGTGCAAGAAAATGATAAAAAAAAATTAAGGTTGTAACACTAGTGACTGTGATACGGCCTCTCTGTTGGTCATCCCGTACAGTACCAGAGTGCATTAGAGTACCTGTACACTACCAGAGTGGGTTAGAGTACTTCTCCTTAGCTCTGCTGCGGGGTGCTGCCTATGCCTGCATTATGGATTAAAGCTTTATGTTGCTACTTGTTATTCCTAAAGGATTCAAAGGTAAGAATACTATCTCCTATTACTGTGATCTGATGGGTGGACAGCAAAACATAATTAGTAACAGAAAGAGACACTGAATAGTGGGGGAGGATTGGGATGATGTGCTATGGGGTTTGAGATTTGCCTATTCACTTTCTCCCATTAAAGGGATTCAGAGGTTTGCACTAACTTTTACTTACATCCACGTGATTTAAGGAGCGGAATACAAAAATAGCACATAAAATATGAGGTCAGTTCAAAAACACATTTTAATACAACTAATATTTCTCACCTACTGATTTTTATACCTGCAAAACTATGGAAGTAGGACATAAAGTGAAAAGGAGACTGAATTACTGAAGCATATATCATATAAAGAGATTAGAAGTTAATACAGAGCATGTGAAGCATGCAGCACCTATACGTCCAAGTGCTTTTCTAGTTGATATTAATGAAACTGGTAAGTGGAAGGTATGGGACAATGAAGATTATCACCAGCTGTGTGAAAGGTGGAGGTTAAATATGAGAGTGGTTTTGCAAGTTAGAATTCATTGTATAAATTTATATGGATCCATACTGAAATGTTGGAACCGAGTGCTGACGTGTAGAAAAAACAGCTCTGAAAATGCAGGAAAAGAGCTAATCTCAAACATCACTCTTCTCATTTAAACTCTTTTTTTTTGGTGGTGACAAGCCCCTGCACCATCAATGTCTGCATTTATTTATTTAGTTTATTTTACATTTATTTACTGAGTAAGTCCGACTGGGATAATATCTCATTTTCAGCACAGGCCCAGGGAGAAAAGCTACACATTGACAGAATATGGTTAGAGTTAAAGTTATTACAAAGCCTAATACAGATGAATATCATATTACTAAGTCAAAATTCAACTTCAGTTCATAGAGTTTGAACTTATATATCGATGCATAGTGCAAATATTTGGACAGCTATAACAAGCCGAAAAAGAACACTGTCAATAGATAAATTATTCACAAGTTGCATTTTATAAACACATTAATTAAACTCTTTGGAACAGAGATGACTAAATAATACATCTTTGGCAAAAATATCCTTCTTTGTTTAAGAAATAGATTTTACTAATTCCTTCTCTCTGAACTTAGCCAAAGTATGCTGGTGGTGGAAGGAGGGAGGGAGGGACTAGTTCATCAAAGGGTAATGCAGGACTGTCCTGTACATACATACATGCTTAGGCGCTCACACATGCACTCACACACACACACACACACACACACACACACACACACACTTACCTAAACCCGAAGAACATGCCATCAACATAAATGGATTCTACTGTCTCCACAGTCAAAGGAAATATAAAACACAGCAGTCTAGTCTGTCAACAAAACCATTTTACAGACTAAACAGCTTCCATAGATATATCCAAATATTTAAACTCACACATACACAGAAAGCACAAACACGTGTGTGTCTGTGTGTGTGTGTGTGTGTGTGTGTGTGTGTGTGTGTGTGTGTGTGTGTGTGTGTGTGTGTCTATGTGTGTGTGTCTATGTGTGTGTGTGTGTGTGTGTGTGCGTGTGTGTGTGTGTGTGTGTGTGTGTGTGTGTGTGTGTGTGTGTGTGTGTATATATATATATATATATATATATATATATATATATATATATAGATATATATATATATATATATATATATATATATTAGGTCAAGTGATTCCCTAGGCAAAAGGGCTCTACAATGCCCCCCCCCACACCACCCGATGTCCCCATCCTGGTCTATTTAAACCATCAACATTACTGGAAAAACACCCCTGCTAGAGCAGCTCCCTAGGCGGACGCCTAGTTGGCCTATGCCTAAGGCCGGCTGTGTGTGTGTGTGTGTGTGTGTGTGTGTGTGTGTGTGTGTGTGTGTGTGTGTGTGTGTGTGTGTGTGTGTGTGTATGTATGGGTGTAGGACACTGTATCAAACATACAGTGTCCTGACACCCTATAGATCAATGTCCATTCATTGAATGCACTGAGAATGACACATTCTGTGCATGCTCCAGGGATTAGCAAAGAGCAAAAAAACAAATGGCAAGTGTACACTTATACACACACACAGACACACACATATGTATATATGTATAATAATTGATACACAGCATAGTAAAAGTAGAGAGTTCAGTGCAGAAAACAGGCAAATTCATTACTAGGATTAAGGCTGTGTTGTAATGGATGTCATGCTGCAGTCCAGACTTCTTGATCTTGAGATCATCACTTTTTATCGCTCAGCTGGAAAGACCCCTACAATTTTTAAGCAGAAAAATTAAAGACTTTAAATCTTTGAACTCTGCCAGCAGATTAGCACAACTCTCCTTTTACTCAGCAGTTTACTTGCTGCCATGAGATGACCTGCGTCTGTCTTTTCAAGCCATGAAAGACCCAGTCCTATTTAAACTCCTACAAACACCCACACTAGAGATCTAAATTTAAACTAACAAATAAACAAGACTTGCTGGAGGGATAGCAATGTTACTCGATGGCTAGGTATGTTACTCAATGCATTCCCAGCCTATGGACTATGTTACCACCCTAGACCAACAAGTGCTCCTTTGTCCGCAGTTAAGGGTAGACTTGATGACTGAATGGGTCAACACAAATTTACACCTGGATTATCATGCACAGCCCTGCTTGATTTGGGAGGTGATCACCATTAAGTGCTTGTAGTGCATGACGTGTGGTGATTACACTCCAATTTTCAGAAAAAGATAAACCGGTTAAGTGCCAGAGTGGCATGAGAACTGACCTTAACCCCTCCCCCACTTGTTAAGGTCATGTCTAGCACTAGGCACTCTCATTTGCCACTATTAAGTAGCAAATGATAGTGGGCAGAATGAAAGATTTGTTTCTGTCTATTGTCCAAACTGGTAATGTGTTCTGCCTTCCTTTTATAAACTTAAAAGTGTTTCTAGAATAACAGGAAGTATGTCCCCCTGCATTTTCTGAAGGATAGAAATTGTGAAACTTAAATGTAGGTCCTCACTTTACAACTTAAGTCCTCATTACTTAGGCTTATGAGAAACAGACCAGACATGTGAGGCACAAATCTGTACATTCTCTGAATATTTTGACAGTAAAGAGGCATGGAACGGGTGAGTGTAAACATGAGAAGCTGTTTCTTACTGTCTTTCTGATAGCGATCCCTCTTTATGGCTTTGAAAGCCAGTAAAACGGTTAGAATTTATTTATTTTGTTTTTTTTTTTATTTTTTGTTTTTACTGTAACTAGTAGTATATGGGACAGACAAAGCAACATGCTCTGCAATGAATTATGATTGGGTCTCCGATCTTAACCTGCCATTAGGTGTTCTTGACATGGCTGCCATGAGTCACCTCCAGAGTACGTTTCTTGGCATCTCTGTCTTAAACACATAAATTGATTAGGATCAGCAACCTGATCATAATCCTCTGTGTAAAGGGTAACAAGAACATTTAAGTGTGACAACTTAAAGGTGCATATGGCTAGGCATCTTATGCTTCCTGAGATCACTCACCCAGGGTTGTTCTCATGTACCTTTAATTACAGATTACAGAAATTAGCAAAATAGTAGCAATCTGGATAATAAAATGGATTAAGTCAAGTAAAAAAAAAAAACATTAGAAGGGATTGTTGTTATTTCAAAGAAATTGCAGAATCCAAATAAGCATTAAATATGGAGATGTCAAAAAGAACGGAAGTACAAAATATGTTTATCTGTTCATACTCAACAAGTTTGTGATATAATAATACTAACACTTCAAGTTATGAAAAAAGTGTTTCTCTAGCCATTAGAGATGAAGAAGGACAGGAAAGACTATTGTGTATACACATTTAAGATCCCAGATGTTGGACAGAGTTGTGACTAACTGTTATCCTCCTTGCCATGATCCCAACCTACACCACCTCCTGTTTTCCCACCAAACCCTGTCCTCATGCCTCCCACTCTTCCCACCACTTCTTCATGTTCCCAGTCCACAGATGCTCCCCTGCCATCTGCAAACCCACCCTTCTCCTCCATCCCTCTTATTAAAACCACATGTAAAAAGATAGAGGTCTTTTTCTCTACCACAAACACCCCTTCAGTCTAAAAATAATTCTACTGTAGTCAATCTGTTGGTGGACTCTACTATCTAATTGACTAGTTAAGCATTATTATAACTATTATAATAATTGTTATTATAATTATTAGCCATTACCAAGAATATTTTTGCCATTCTTCTAGACTCTTATAATTTTTCTAATGTGCACTTTTATATTTATTATAACAAGCTGTGTTGCTCTCAGCATGATGCACTTTTGTAACATTAAATAATTTTATATCTCACGGATAGCACCTTTCTCTTTAAAAGCATGTTGGTGACTCAGAAAGCAAGCTTTGAAGAAAGTTAAATGGATCAGAATATCAGACTTTTTTTTTACATTACATAGTGTTGGGGATGTTATAGCTTATTTTCTGAATAAAATATGACATTACTGCATGACTGCAAACCAGGATGAATTATGAGTGCAATTTTAAGTAGTTTTAAAATACAATCCCAAGGGTAGGCAGACTGAGACCTGAGTTATTAGCGTGGTAAAGTGCAACACTGCAGTGGCTATAATATGGCTAAGCTGTGAAACAGAGCTTTATAGCTCTTACTCTAAGGAAGAAAGTTAGACTTTGCAATACATTTAGCCGATAAAGTAAGAATGCTGTATTTCTTAGTCATTGTAGATGATTATGCATTACAGCTGCTATGATCTAGATAACAAGAAACAGCTTTAACATCAGACTGTTGCTGCTTGCACATCAATCCATTTAAATTCCCTTATATTTTGGCTGCAAAATAGCTGAGGCTTTTTCACTAGACACAAGATGTGAAATGAAAATTAATGTCCTGCTGCCCTCTGCAGGGCTTCGTTTTGTAGCAGTGAAAAAAAAGGAAATTGTTTAATTATTGGAAAGTTTCAGCAGTCATACAGTTCACTGCAAAGAGCCAAATTAAGGACTAATGTAGCACAAGAAAAAGCAGGGGAATCATCAGTCACAAAAGCAGTAAGCAACATAATAAAATTAAATGAAGTCCATATGTTTAGTACAAGTAAGCTGGAAAGCATTCCCATGCATATGGCATTACAAATGGTCTTTTTTCACATATTTTTATGCTATTTAGCATTTCTTAAGACCATGTTTTAGTGCAGATACTGTGTGGTTTTAAAATTATACCATTCTTATTATTAAAGCAAATCTGAAGACCTTGTACATTAGTGACAGCATGTGGACTAACACACATTTCAGGTTGCTGTAGTGACAGAAGATGTCAGCTCATTAGTTATATGAAGTAAGCCCTGGTATATTTCTAATCTCACACACACACACACACACACACATACACACACACACACTCTCTCTCACACACACACACACACACACACACACACACACACACACGCACACACGCACACACACACACACACACACACTCTCTCACACACACACACACACACACACACACTCTCACACACACACATACACACGCACTCTCACACACACACACACAAACACACACACTCTCTCACACACTCACACAAACACACACACACACACACACACACACACACACACACACACACACACACACACATGGAGTATGAGCTCTCTAGTCCAGACAAAATGGGGCAATTTCCAGTTGTGTCAGACTACATAAATGATACAGGAATGCATGCTAGACAAGACCAAATGAAGTAAGGATGGGTTACTTCTGAGAAAAAACAGAAGAACAGGAGAGTCACAGAGTTTCTGTATCAACACCATTGTCTGCCTTTAGCTGCAAAGTCCCTCATGGGTTTGTTAATTAAAACAGAGACTTTCCAGAAAAATCTATCCTTATACTCATATTCTATACCCTTAGCAGGAGATAAGCTTAGCAGCCCATCTGCAGCCTTCATTATACCTCAGGGTTTAATTTTGATGTGCTTGCAGTTTATTTTTACTTACCTGTTATATATCATAGGTGGACTGGACTGCTTCTTTCATGCCATAACTGTAATTTCATGTATAAAGCAAATTTCAGTGTTAATACTTAGATTGTATCTTTTACAAATTACATTTCTTTGTAATGTAAATATATTCAGATTAAAACACTGTCTTGATCATACACTTCCTTGTACTTTCTTTCACTACTTTGTTAATTGTCAAATTGTCAAAGCAGTGAGCTTGGACAGGAAATGTTGACTTGATGCAATGTTAAGTGAAACTTGGCTTCTGAAGAGCTTGTTAAAGAGTCCTGATTGTGTTACATATAGCATTCCAGATGGTGAGTGCAGAAACAGGGAAACTTTGATTGTATGTGTGAAATACAGATTGCAAGATGTGAGTACCTGCTATTTTAAAGCATCACCAGCTTGGACTGTTGGCTACTTTTTCTTTTACACAGTATCAGCTCATTAAGATGTTTGCTGCTGTGTCTTTTATAATATATCATCTAGGTAAATGGTCACATCTGTTTATAAGTTATTCATACATCAAGCTTGCACTGAACTTTACCGTGATTCTTTTTTTTTTTGTTAATATTGGTGGTTCTACATTGTGAATGCTTCTATTTTTTAATAAGGGTGTAGCTTTGATTGTAGCTTTGTTTATATGAAGGTATATTCCCATACTCAGAAAATATGAGACATATCCCAAGTCACATTCAGTTTTTGTTGATTCCTTTTATCCCTCCTGAAAGTGCAAAATAGATTATGTATAGAAGATGGTTTCATATAGGAGATTATGTACTTTTCACATGCTTTGCTTCTGCCAAAGCTGCTACATTCAGTGAAATACAGAAAACTGTAGGCACACATCAGTGAGCATGGGAGTTTTGGTCTTTTTGAATCCGTGCACAGCAGGCAGCATTGAAGTGTCTAGGACAATGTCAAACTATAATATGGATTTGAGACTTAGCATATAGACTTAAAGTTCCAAGATGCTCAGAAAGTGCTTTTTATCACCATGTAACATTTAGAAATATGGAAAACTCTCACACTAACAGCTAGCTAAGCTGGCAACTGAGCTAATAAGTAGATCACATGGGCACGCACCTGCATACATTCACAAGCATGCATACATTCACAAATGCATAAAAACATTCTCACAGACATGCAGATGACTGAATTTTACTTTATTCTGTATACATCAATCAAATATGTTTCATGTAATGCAGATCAAAGTAAAAATCAACCATCTGCATTCTAACATAATAAACAGCACCCATATATCTATATCTGTCTCTATACAGATACAGATATATGGGTGTGTGTGTGTGTGTGTATGTGTGTGTGTGTGTGTGTGTGTGTGTGTGTGTGTGTGTGTGTGTGTGTGTGTGTGTGTGTGTGTGTGTGTATATATATATATATAAAAATAACAGTTGATGTGGGGGCTTAGGGGGGCTTGTACCACTGCAAATATACTGGTTGAGTGTTTTTGTTTCAATCCTTTATGGATCAGTGTGTTTCTGTTTCAACCATATGAGGTAGTCGAAGTTAGTGTCGATGTTTCTGCAAATCATGAATAGTTATGCATCCATACACACACACACATATATATATATATATATGGGTGTGTATATAAAATCAGTATTATATGAGTTATTGCTGAATGCATTTTATCGCGTGCTGAAAAGATTGTGTTTTTCATCACTGGCTCAGTTTGTCGAATTAAGTAACGGTTGAAGTTCATTATATCAGCCATTGCATAACTGAATTGTTTTTGCCCTTTTTGGATTTGTATGACCTTGGAGTTAGTATATTTAATTTCCATAGCTTTGGGGGCAGACCTCTTCTTCTGATAATAGCAAATGTAATCTATCAGTTTACTTTTCTTTTGAGCTCTCAAAAAAAAAAAAGAAGTGGTTCATTTGACTGAAAACTCATTTATTTCAAACCACAAAACATTGAAACTCATTTCACTGAAAATGTCACATTAACTAAATACATCTCCAAAAGCCTTTTTTTGCAAGGGAGGCAAGTCCCACCAGCACCCCCCCCCCCCACATGAACTAACTTATATAAACTAACTCCACAATTGCAGAAACAGAGAGAAAAAAATAATACTCTTGACACACTGAACAGCTTCTGATGCACATACAGTCTTCTGCTGATGGAGGTACAGTACAACAGTGGGCATTAGCCGTTTGGCAGTTTTTTCCATCTCTTTCAACTTTCTGGTTTAAAAGCCCGCATTTGCGCTTGTTTCCTCTCTTTCCTGTAACTAGTCTAGTCCAGATACAGATTTGCTGTATCCAGGACTGTTTGTAAGTTTCTGAGCCCCCCCCCCCCAAGCCTTTCTGTGTTTGAGAGAAGCCTTCTAGCTTATCAGTGGGAGTGTTAAGCACTAAGTAGCCTATCTACCACAAGGGTGGTTTCTGGCCCAGAAATTGAAGTTTATTGGCCGTTTGGCAGTTTCTCCATCTCTTTCAACTTACTGGGTTTAAAAGCCCCCATTTGCACTTGTTTCCCATCTTTCCTGTAACTAGTCTAGTCCAGATACAGATTTGCTGTATCCAGGACTGTTTTTAAGCTTCTGAACCCCCAAGCCTTTCTGTGCTGGAGGGAAGGCTTCTAGCTTATCAGTGGGAGTGGTAAGCACTAGGTAGCCTATTTAAGACAAGAGTGTTTTCTGGCCCAGAAATTGTAGTTTATTAGCCGTTTGGGCAGTTTTTCCATATTTTTCAACTTTCTGGTTTAAAAGCTCTCGTTTGTGCTTGTTTCCCGCCTTTCCTGTAACTAGTCTAGTCCAGATACAGATTTGCTGCATACAGGACTGTTTGTAAGCTTCTGAGGCCCCAAGCCTTTCTATGTGGGAGAGAAGCATTCTAGCTTATCAGTGGGAGTGGTAAGCACTAGGTAGCCTATCTACCACAAGATCCAGGTACAGATTCTTAGTTTTAGCACTTGAATTTGCTAATTTGTGCTCAGCACTTGTTCAGAACTTGTTGTTAGCACTAAATAAGCTACAAATTACTACAGCACTCAACCTTCCTCTTTACCTAGAGGAAAAATTGTTTTTGTACTTATTTTCCTCACTTGCTTAGACAAAAACAGCTCTTTTACTCACTTTCCTCACTTGTCTAGAGGAAAGCAGTTTTTTATTCAGCCATGTCCAAGGGTCAGCTCCCAGTGTTCTCTCCTGTCTATCTGATGAATCTGGGCATCTTGATACAATGTAGCAATTGCTTCATGTACACAGACAACCCTCTCCTCCTACCACCCAACACCACAACCTGTGACAGATGCACTTATCTAGCCAAACTGGAGGTAAAGCTCTCTCCAACCAAGACTGAACTTGACAGTCAAGAGGAGAAGATAAACACTTGCACCACACCACACTCATCACATAGTCCAACTAAACCTACACCACCAACATCCACACAAAGAAACACAAAAACATTTGCAGAGGCTCTCAATAATTATCTGCTCAAGCAACAGAGACCTCCAAAGCAGAAATGCAAGCAACCTCCACCCCCCCCCCAACACAACCCAAATGACAAATAGCCCACAGACTCAGTGTGTCAATAAACCATAGCCCATAAGTCAAACCATCGTACCCAACACACTAGTCATAGGTGACTCTATAGTCAGGCACACTGATGTCCCACATACTAGGCTAAACAAGGAGAAGGTTACTGTCAGCTGCCTGTTGGGTGCTAGGATCCACCACATAACCCACGCACTCAGGTCACTCCACAACAAGTACAAATGTGGACTCTGTCATTGTCCATTTTGGTGTGAACGACCTGGGATGTACCTCCCTGGACTACATGAAAAGAGCCATGGAAGAGCTCTCCAATATTGTAGCCCAGGCAGGCATGACCCTAGCCCTGAGTAGCATCCTGCCATCACCCAGAATGACACCACAGTACAAGGACAAAATGATTGACTTCAACAATTGGCTAAGCTTCTGGTGTCATTCTAAGGGGATCCAGTATCTGTCTACCTGGGATGATATGTTCGACAGACCACGATGCTTTGCCAGAGATAGCCTGCACCTGTCACCCCTGGGATTTGGGTACTGGCTAAGCCTCTTGCCACCCCTATAGTGTCTTTTTAGGCAAGGTTTAAATGATAAATTCACCACTATAACAGGAACAGGCAAGCAAAAACTGAGGGGAATGCTACTCAATGCTAGAAGTCTAAATCTCAAAATGCACTCACTCGAGGCACTCCTTAAAATGGAGAACATCGATATCTGTGCAGTGACTGAGACCTGGTTCAAGGCTCTAGAGAGCACCTCATACCACACTTTTCTGCCATCTAACCTGGACCAGAACACCAAAGGCGGAGGTGTGTTCATATTCATTAAGGATATCCACACCTCCAGGCTAGTTGCACAACATAATGCATCTGAGATTATCCAAGTGCAATTAACTCTGGGCAAAACTGCAATCCAAATTGTAGTTTGCTATAGATCTCCCACCATGCCCCAGGATTCCAACTCCTCTTTTCTTGATATACTGGAAAATATTAGGGTTCAACCAAACACCCTAATAATGGGCAATTTCAACTACCCCACCATTAACTGGGAAAACTACTTATGTATCAACTCCTTCACTCAACACTTTCTGGAATTCATAAATTCCAGTGCCCTGGATCAACTTATCTACATCCCCACCAGGGGCAACAATATCCTAGACCTAGTCATTACCAACATGAGTGACCAGTGTTCCACACCTGAAATCAACTCTTAGTTGGTCAGATCCGACCATAAGCTAATCATCCTAGATATCTGCATCTCGCCTCCACCCACCATTAAGGAAACCATGGTAAAAAATTTCTCCAAAGCCAACTTCATGCTTCTTGGACAATACAGTTATGACTGCTGAATCCTACACAAATGCAGTCTATAAGCACTTACATGAGTGCATGGATTGTGCTATCCCAAATAGAACCAAGACGCTATCCTCCAAAAAATAGAAAGACAATCTGGTGGTCCCCTGCCATAAACAAATTCGACAACAGAAGGAAGAAACTGTTGCAAAAGAGAGTAAAATCCCATGAGTGGAGGAGCTCCCTGGTCAGCCTCAGTAAGAAGCTGAGATCCCTTATAAGGTCCTCCAAAGCTAGCTACGAAAACAAAATTGCCACTGATTCTAAGGGCAACTAGAAAGCATTCTATAGCTATGTGAAGAATCTCAATGGCAACATCCAGATCTGCTCTGAGTCACAGCACAATGGCACGAAATTTACAGAACCAACTGATATTGCCAACATCCTGGCAGATAGGTTCAGTGCTAACTTTGCCCCCTTCTCACCCACTAAAGGGCCAATATCTATACAGGAAGAATGCAGAGTCCCTGTAATCACAACTATGCAGGTAAAACTGCACTCTCTAAAACCAAAAGCACAGTATCCATGGGACTGGACAACATCCCAGGCTGCATTTTACATGAACTTCAGAACGAACAGGCTCCCCACCTAAGCACCACGTTCAATCATAGTCTCACATCAGGCTTTGTGCCCACTGAATGGCGCACAGCAACAGTTATCCCACTCCACAAAGGGGGAGCCACCACTGATCCTGGGAACTATCTCCCTATTAGCCTAACGAGCCTGGTTTGCAAGGGCATGGAACGTATCATCATGGAACTCATAAACAAAGACATTGGTAACCTCCAAACTCTGGATCCCACCCAGTTCAGGTTTGTGAAAGGCAGATCATGCCTTCTGAACCTGCTCGACTTCTTTGTGGCAGTCACCAAAGCCGTAGATGAAGGTAAGGTGGTTCACACAGCCTATCTTGACCTCGTCAAGGCTTTCGACGCCATCCCCCATTCTGGAATTATAGCTACACTCACTAAACTAGGTATAAATCCATATTTCACAAGATGGGTTACCAAATGGCTCACTGACAGAACTCACACTGTAAAAGTTGCAGACTCCAAATCTGACTTCAAACTAGTGACAAGTGGAGTACCACAGGGTTCAGTCCTGGGACCACTCCTGTTTGGTATCTACTTCTCCGAAGTGCAGGCTAACACAGAAGGTCTCTGGCTAATGAAGTTTGCAGATGACTGAAAACTAGGAGCCATAGTCGAGTCCCCAAATGATGTGGACATCCTACAGAAGGGCCTCACTGAGACAGATGCCTGGTGTCAGAGGCATGGCCTCAAACTTAATGCCAAAAAGTGCATTGTTATGCCCTTTAGTAAAAACTCTGTACCCATGAACTACCACATAAACGGCAGTCTACTTAACGACGAATGTGTGATAAGACACCTGGGAACCCAGGTGGACAGTAGTCTCTCCTTTGATAATCACATCGCCACAGTAGTCAGGAAATCCTTCTATGTTGTACACCTCATCACAAAAGGGTTCTCATCCAGGAAAAAAGAGGTCATTGTTCCCCTCTACTCGGCACTCATTAGACCCATTATAGAGTACGTCTCTTTTGGAATGTACCTCACAAGACATCTGCAGCAGCTGGAAAGACCACAGAAGTACCTCACAAAGAGGATTACTGGCCTCAACCAGATGCCCTAAACCAACCGTCTCAAAAAACTCCAGCTTTACTCTGTAGCATATCGCCTACTCTGAGGAGATCTCTGCTTAACATATAAAGCTATGTTAAACCCAGAGCTGTTGGACATGCTACACGTTAAGAAATCCTAATCCCTCCGAGCTACATGCTCTAGGGACTTAAACCTTGTCACCACAATAAACAGGACATGCTGGAGGGATAGATTCCTGTCCCAGAGACTTCCTATACTCTGGAAAAAGCTACCCATCTATGTAAAGCAAAGTTCCTCATAAGCACTCTTCAAGAAAAATCTTGATGAGTGAATGGGAAATAGGAAATACACCCCGGGGATCACTTCTGTGGCTCTGTTTGACAGGGGCACAGGAAATTAAATTTCTTGGGTGGTGTAAGCCAGGGAACCTTGTTGGCTAGGCTTACTTAGGCCCTTGGGCCAATAGCCTAGTACCTACCTATGAACCTATGAACATATTAATACTAATTGACATTATAATTTCTATCCTCTAAAATAAAACCAACAGTCATTTTCTACAAACTAACAAGTTTTTGATCAAATGTGATTCAGCCATTTGTGGTTTAGATCAAATGAGATTTAGATTGTTAACTACTGTTTTTCTTTTTAGATGAAATGAACCATGTATATTTATATATATATATATATATATATATATATATATATATATACACACACACACACACACACACACACACACACACACACACACACACACACTCACACACACACACATACACACACACACACACACACACATACACACACACACACACACACACACACACACACACACACACACACACACACACACACACACACACACATGGGTGTACCGGAGAATATCGAAACCTGAGATGATCAAAGACCACATCATCAAGACAAAAGAAATGAAAACTCAGTTCATCGACAGACCAGATCAACGAAGATGATGTGGTCTCCAATCATCTCAGGTTTCTGTGTTCTGAAGTATATATCTGAAGTATATATAAATGATATTTAAAAATCATGAACATAATTTCTCAATCAAAACTCATGAAAATGTATTTTTTAATGATTATAAATCTCAATGTTGTGATGAAAAAAACAAGCAAGTATGAAATAATCTACGCTTTGGGGTGGCAGTTAAAGAAAGACTTCGAGATGAAGAGAGCATTTTTGATGATTTGGTCTGCAAATAGTGTTGAGGGCAAACCAAGAAGGAGTGGCTGTTCCTCCCGATTTTCAAACGATTCTGGTGTGATAAAACCCTTTCAAGACTGCAATGGTTAGAAGATGTGAAGACGCAAAGTTAACAAATACAGAATGCTATGATTGTCATTAGAAAATCTGCAAGGTGGATCTTGTGCCTTGTAGCAATATTGGTATACTGAGTGAGACTAAGAATGGTACAGGTACTAACGGAATTATCAGCTAAAGAAATTAAAATGATTTCTTAGGAACACCATTCATGCCTCAGCCTAATTAGGACATTTTAGGCTAGTGGTTTAATCGCTCTTTGATTTTTCTCATTGCTGTTTGAATTTTCTCACCTAGTATTTGTTTATTGTGATGTATATAATCAAAGAGTAGTAAGGTTATCTTCATTTAATATTTTCTGTCTGTAGAATTGAATCTAATTTACACTTTATGCAAAATTAGTTTACTGCAGTACCTTTTGTAATGGGGGCTGGCCCACCCATTAACCAACCCCATAAGAACATGGCAGTAATTAAGGTGAAATCAGCCCTGTTACAAAAGGAATTGCACAAAATACAGTTAATGGATATTGTAAATCAGGGATTTGTTTACATTTGTAATTATCAGGCACATAAACAAAATTCATAATTTCTCTGTCTATTTTAATCTTTATCAGTTTTTCCTGTGCTATTACTCTATTGCCACTTTAAGCTCTCTACCTTCTAGTTGTACTTATTGTACCCAGGAAAGCCAGAATTGACATCTCTCCGTCTCTTTTATGAGTCCCCCCCCCCCCCCCAACTCTCCAGTCCTGTTTTTAACTAGTCCGTTCTCATGTTACTTACTCTTAACCTTGAGCTGGGAATCAAAAAGGGTTATCTTAACTCATTTTTCTTTTACATGTTCTACTGTATTCCATGTATGCTAAATTGTCTTGTAACACCTGTTTTTTGTCTTTCAAGCTATTTGTAACTTTAATGTTCTGTAACTGAAGTTTTAATGTTCTGTTTCTTTTATCTGTTTTATGTGGAGCTTTTCTCTCCGAGCCTCTACGGAAAATGGACATATATCCAGTTAGACTAGCCCGGTCAACAAATGTAAAATAAAATAAAATAAATAAATAAATAAAATAATGCACAGCAGATATCGTCCAATGTCCTTTTCAATCTCTCAAAAGCTAAATGTAGTAAGAAATAATGGAATCTCATCAACTTCTAAATTACACAGTCCCATTATATAAATGGGTCTATATCATATGAGCGAATCGCACAAATTGCGAACGCTCATAATATTGAATGTACCAGACCTCGAACTTCCTATTGTGGGGGGGCTGCACATCCCCCCCAACTAAATATATCTTGCGACTCCAAGATCACACTACAGTGAGGAAAGGGCAAATATCCCATTCTTCACTGTACAGCGATCTCAGAAAAAGCAATTTGAGGTCCGGTACGTTCGATATTATGAGCGTATGGTTCATTGAAATCTACTTTCAGTGAACCAAAAACTTAGCATTTTCCTGAAGGAATGCAAGGCGTGGTCACAAAGGGAATAGCATAGTCTCGTTTGTCAAAAGTGATTTTCAGTGAAGCATACTGACAAGTTAATGATTTTGACACTGATTACTCTGGAGTAGTGGAGGACTTGAAAAATGCTTTTTACTTTAACAAGGATAATTGGGCACAAATATGGTGCCGAAAGGCAAATTATGTACAGTGTTAAAACCCATGCATAGGTATATCTTTATAAGGGTACCCATCTCTGAAAAAAAAGACATTCTTTTATGAGCTATTTATTTTAAGACGATGCAGAGTATGTCATTATCTTCTTTCGGCTGTTCCCATTAGGGGTCGCCACAGTGGATCATCTGTTTCCATTTCTTCCTGTCCTGTGCATCTTGTGTGTCACACCAACCACCTGCATGTCCTCTCTCACCACATCCATAAACCTTATCTTAGGCCTTCCTCTTTTCCTGTTACCTGGTAGCTTCATCCTTAGCATCTTTATCCCAATATACTCAACATCCCTCCTCAGCACATGTCCAAACCAATGTAATCTTGCCTCTCTGGCTTTGTCTCCAAACCTTCCAACCTCTAATATACTTATTCCTAATCCTGTCCACCCTCGTCACACCCAGTGCAAATCTTAACATCTTTAACTCTGCCACATCCAGCTTTAACTCCTGCCTTTTTGTCAATGCCACTGTCTTCAACCCATATAACATAGCTGGTCTCACTACCCTCTTGTAGACCTTCCCTTTCACTCTTACTGGTACTCGTCTGTCACAAATCACTCCTGCCACTCTTCTCCACCCACTCCATCCTGCCTGTACTCTCTTCTTCACCTCTCGTCCACACTGACTGTTACTCTGAACTATTGACCCCAAGTATTTAAACTCATCCACCTTCGCCACCTCTACTCCTTGCATTCTCACCATTCCTCTATCCTCCCTCTCATTCACACACATATATTCTGTCTTAGTCCTGCTGACCTTCATTCCTCTTCTCTCTAGAGCATATCTCCATCTCTCCAGGGTCTTCTCCACCTGTTCCCTATGCTCACTACAGATCACAATGTCATCTGCAAACATCATAGTCCATGGGGACTCCTGTCTGATCTCGTCTGTCAACCTGTCCATCACCATTGCACCATTGCAAATAAGAAAGAGCTCAGAGCTGATCCTTGATGTAATCCCACCTCCACCTTAAACGCATCCATCACTCCCACCACAGACCTCACCGCTGTCACACTACCCTCGTACATATCCTGTACCACTCTTACATACTCCTCCAACACTCCCAACTTCCTCATACAATACCACAACTCCACTCTAGGCACCCTGTCATATGCTTTCTCTAAGTCTACAAAAACACAATGGAACTCCTTCTGACCTTCTCTGTACTTCTCCATCAACACTCTGAGAGCAAACATCGCATCTGTAGTGCTCTTTTCCGGCATGAAACCATACTGCTGATCACTAATCATCACACCCCTTCTTAACCTAGCTTCCACTACTCTTTCACATAACTTCATGCTGCGACTGATCTATTTAATCCCTCTGCAGTTACTACAGCTCTGCACATCACCCTTATTCTTAAAAATCGGTACCAAAACACTTTTTCTCCATTCTTCAGGCATCCTCTCACTTTCCAAGATTTCATTAAACAGAGTATGTGAACTGAAGTATAAATGCCTTCATTAAGTTATCTTACAACATATTTAACCTTAGTTTTTCAAAATTTGGAGGCAGTGGTGCACATGAATGGAGGCACATGTGCCTTGATGAAGGCCATATATGGCACATGTAGCCTTAGTTTTGTAGAACTGTAAGGCCATTGCCATTGGTGCATGCAAACAGAGAATAATTTAATTTGATTAAAGTATCATAAGGCACTTTTTAAGTTAGTTTTGTAAAACTGGAAGTCTACAACATTGTAATGTCAAACAGAGTTGTAAAAACTGGGGAAGATGAAATGGCTAAGAAATATGGGGTGATGCATTTCTCTTTGTAGTTTTTGGGGTTGAGGATATATACGGCACATGCACTGAGTGTGTGTGGGGCTATAGATCATTTAGTAGCTGCTCATTTATTTAAAAAAATGCCAACATGTTTTTCATTTGGATGTATGGCAGAAATGTCTAATGTAATTTATGAAGGAAGAAACATCCATGGGTGATTTGTTTAAAACAATGACATAAATGAAGTAGAAAGTTTTAGTAATCAGTGATTGATGGGAAAATAAATATGTATGAAGTTGTGCTGAGGTGGAGAAGAGCAAAACGGGGATCCTGGGCTACTGGGAGTAGGAAAACTACACCACGTAATGAGGGGATACCGTTATGAAAATATATGAAGTTAAATATAGTAAGGGTCTCAGGACTGAGCAATGCATCACAATGTTTTATTGCTCATGCAAGATTTCATCAAATCCACTGCAATTTGTTTTACAAAACTGAAGCCTGAGTGAATATGTATAGGTGGAGTTCTTAAACAATGCATAAATGATGGAGTACTGTAATTTGTTAGTATACAATATGGTTTTAGAAAATGATTTTACTTTTTGAAATAAAAGTATTGTATTGTATAGAGTTAGAATTTTGTGTCTGGGCTGCATTTCTCAGTTTTGTTAGTATGGCTGTCCAAAAGGACTCTAGCAGATGTGGTCACATAAATGCACTACGTTTTGCTTTTGAGCTGTGTACTTGTAAGTAAGGTGGGAGGAAAAGAGCTATAGAGATATGTGCTTTTGCTTTGCTCATTTGTTTTGAGGTAAGGGGCATTTGTATTAAACTGCAGCTTTTAGTGTATCTGATATATTACTATTGCCCCACAGAAGGCCAGCAAGGTAATATGTCAGACCCCGGGATTCATGAAGCTTGCGCCAGGTGCAGGCGTAGCGTCGGCGATCTAACACCAAATATGGCCACCGAGCAATTCAGGTACGAGCTGTTTCCACGTGCACTACCTGCGTACGCTACGACTGCACAGCTCCTGGCGCCTGTATGTTAATCACCCCATGTGCAGCAGTGTAGCATTTAAATGCAGGTATATAGTGATTCAGGAAGTGGTGCAGGCATAGTGTAAGTATGCAGAAATGTAAACCGAAAAAAAAAACGGTTTACATTTTTGCAAACATAAAATCAGAGCCATAACAGCGGACCAAACACATGTATTACACTATTAATATATGTCAATGGCTAAATATATAGCCATTTGCATAAAAAACATGCACAAAATATAAAAAAAAAAATTAATGTTATGCCCACACTAACGCAAAGTTAAAGCGTAGGGCATCGGTGCGCAAACGGGATCACAATGAAAATAGAATTATATGGAATAAAACTGCAATGTAACACTTTTCATGATTTCCCCATAATAGTCAATGGCACGCATGCTACACCACACCATGGCACAAGGGTTGCTAAGGGGCTGTGACAGTGTTCTGCGCAGTAACTAGGAATTAGTAGGCAATGCCATGCAAATGAGAGGAGTAATAGTGAATCACAAATTCCCCGCCGGTGGAAGGATGTACCTCACAGCGTAGTGTTACAACACTGAGGTGTGCCCTGGAGATAAAGATGACATCAACAGAGGGGTGTGCCACCTCTGCTGTAAGCACATTGGAGCATTGCTAATCCGGTTTGCCTGTTGCAAAGCAAAGCTGCAGGATAGGGGTGTGTTGAAGTAGTCATAGCTTTGCTTAGCTGAGAGCACAAAAGGTAACCGAATGTGCATGTGAACGTGGATGAAAACACGCTGTAAACCCGGTAAACGGCTGTGCGCGGCGCGCACAAGAGCGGAAACAGGAAGGATATGGGAAAAAAATAAGGAAATGCTGCAGTATGGAAATTGGAGTACAAATGAGTAATTAACACCTAGGAACCCTCAGTGGGCCATTGACAACAGCTAACAAGGCTGCTAGCAGCTACCTGCAGAACAGGAAAGGGGAGGTGCCATACTGCAAAGAAAACAGTACTGTCACAAAAGAACAAAACAAAATTGCAGTAGATCAGCTACATAACACATTTCGCAACACATTCCTGGGTAGGGAAAGGACAAAACAAGAAAGCTGGCAGCTGGATGCATGCCTGACAATGGGAGGGGATTCGGGTTGAAAAGTGAATTAAAGGGCAACAGATGAATCACGGCAGGCAAGCATAATTTAACATCAAAGGCCCTCAATTGCAGTGCTCACTGTAAAACCCATAATTAAGATACCCTGCAGCTGGAATTCAACATACACATGGAATGACATCAGCAGCATCCATAGCACAATAGTATAAAGTGTGAAAGCACCTCACACACACTTGTGTATTCCCATACACTCTGCACCATCAGTGTATACAGACGGGGAACTTTTAATATGCACATGTTAGGGGCTGCCATAGCTTTGATTCACCAGCATGTGTTGGAGACTGAAGGTGGTTTGGAGGATGATGCTGACAACCACCTCAGGCACCAGAGGAGGAGAAGAGTGTTTAGACCCAGAGTAACCTACCAGAGGCTAAATGATCTGGAGATAGTAGAGCATTACAGGGTGGACAGGGACACCATACAGCAACTTGTTGAGCTGTGCTGGCCACGCCTCAGATCCAGAAATAACAGAGGGGAACCCATCCCAGTGGACATGAAGGTATGTGTAAGCTTGAGAATACTAGCCACAGGTACCTTTCAAAGGCCAACTGGGGTTATCTTGGGGATCTCACAGGCATCAGCATCCAGGGTACTCCATCAGTTCCTGGATGCCATGTTACCACATGCCAATGAGCACATATACTTCCCCTGAATGGAGGAGGAGTTGGCCAGCAATATGCGTCTCTTCCACCATGTGGCAGAATACCCAGAGGTACTGGGTGCAATAGACTGCACGCACATACTCATCAAGTCACCACCCGGTGAGCAGGATAGGCGATACATAAACCGCGATACCCCTCCATCAACTGCCAGGTTGTGTGCAATGCCCAGGGCATTATCATGGATGTGTGTGCTGGCAGCCCTGGAAGCTATCACGACTCCCACATCTGGCATGCCTCACAGCTGTATCAGGCATTTGCCAGGGGGGACATCCCATATGGCCACCTGGTGGTGGATGCTGGCTATGCACTGGAACCGTGTATGGTGACTCCCATCAGAAATGCACACAAACCCATGCAAGAATGCCATAATGCGGCACACACACAAACCAGAATCATCATAGAGTGTGTGTTTGGGTTGCTGAAATCACGGTTTCATTGCTTGGACATATCTGGTGGAACCTTGCAGTACTCTCCAGGCACGTGTGCCCACATCTTCATAGTATGTGCCATGCTACACAATATGATCCTGCAGAAACAGCTGCAGCAGGGACAGAATGGTGAAGGCCCTCACAGCCCACCACCATTGCCAAGGGCCCTACAGGCAAAGAGGGACTCAGACCACAAACACTCTGAGCCAGCCCCGTATGCCATGCCTTGTCAAAGAGGGAATGTATAGCACACACACTGACAGCGTAGGCACCTATGGACTGACAACCTTCTCCACCTGCACACACAGTAAACATGGATGGCACACACACAAGACCACCTGTAAATTGTCATGTATAGGCATTCTACTGTGTGCATCCTACATAGGCAGTCCTCAACTATTGCACACACAGCTGCCATTGGCACAAGGTAAATCAACACCTGAACAGCACATTAAGCTATCAGCATGTGCTGATACTGTATGTATAGGTTCATAGGTACGTAGGTCAGTACTTGGCTAACTGCCCGAGGCCATTCATAAGCCTAGCCAAAATGTGTCAGCTATCGGCACCCCGTTGATTAACTAACTGCCCCTCTGTGGAGCAGAGCCAATTGCGGGATCCCTGGGGTGTATCTACTGTTCCCAATCCACTCTGCAAGGTTTCCCTGGAGTGTTAGTGAGGGGCTCCATATAATGTAATAAGGGATGTAGTCCCAAAGCATGGGGAGTATCTGTGACAGGAATCTGTCACTCCAGCATCTTCCAGTTATGGTTGTGGCAAGGTGTAGCTCATTACAGTGTGTGGCTCACTGTGACATGGATTCTCATAGATGGAGCATATCCATTAAGCCTGACTTGAACATGGCTTTGTTGGCCAGCAAAGATCATCTCTGAGTAAACAAGATGCCACTGAGTAATGCAAGAGTTCATTCAGTCTGGCAGCATAAGACACATGTCTGAGGCCAGTAATCCTCTTGGCGAGGTACATTCGTAGACCCTCCAGCTGTTGGATGTGTCTTCTTAGGTGCATCCCAAATGGGTTATCATACTCGATGATGGGATTGATGAGTGATGAGTAAAGGGACACAATAACCTCAGTATGTATAGATGCAAACCCTTAAGTAATCAGATGGCCTACATAGAAGGATGTCCTGGGGATATGATTGTCAAAGGAGAGATCTAATGTAGTCCCCACATACCCATTACCTCGTCAGCATTAAAGTGGCTGCCACTCATGTGTTAATATGTGGGTGTTTAGTTTTCCCAAAATGGAATGACCATGCAGTCTGTGGCCTTTAGCTGGAGGCCATGACTTTGACACCCTGTGTTGGTCTATATGAGGCCCCATGAAGGATGTTTGTGACAGCTGGACTGTCAGTTATGGCTCCCAGTTTACAGTAATCACCTTGACCTGTCTGCTGTAGTCCACCTGTGTTTGCCTGTACCTCTGAGAGGTATATGGCAAATAGTAGGAGTCCCAGGACTGAGTCCTGCGGTACACCAGTTGTGACTGGTTAAGAGTTGGACCTGGAGGTTGCTAGGCTTACCATGTGGGTTCTGTGTGTAAGCTTGTTGGCAACCCAACCTGTGATGTATGAGTGTATGTACTGGCTGTTGAGTTTATAAATAATACCTGAGTGGGGAATGGTGTCAAAATCCTTGGCGAGGTCCAGGTAGTATGTGTGAACTACCACACCCCTCACCTAAAGTCTAGGTGACTGTAAGATGTCAAACAGGTTCAGTAGGCATGATCTGCACTCAATCAAGCTGACCTGGGTTGGATCGAGTGTCTGGAGGTTCCCAATGTCTCTGTTAATGAGTTCCATGATGATGCACTCCATAGCCTTGCAGACCAGGCTAGTCAGGCTTATAGGGCAATAGTTCCCGGGGTCTGTTGTGGCACCACCTTTGTAGAGTGGGATAACTGTTGCTGTACACCACTCTGGGTATGTAGCCTGTAGAGAGGCTGGGTTTGAACAGTGTGTTTAGGTGAGGGGTTAGTTTATTTGGAGCTCTTGTAAGACACAGCCTGGGACACTGTCCTGTCCCATTGAGGCTGTGTTTTTTGCTTTGGATAGGGCTGTTTTAACCTGTGCGTTGGTGATTGCCAGGGCCGTACATTCTTCTGGTATGATTATGGGCCATTTAGGGGGTGAGATGGGTGTGAAGTTTGCACTGAACCTGTCTGCCAAAATGTTGGCAATATCAGTCAGTTCAGTGTATTTTGTGCCAGTCTGCACCAACTCAGAGCAGATCTAAGAGCTCCCACTTAGGTTCTTGACATAGCTAAAGAATGCTTTGTGGTTATCTGTAGGGTCCTTGGAAATTTGAATTTTGAAGCTAGTCTTGGATGATTTCATGAGGGATCACAGTGTCTTGCTGATACTGATCAGGGATGTCTGTCCTTCTAGGGATTTCGCTCTTATCTGTACTAGTTTCCTCCTTCTATTATAGAGCCTGTTTATGGCAGGGGTCCACCAGACCAGTTTCCTTTTCTTGGGGGAGTGAGTCTAGGTTTGACTTGGAATAGCATGATCCATGCATTCCTGCAACTGATCATAGAGTGCCTTTGTATAGGTTTCAGCATCTTGGACAGCATTGTCCATTGGCGTGGGGGCCGTGAACCTTTCCACCTCAGTCTTAAGCAACGTGAAGTCTGCTTTGGAAAACAATTTCATGGTGGTTTCCTTGGTTGGGGTTCTGAGTGGAATGTGAATATCCAGAGTGATTAGTCTATGGTCTGATCTAACCAGCGAGGGGTTGACTTTGGGTGTGGAACACTGGTCACCCATGTTGGTAATGACCAGGTCCAATATGTTGTTCCCACTGGTGGGGGTGTTGACCAGCTGATCCAGGGCATTTGAGTTTATAAATTCTAGGAAGCGCTGGGCAAGGGAGTTAGTACTTGAGTAGTTCTCCCAGTTAATGTTTGGGTAGTTGAAATCACCCAGTATCAGGGTGTTTGGTAGGACCTGCATATTTCCCAGTGTCTCCAGAAATGCGGAATGTGGGTCCTGGGTCATGGTGGATGATTTGTAGCAAGCTACAATTTGGATTGCAGTTTTACCCATTGTCAGTTGCACTTGGATGATCTCTGATGCATCGTGCTGCACCACTAACCTGGAGGTGTGAGCATCCTTGATGAATATGGATACACCCCCGCCTTTTGTGTTCTGGCCTGGGTTCTGTGGCCGAAAGGTGTGGTATGAGTTATAGCCTGGTAGTGCTGGGGTGCTCTCTGGAGCCTTAAACAAGGTTTCTGTTACTGCACAGATATCAATGTTCTCCATACTGAGGAGTGCCTCGAGTGTGTGCATTTTGAGGTTTAGACTTCTGGCGTTGAGTAGCAATACCCTCAGTTTCTGGTTACTTGTGCTATTTATGGTGGTGGGTTTGTCTTTTGAGCCTTGCCTAAAAGTCCACCTTGCCTAATATCCACCTCTCTAGTATTGTTTGCAAGCAATGACAGCTGTGCATGTGTAAATGTTCTGCAAATGTGTACTGACCCTTGTTACAGGGCTGTGCCAAATGGCTATGTGCACACCTACATAGAGTGGATACTGACAGTAGAGACACACTGGTTGAATGTTTAGATTTGTGTAGCTTAACCTCTCATTGCCAAACTAACAGCTGTTTGGAAATATGTTGACAGTACTGGTAATGAAACAGGGTGCATATCATTTTTAACTCCGGTGTGACATCTGCAGTAGGAGTGTAAGATGTAGGAAACTGCTGCCCATGTGTAATAGCTGCTTCATAGGTGATGGCGTACACTATCTGATTATATCCTGATCATGTCGATAGTGGCAGCAGAGTCTATTGATATTTGACTCTGTGTGGGGAGTGGGTGTCTGTGCCCAACAGAGCTCATGGTTCTGCTGTGTATGTGAGTATATACCCAGACAAGGATACAGCCCTGTTCACACTTGCATCATCTGTAATCAACTATCAGGATGTGATGTGGTCTTCAGAGGGGGATTACCATGTTCCTGTAATAGCTAGTGTTGCCATGTCCATAACACAAATATTTACATGTGAGCATCACTGTCTAAAACATCTTCATAAGCAGTAAGTAAACTAAATACAGTATGTGGTACTTGTAGTACTGAATGCTCATACAGGCATGTTCACTAGTCAGCTACTGGTGTTTACTAATGTCAGCTTTGTGTATGTGGCCATCCTGGGGGAATGCAATCTCTATGCCATGTACACTGCCAAACCCACCTAACACCACACCCCACACATTGTCTGGGATGCAGCTACAGGGGTGATCTTGGAGGCAGTCCATTCTACACCCATGACTAGACTAGACAGTCAAGAGGTGTAGGTTAACACATGCATCTCATCACCACAACCAATACATACCCTTACCAGAACACACTAAGGACACACACACACATGCCACCAGATATCACACACATCCACAGAGGCTTCTAAGTATCTGGCCAAGCAAGAGGCCTCCCAAGTTGGAATAGACAGACAACAGAATACAAAGACTGTATGACATAGTTTGCATAATTGTGTCACACCTCAGAACACGTGGCCAGAAACATGGCCAACAGTACTCATTTGTGAATGCAAACTCTAGCATTATGTTACACACCAAGCTATATGAGGGCAAACATACTGTCAACTGCCTGTCTGCCATGATTAGCCACATATCCATACACTCAGACCACCTTTAGAACTATACACATGTCTCTGGCATATTCTATGTTGTTGTGCAGAACCTGTGATGTAGTAGCCTGAACTGCATGAAAACACATGTAGGAACTGTCAGGTCTTGTAGCCCATGCAGGTATGTCCCAAGTCCTGGGTAGCATTCTGCCATTGGCCAGAATGATGCAGCAGTACAGGGACAAGGATTTTATTCCACAATTGTGTAATGTACTGGTGTAATTCAAAGAGTATCCAACATCTTTCTGCCTGGGATAACATGGCTGACAGACCATGATGCTTTGCCAGACAGGGCCTGCACCTGTCACCCCTGAGAATCTGGATACTGGCAATGGCCAATGCTTCCCCTATACTGCCCTCATCATGCCAGGTTCAAGTGAAAGTCTGCTGGTGCAACAGGGACAGCCAAGAAATAAACTGTGGGTCTTGCTACTCAATGATACAAATCAGGTACTCAATATGGGCTCACTTACGGCAATCTGAAACATGGAGAACATATCTGTGCAGTGATTGAGATATGATTCAATGCTTTGGAGAGCACCCCTGCATGACCATGTTATAACACATACCTCACCTCTTGGCCATCATCCTTTATTGGAACACATGGGCCACAGGTGTGTCCAACTTCCTGAGGGATATGTACACCCCCACTCTAGTTCCACTTGCACAACATAAGATGCATTATGCTGAGCAACTACCTTTGTGCCAAAATGTAATCCAAATTGCACCTTGTGACAGATCATCCACCATGCCTCAGAATTCCCAACTGTCATTTTGCTGTAATGAGGAATACCCGTTTTGAGACAGGAAACCATAATTATGGTCACTCAGCTATCCCATTATGAACTGGGAAGACTCATCATGTACCAACACATGTGCTCAATGCATGTTGGATTTCATCAGCACCAATGGCCTGGATCACCATAGTCACGCCAACAGGGCTAACAGTATGCCACACATGGTCAGTCTTTAAAGCCAATGCTATGGTCCTTAAGAGCAAAGTGGTGACTGCCATGGCACTCATGCAGATGTACAATGCATGTGCAAATGCTGGATCCTACACAAATGCACTTTAAGCACTCACATATGTGCAGTGATCGTGCCACTGAAACAGAAACAGGAATCAACCAAACACAAGCATGAAGGCAAACTGGTGGTACCCTGCCTTAAACTGTACCACAGAAGGTAGTACCTGTTGCAAGAGTCAACACACATGAGTGGAAGTTGATCCATGGTCAGCCTCAGTAAGATGCAGATGCACCATATAATGCCACACAAAGCTACTGTGGAACTAATCATCTACATATTATGAGGCCAAACACAGAGGATTCCATAGCTGTGTCATGAAACATAATGCAACAACAAGACCTGCTGTGCTTCACAGCACTATGGCATGAGAAGAACTGCACCTATGTAAATAGCACCTGTTCATCCAGATACGGTCTTGGATAACATAAACACACTGCCCCCCCAACAGGTACACATTCATATATCCATGTACACTACAGAGCCCTTGTAATAACAACTATGCAGGTACAAGCTGCACTCTCTAATGCCATACATACAAGCTGCATGGGACCTATCCACATCCCAGGTTGTATCCTACACAAATGTCAAAACAATTTGCTCTCCACATAAACATCATGTACAATCATAGCTTCATGTCAGGCTGTGTACACACTGAATGGTGCACAGCAACAGTCTTCTGTTAATGTTGTCAATATCTGAGGGACCCTAGTATGTGTACAGCTGACCTGGTTACAAACAGTGGTATCATTGCATTACATAACACATGATGCAACTGTGTCAGTACATGGGTACTTTGCACAGTTGTTGTAGGGCTAGGTATAGTCCACCAGTCAAAGATTACTTGGTGATGTACCATTATATGTCATACCACATGTATGGATGTGTGTTGGTGGTCTGAGGACATGGTGGTATCTGAGGATTACATCCTAGAATGCAGCTGTTGAAACTGTGACCTGCACCTGGCTCATCTGTGATGACTTATGTTGGAGTACTGGTCTGTACATGTGAGTAGCCATTATGAATGTGGGAAGACCACCACCTGGAGTGGTCCATACCAGTGTTTTGGCCCACATGTCTGGTTCTGAGTTATATGGTGGTAGTGCTATTGTGCACTACAGAGCCTTTAGCCAGGTGTTCCTCACTGCACAGATGTCAGTATACCCCACTGTAGGTTCTACAGTGAGCAGCTGTGAGTATGACAGCAACACATCTAGCACTGGTTAGCATAAACATACAATGCAGTTGTCTTCTAGGTGTCAGGGTGTTATCCTGTGTTTAGGACATTTGCCTTGGAATGGCACTATATGGGCAAATGTGACCTAGGTATTATCACCACTCCCTTGAATCATGGATGCATGTGATCTGTGACAAAGGCTTGTCTTCTGTCAGTCATGTCATCCCAGAATGACAGACACTGGACAACCTCATAATTACAGCAGGACATTGGCTCATTGTGTTGCTTAAGCAGTTGCCATTCCTAGCATGACATCACTGTGAGTGGTAGTATTGTGCTTGGTATAGACTGATACATCTAAGGTGACGGACAGCAGCAGATGTTGTATAGATGACCAGTGTCAGATATATGTAGTGCAGCGTTCCTGATAACAATGATAACTACTAACACAGGAGTCCATTACAACATATTCTGTACATCTAACTGTATGAGCATGTCCACTGTGGCCTTCCATGTTTAGAATCAGAGTGCATCCCAAACAGCCCAGTGCTTCTAAGTGTATGAGCATGCCCAGTATAACCGTGTGCAGTTGGACTCATAGTGCATTCCAAACAGCCCTGTGCTACTGTGTGTGAGCATGCCCACTGACACCTTGTGTAAGTTATGTGCTTCTATGTGTATGAGCATGGCCATTGTAACCCTGTATAGTGAAAGTAGTAGTCCATTCCACAGATGAGTATACTTCTGTTTAGGATGGACTCCTACTTTAAACGCACAGGTTTACAGCTATGTACATCTTAACTGTCAGCATCCCTGTTGATGTCCGCAATCCTAGAAGGTCATGATGACTGCCTTGGAATGTGTAATCTCTGTGGCGTGACTCTTAACTGTGCAGTACTGTAATAGTGATCTGTAGATAGGCAGGTGTTCTGATCCCACCACTGGCGTGTGTGTGTGTGTCCATCTGCCTGAGGACAGAACAATGCTTTTGAGAGTACTCACACTCCGTACAGTTCCTATACTCAACTTTGGCAAGGCTGATGATGTCACCCACCTAGAAATACACCTCTGGGATTGCTGTGACCCAGTAATCTCAGTAGCGCGTTCTGTAACTGCGTAATACTGTAGTGTGATAAAGTAGTTAGGTCAGTGTTCTAATCCCAGACATGCCAAGTGTGTGTGTCTGCCTGCCTGTGGACAGAACAATGCTTTTGAGAGTACTCACACTCCGTACAATTCATATACTCAACTGTGGCAAGACTGATGATGCCAATCACCTAGGAATACACCTCTGGGATTGCTGTGACCTAGTAATCTTGGTAGCTCATTCTGTAACTGCATAATGCTGTAGTGTGATAAAGTAGTTAGGTTGGTGTTCTAATCCCAGACATCCCAAGTCTGTGTGTCTGTCTGCCTGAGGACAGAACAAAGCTTTTTAGAGTACTCACACTCCATACAATTCCTATACTCAACTTTGGCAAGGCTGATGATGTCACCCACCTAGGAATACACCTCTGGGATTGCTGTGACCCAGTAATCTCGGTAGCGCATTCTGTAACTGCATAATGCTGTAGTGTGATAAAGTAGTTAGGTCGGTGTTCTAATCCCAGACATGCTAAGTGTGTGTGTGTGTGCCCATCTGCCTGAGGACAAAACAATGCTTTTTAGAGTACTCACACTCCATACAAGTCCTACACTCAACTATGGCAATCCTGTTGATGTCACCCACCTAGACATACACCTCTCGGAGTGCAGTAACCCAGTAATCTCGGTAGCACGTTCTGTAACTGCGTAATGCTGTAGTGTGTTAAAGTAGTCAGGTAGGTGTTCTATTGCAAGGCATAGCACATGTATGTGTGTTTGTCAATCATATCCTATGTGTTGGTGGTTGTGAGTGTCTAGCCACTGGATGTGCTGAGGAGCGTGTTTTGTAGTTTCCCTATATAGTGGCCATATATGTCACAATCAGCCAAGAGACTGGGTTGGCAAGACATACCCATACATTTGGCAATAGGCCTGATGAGTAAAGTCAACAACCCTAACATTACCCAGAATACAGTCTGAACTCATGTGTCGGACAGAAACACACTTGCCTTGGGATTAACACCAGTACATAATACAGAAGCTGCTGGTGTTTTCCTTTTCATTCTTTTCTAATGCTTTGGTGTCACGAGGTTTGTTCTTGAGATATATAATCTATATCTATGTATGTGTGTGTGTATATATATATATATATATATATATATATATATATATATATATATATATATATATATATAGACATTAACACACATACATCTACGTAATGGAATACATGTCCTATACTGTTGAATGACTGTGCTGGATGATATGTTCATGATAACTTCTGATGTCTGTAAATCTGCCATGGCTTATTGGTAAAGCACATTGGCTGTGGTGTGCAGGGTCCTGGTTTCAAGCCTTGCAGAAACCGGTTAGTTTGTTGCTGGGCAGAACAAGGGTCATTGGATACGGAGTGAGTAAGGCACCTTTACGCAGTTGTGTGCGGGTTTGCGTGATGGTAAGCAGTGGTTAGTTTAGGGGAGGCTCAGTATTGGTCATGTAACTATGCATTAGCAGGCACTCCTATGCAAATGAGGTGAAGGATAGTGAATCCCAGTTTTCCCCAGGGTGTGCAGCAGGTCCCAAGAGAGGAAGAGTATAGATAGCCGGGTGCAAGACTTGGATATAGGTGACATCATGGGGGGTGTTAGGCAAACTGTAAGTGGATTGGAGCCCTGTGGCTCGGGATTGCTCTTAGCTTTCAAGGCTAAGCTAGGGGTGTGTCTAAACCTGCCTAGGGCAATCAGAAGGGAAAACAGCAGTAGGAAAGTAATCAAGGAGAACTAGCTGAGCTGACAGGTGAAATGTATCAGGATCAGTCAATTACAGAGGCAGCAGACCAGCCCAGCCCAGAACATTACTATAAACTAAGCAAACACCTTTCCCTCTGTTTTTTCCACACTCTAAACCACCGGTGTATACAAGTGGGGAAATGTTAACAAACAAACCTACAAAATGAGAAGGGCTGCAGCAGGCAACATAGAAGAACATGTGCAAGAGGTTGAGGGTGGTGAGGATGTGAATGCTGCTGAACAACCCACAGTGAGGAGACAGAGAAGTGTGTACAAACTCAGGGTAACCTACCAGGGGCTACATGAGCTTGAGATAGTAGAACACTATAGGGTGGACAGAGATCTCCTACAGCAAATTGTTGAGCTGTGCTGGCCACACCTGACACATCAAACTGGCCGAGGGGAACCCATCCCAGTGGATACCAAGGTATGTGTAGGCCTAGGTATAATAGCCACAGGTACCTCCCAAAGCACAACTGGGGATATCATGGGGATCTCAAAGGCATCAGCATCCAGAGTATTCCACCAGTTCCTGGATACCATGTCAGCACATGCCAGTGAGCACATTTATTTTAACACACGTGAGGTGTTGACCAGCAATATGCGTCTCTTCCACCAAATAGCGGAATACCCTGGGATAGTGGGTGCTATAGACTGCACGCACTTATGCATCAAAGCACCACCCAGTGAGCAGGGTAGGGCCTACATCAACCACAGGGGCATCCCCTCCATCAACTGCCAGGTTGTATGTGATGCCCAGGGCTTTATAATGAATGTGTGTGCTGGCTACCCTGGAAGCTATGATGATTCAGAAATCTGGCATCTGATGCAGCTGTACAACACAGATAATAGAGCGTGTGTTTGGGATGCTCAGGACATGGTTCCAGTGTCTGGACACATCTGGTGGAGCCTTACAGTATTCACCAGCTATATGCACCCAAATTGTTATGGTAAGTGCTATGCTACACAATATGATCCTGTGGAAACAGCTGCAACAGGAACAGAGTGGGGCAGGGCCACACAGACCCCCACCAATGCTAAGGCCTGTACAGGCACAGAGTGACTCGGAGGGGGAACAACCTGAGCCTGACCCAGTAGGCAGAAGGTGGCATGCCCAGTATGACCTGGCCTTGGCAAAGAGGCAACGCAGAGCATATGCACTGACACAGTAGAGACCCAGGGAATGACACCCTCTCTGACTCACACAGACAGTAAAAGGGATGACAAACATGACACTACCTGTGCTCAACAATGTATAGGGAGTGTACTACGTGCATCTGGCACAGGCAGCCCTCCAGCACCATCCTCAAGTCTGGCACACCCTCAAGGTAAGTCAATCAACCTACCAATTGCCAAATGGAGTAGAATGTGTTGTGACCTATAGCTATGGTATGGATGTGAGCATGCAAGGGAATTGGGTGGCCAAATGTTAAGGCAGCAGACAGTAGACACCCATAGTGCGATCATGACATCTGTAACATATACTGGAGTCACCATAGTAGCCAGTACTACACAGGGTGACACAACCCACTATAGGTAGTGGGCTGAGTGACATGTGTGTCCATAAGACCCACACAAGTCACAGCCAGAAGGACAGGAGTAGACAGACACAAACAAATGCTGTACTATGGCCTCTGAATATGCCCTATGGGTAACCCCTCTCCCAGACCCACACAGACAGACTACAGCAGGCCAGGCAGTTGGATGTAAGTTGTGAAGGCTAGGAAGTCAGAAACTAATATGTTGGTAATTAAAGCTAAGATCTGTAGTACACTGGTATGCCTCTAGCCAGCACAATAGGTAAGACTACACACTGAAATGGAGTACCTGACATACCAGTACAGTCCTAGCAAATGTGCACAAGTGTCAGGTGTGTCCCCCCCATCCAACGTACACTAATAGCAACAATCAGGTGTGCCCCCCCCCACTCCTGTGTAGGAATGTAGATACAGGCAGGTGTCCCCCCCCCGCTATGTAGCAACAGTCAATGCCAAATGACACAGCATGCTATCTGTTGGTGTAAAACACAAGGGTCAACACCGCAGTACAAACTACCTGGACTTAATCCACACTTGCGATACAGATGGCCATGCTGGGCATGCTCACACAATTGAAGGTATGAAGGCAATGTCAGTCAACAACATACTGAAAGGTGATACTGGACATGCTCACACACTTAAACACATGAAGGCCATGTCTGCAAACACCAGTGGTCCAAACATATCTGGTAGTCACAGTTCTTAGTGCAGACACATGTCAGTATGCACCACTCCTGCCTTGCACACACAGTGGATAGGAATACAGGCATATATGTAAGGACAACACACTATAATAAGCCAAAGGTAGACGGACACAGATGTGTGGAAGAGGGTGACCGTGACAAGGAGCCATCCGGGCCTGTCCCACTCAGCACACAGCCAAAGGGCCCCAAACACATGAGGTGCAGATGTCATTCACTGCAGATACTAGCCACCAGTAGCTGTCGCATGACAGACTAAGTGGTGCATGTGCCAGCTGTGCGACCGTACAAGGAAGTAGTCATCTAGTAGCTGTATACATGTACCTGTGACATATGACCCCGTGTGTGCCTGCATGTGGCATGTCAACCCCTACATGAATGGGTTAAGGCCCATGCACACACTGCCTTCCCCATAGCAGTATTATGACAAGCCTGCTGAGGTCATCCAATGTGAAATACACCTTTGGGAGAGCTGTAGCTCAGTGATCTCCATGACGAGTCCCATAACTGCATACTGCTGTAGTGATAAACTAGTTAGGTAGTAGTTCTAACCCCTGACTTGCCAATTGTGTGTGTGATTGTGTGCGTGTCTGTCTGTCTCAGTCTGTGTAGAGAGAAATGCTTTTTTGGCTACTCAAAGTCCATACAATTCATATACTCAACTTTGGCAAGGCTGCTGATGTCACTCACCTAGAAATACACCTATGGGAAAGTCATAGCCCAGTAGTCTCTGTAGTGCATTCTGTAACTGCATATTGTTGCAGTGTGATAAATTAGTTAGATCACTGTTCTAATCCCAGACTTGCCAACTGTGTGTGTGTGTGTGTGTGTGTGTGTGTGTGTGTGTGTGTGTGTGTGTGTGTGTGTGTGTGTGTGTGTGTGTGTCTGTCTGTCTGTCTGCCTGTGGACAAACCAAAGCTTTTAGAGTACTCACACTCCATACAATTCATATACTCAACTTTGGCAGTCCTGCTGATGTCACCCACCTAGAAATACACCTCTCGGACTGCTGTAACCCAATAATCTGGGTAGCACATAATGTAACTGTGTAATGCTGTAGTGTGTTAAAGTAGTTAGGTAGGTGTTCTATTCTGAGGCATAGCAGGTGTGTGTGTTTGTCAGTCATATCCTGTGTGTTGGTGGCTGTGAGTGTCTAGCCACTGGATGTGTTGGGGAGTGTGTTTTGTAGTTTTCCTATATAGTGGCCATATAAGTCACAATCAGCCCAGTGACTAGGTTGGCGAGACATACCCATACATTTGGCAATAGGCCTGGTGAGTAACGTCAGCAACCCTAACATTACCCAGACTACAGTCTGAACCCATGTGTCAGACAGAAACACACTTGCCTTGGGATTAACACCAGTACATAATACAGGAGTTGCAGGTGGTTTCCCTTTCATTCTTTTCTAATGCTTTGGTGTCACGAGGTTTGTTCTTGGGATATATAATCTATATCTATGTATGTATGTATATATATATATATATATATATATATATATATATATATATTATACTCTATATCTATGTATGTGTATGTGTATATATATATATATATATATATATATATATATATATATATATATATAGACATTAACACACATACATCTATGTAATTGAATACATGTGCTATACTGTTGAAAGGGTACATTTCCGTTATCGGGGTAACACTATTAATGCAATCATTCAGGTGTAATGCAGCTCATTAACATGCCTTTTGAGCACGTCGGTAATAAAATGCTTGTGTTAATAATTAAATGTTTAACCAAGTAACTAGTCTAATTTTACACAAGTCTGCCTGAAAGACGTGTTAAGGTACTGCATTACAGCGGAGCGATCGAATTAAAGTGTTGCCCCGGTAAGCCACACAGACAGGAAATCAGTAATAAGGAAATACTTGCAAATAACATGACATTCCTTTCTTCTGTTAATTAGGCATGACATGGTGATATGTACACTGCATGAAATGCCTAACATGAAGTAACTGCCCATGCTTACAGTTTACAAAGACGTAGTCATGCTGACTATTTGTAATTAGACTGTTTTCAGTCCTCTGGGAGGCATGTGAAATGATGATTAAAAGACAGTGAAATTGCTATGTATATGTTTGCCGTGAAGGGCTTACAAGACACAAGTTGTTAAGATTAGGCTTCAACTTGGATTAATTATGTAAACGCCTTGTACAATAGCAACAGATGTATACATTGTAAACAAAGTTATTTCCGGGCTCAGTGATGCCTTCCTAAATCCATGCCTGACACTCTTAAAAAACAAACGATCACTGTTTACTGATTGTAATCGCATGCTCGCAGCTTAAAGAAGGCGAGTAAGTATAATTAGAGATGTTGAGGATGGATATTTGACAATGAAAACATTTTCTACAATGCCTGTTTTCCCTATAATGGATATACTGCTGTAATAGTAAGCCTTTGTCTTTGTTTTTGCACTATTCTGCTTTCGGGCAAACACTTTCAATGCGGGTGCTGAGCTCCGACTCCAACCTCAAGCCATGTTGTTTGGATGTTAATGTTAACAGTTGTGTGTAAATCAGTTAAATGGATAAAATGTAAAAACAAAATGAAAACAACTGTAACTTCTACATTTTACACACACATGTTAAGACTAACACAAATACACGGTTTGGCACTGGATTCGAAAGTCAGCAACTGCATTAACAGTGTCGCCCCGTTAACGGAAAAGTACCCCTGCGCAAATGCACTTAAACATGCTTACTGGTGCTTATATATGTTTACTACTGCATATTTGTGCTTACACCTCTTACTAGTAACTTATTCATTATGTCACTAACACTGAGATTGAATGACATTAAACATTTCATGCAGTACTCCAGTTCACATGTACATGTTCTTATGTAGGTTGTACAGCAATACAATGTATAAATATGTTTATATACACATTCCACATGGAAAATGATATGTGCTAGTGTGGGACTCAGACCGTGAATGCCTGTTAGTTAGGCGAATGCTCTGACCAATACACTATTGCTGTGCTGCTTCAGTTGCATATATACCCATATACCCATGTCTCCTATTTCCCCAAACACCCACCCCAACACTTCACTAACACTGCAGTCTACCATTCTCCAGTTGGATTTGCAGTGTATCCACACCAGTACACACTGGCCGCTCCCTACCCCTGTATACCGATCCCATCGGTTGACTCATTACACGTATCCTCTGGAATCCCTAACGTTTAGTCCACAGACATTAGGTTCATAGGTTCATAAATTAGTACTAGGCTAACTGCCCTTGCGAGCCATTTTTTTAGCCTAGCCAATTATCCATTGTGAGACTCAAACCCTGCACTTTGTGTTTGTAAGGCAAACACCTTAACCATTAGGCCACCCTCCCAATCCCATGTCACCTAGTTCCCCAAAAACCAACCCCAACACTTCACTAACATTGGTGACATGAGTGACCAATAGGACACTATTCGCAATTTTTGCGTTATCCCACATGGGACACACTTGTCTTTATGTCAAGATTAGACTCTTACTTCCTTACATACTTACTCCTGTTAACATGACACTACAATGAATTAATTAGTCTGACTATATGGTAACGTACACGTTACACATGAGAACTAATTATGTGCGTGTTCGGCGTGATTCTTTTACAAACAGACCGGTTTAGTATTTGGCATTGCCACTGCAGGTAGATCACAGGGATAATTCCCTGTGTGAGACAGTCCTCACATTTGATTTATTCAGCACAGCACTGACTTTGGACATTTTACACACTTCTGCGTTTTAGCAATTTTGTCCCGTCCCTCTTATGCACTACCTATTATTCAATCTACTGTTGAGGTTTGTAAGGGAACATTCATGTGTTTATGTCTGCAAATGAAATGGATATTTTACAGGGAATGTACTTTTACATATAGATGTATGCATGTGTGCATGCATTCATACTTATAACTAGCTTGCTGGCCTCCACGAGGCGGTCCAATTAGAACCAGGTCATCCAACCATGACACACCTGGATCCATAATCACATACCCATGGTTCCTTGACCCCACCCGAGTTCGACATACACACAATCCATCCATTATCCAGTTGCTTTCACGGCCATGACACACCTCCACACATTGCCTTCCCCCCAGTGTTAGGGGCCCTACATGTATATTGTTCCAACACATGTATTATCATGCTTTCCCACCATTTAGTCCTTGAACATACCTGCCCTTGCTTGTGTAATGGACGGAGATCCAAATATGCTGTTAATTTTTGGTAGGGACTACTCTCTGTTTGTAAAGTAGACTTAGCAGATCAACAATGTTACTCCCACTGGTAAAACCCTGCCTGTGGTGTGAGTAGCAGTGCTTTGCTCACTCCTGCCCAGCTTGATATGACATACGCTGACAGCACTATATAATATTATAGTTGCTGTTGATTCCCTTCTCATTCCTTTTCTATGCTTTATTGTTACAACATTCATTCTTCATATATATATATATATATATTTATATATATATATATATATATATGTGTGTGTATATATATATATATATATATATATATATGTATATATATATATATATATATATATATATATATATATATATACTTGTTTGTGTATATATGTATATATGTGTGTGTGTGTGTGTGTGTGTGTGTGTGTGTGTGTGTGTGTGTGTATATATATATATATATATATATATATATATATATATAATATATACATATATATATATATATATATATATATATATATATATATATATATATATATATATATATATATTACATCTGTACATACTTATATATATTTCCTATGCTGGGCACTGTTACACCTGTGCAAGCACACTCAGATTTGCTTACTGTTTGTTATATATGTTTACTGCTGCTTATCTGTGCTTACCTGTGCCTTATTCATTATGACAGTACCACTTTGATTGAATGTATTTGGTTAAAAGTCCCATGCAATAGTCAAGTTCACTTTTACATGTTATTATGTCAGTTTTACAGCAGAACGACATTCATTCCACATGGAAAATGATATGTGCCATAGTTGAACTTGAACCGTGAATGCCTGTTCGTTAGGCGGATGCTCTAACCACTACACTATTGGTGTGTTGCTTCATTTTGATGTATACCCATGGTGCATAGTTACTCAAACACACGCCTCAACACTTCATTAACACAGCAGTCATCCATCCTCCAGATGGAAAAACCACACCACTACACATGCGCCACTCCCTACCGCTCTAGACCAGTCCCGCATGTTGACTCACTCCAAGTATATTCAGACGTCCCAAGCTTATAGTCCTGGAACATACGTTTATATAATGGTCAGGGTGTTCAAATAGTCTTCCTGTTTTCAGCTTGTCCAACTGGGGACTGGGACTGCCCTGTACATGTTTAAAGTCAGACTTAGCATGTGGACAAAGATAGTCCCACTGTTAGCATCCTACCTGTAGTTGGAGACGCAGGGTGTTTGCTCAACTCTGGCCAGCTTGATATGACAGCACTAAATAATATGGGAGTTCTGCTGCTGTTTTCCCTCGCATTCATTATGAATGCTTTATTGTGTCCATATTTGTTCTTTGCAGATATCTATATATATATATATATATATATATATATATATATATATATATATATATATATATATATATCTGTATGTACGCATGCATGCATATACATCTACATGATTATTTTCTTTGATCATACTGTTGAATGACTGTGCTGTCTGCTATTTTTGTGATAACATCAGAGTTAAGTATAACTGCTGTGGCTTAGTGGTAATTCACATTGGTTGTGGTGTGTAGGGTCCTCGCGTCGAGTCTTGCAGAAGTGGTTTATTGTGTTGGGTGGTTTTGGTGGACGTTCAGCAAGGGGGGGGGTGTGCTGTGGAGGGGATGATGGGTATTCAATTATGTATCCAGGTGTGTAGGGGTTGGATGGCTCAGTTCAGGCCAAACCATTATGTGGTGTGAGCCGGTACCATTTCTGTACATGTGTATCGTACATTTTAATGTTCATATGTTTGTGGGATTGTGTTCTGCAATATGACCTGACAGGGTGTATTGGGGATGTGAATGTATGTTTTTTAGTTTCCTTTTGGATTCTCCCACTGCTCCCTCGTACACCTCCAGTTCACCTATTATACATCTGACCCAGTCTCCCCTTGGCAGATTATTACATTACCCACCCACCCCCAAAATCCACATACACACCATCCATCCCTTCTCTGGTTGTTATCCCATGACACAGACAGCAGTCCACATTGCCTACTCTACATATCTCTGATACCATTATGGTTGTGAGGCCAACCCTGGCATATTTGGTCTTCCACATGCTGTACTTCACGCACATAGGTACAAGCAAATACTTATCTTTCATGACATGGTAGGTTGACCCAGGTTATACCCATTCATTTTTGGGCTGTCCAGACAGGGACAACTCGGACAGTGAATGGGCAGATATTAAGCAAATGCTCTAACCATTGGGCTAGGCTTAGCAAAGGGCTATGGCGCGCAAACACTGCTTTTCGCTTCCACTTGGTATAATAATCAACATAACACTGGAATATGGACACTGGGTTTTAAATGTAATAGTTCTAGGGACGAGGGCTCAACATTCAGCTATGTGCTTGTGTGTTTACTCCTGTGATTTTATTTTGTTCACGGAACTCTCTTGTATGCTTTGCATACATTTCAGTATCCACGGACACTGACAGGATTGATTACTATTAGAGGCAGGCTGTACTAGTCAGCATTTTAGGTTGCGTGACTGTAGCGGACATGTTCACGCCTCCGTGCAGCGCTTAAACATGCCCACTGCACTCGCGCATGTTTCCAGTGCACGTGGACGGTGCGGCAGCTTGCCTTCATTAATATGCGTATGGTGGTGCTGCGCCATTACTACACCACATGCTTGGTGCAAGGCTAACACCGTCCTTGCGCCGAGCTTCATGAATCCTGGGGAGAGTCTTGTTGTCATAGTACAATAAGCTGGTTGCATAAGTGTGCACACCCTTAAACTAATACTTTGTTGAAGCACCTTTTGATTTAATTACAGCATTCAGTATTCTTGGGTACACACCTGCCATCAATTAAAGAGACTTTTTTTTATTTTTTATATTTTTTCCCCTAACAGAGTTGTTTGTTTATCCAATTGAATTGTACAGGTTATAGGTCACATTAAAGGTGGGAAAAGTTTTGAAATTATTTATTGTGGTCTCTTTTTTTATATCACAAAAACCTGACATTTTAACAGGGGTGTGAAACTTTTTATATCCACTGTACACACACACACACACACACACACACACACACACACACACATATATATATATATATATATATATATATATATATATATATATATATATATATATATATATATACCAATCCCAAACGCTAGGTGCACGGAACATGCTAGTGGGTGCACGAAAAAGATACAATTCCCCAAAACAACTCCATCACTCCACAAAGGCATGAAAATATGTAAATCCAAACAGCAGTGGTTTGAAGAAGTTTATTCAGGCATGGCCTGCCCAACACAGACCGGTGACCAGTTTTGCATCAAGCGTCATTGGTGTGTAGTTTAGTTAGGCAAGAGCCCGGATTTAAATACTTGAAATGCAGACACCAGCAACACAAATTTAAAGATACAAACACACAGAATTTCCTTATTCAGCACCTAAAGTTACTAATAAAAACAAAACAAAGTGATGACATTTTAATGACCTATAAATCCCCACATTCTACCCAAATATGTAATATTATTATTTATTATTTAATATAATATTTATCAAACTAATGCAACTAACACTATACATATATTAACTAATTCATGGAAGAATATCAACACATAGCAGAACTCCAATGTTACCCTATTACTACTATTACACATCCCACTATATTGTATTGAATATATAGAGAAACATTTTGTAAATTGTAACTAAATGTTTCAAAATACTAAAATGGGAATATTATATAAAATGATATATATATATTTTTAAAAGTACCATAAAGTGTTTGTAGTTATAATGTATTGAGTCAATTGAAAATCAATCCTAACTTCAAATGTACTAGCTTAAATTGATCTGGTTGCTGCATGTGATTACCACTGGTCATTCAAACCAGGTTTGAAGAGTGCCCCCAAGTTCACTATCCACTGATGTTCCTTTTGAGTTAATATCTGGTGTTTGAATGTATCATTTTTATCCTGAAGTTGTTTTGGGGAATTATATATATATATATATATATATATATATATATATATATATATATATATATATATATATATATATATTATATATATATATATAAATATATATATATATATATATATATATATATATATAATGTTTAAAACTACATGTTCATAGTAGCACTGTAGTTTGTTGTCCAGAATAATTACATATCTTAATTTGCCCAATACCACCATGTTTTGAAGTTCAATTTTCAACTTTGTAGGCTGCAAATCTGTGCAATCACTTAGGAAATCTCTGAAATACCATCTGCGTTGGAGAGCCTTCTAGACTTATGGTGTGGTATTATATATTCTTTTAGAGCCTTTATATTTACATTTAATTATAAATGTACCTTAACTATTAGCAGTATAGCTAGGCATCATACTTTTAAATATTCTAAGAACTACTGCTTAATGGTCACACCTAACCCAAGGAGGTATAATTATAGGTATAGAGCATAATAGTGCTGTATTTGTCATTATCATGTCCAATAAGTTTGAGTCTCTCATTAGGGAGTGTGCAGTTTGGACTGGTGAGCTTGTGTTATTGAAATCTAGGAAGCTCTGATCGTATTCATTTGTAGGATTCCTGTTAATAAATGTATAATTAAAACCCCAAAGTATAATATAACATAGTTTGATAGTAAGGGATTTGCATTTATTTAGGTATCCCTCATAGGTCGCAGATGTCCTAGAGAGGGTCCTACATTTGTCCAGGATATGGTAAGGGGTCTTATTTATAGTTATCAGTACACAAATGAGATCAAGGTCCTTATCCAGCCATATAACTTTAGAGATGAAGCAGTAACCAAGGAATATGGATGTACCACCACCACTGGTTACAGAGATACCCCTGACAGACAATCTGTACAAGTGCTAGGTATTGAACCCTGGCAGAAAAGGTGTATTATCACTACATTTGAACCATGTTTCAGTAATGACACGTCAGTATTTGTATCTGAGTCAAGAGACTCAGCAAAATCATTTTTTACCTTTTTCATGAGTATGGGTAAATGTTCATACACTTCAGTATTTAAAATCCTGAAAATGTATAAATGCATGATAAATATAAGAATAGCATATAGATAGTAAATACCAATGAAGTTATTAACATAATGTGCGATTTCAAACAACTATTTGTATGCAGTGATATTTGCTGCAAATCCTAGAGTAAATTGTCTCCCTACTTTAAAAAAAAGAAATTGTCCCAGTCCCCTTCAACAAACACATCACACCAAATGACATTTGATGACCTTTATTAAACTTTCATAAACATAACTTGTTATCCTGTATTTATTCATTACAAATGACAACACAATATAGCTGACTGAATTCCAACATCCACATCCATGTAATGTTAATCAGGACAGCGTGACCTTGCTCATCCTGACCCAGTAAGCAGCATCCATGCCTCCAACTCACTTACTTATGAAGCAGCGTCCCACTACTCACTTCATTTACCATTTATTGAATTGCACATCCCACTTATTTTACTTATGAAGCAGCGTCCCATTACTGACTTCATTTACCACTTATTAAATTAACAACCAACCAGATAAGCAGCATCCTTAGCCTCGCTTGCTTATTTATCTACCACCTTCAGTATTTAGTTCCTTTCCCAATTCATTAGAATGACCATCCAAAGTCAGAGGGGGAACAGAAGAGGGCACACCTGTCCCTCTTCTCTGCCCACCAGCCTAACAAGGCTATTCCCCCTCTCTCCAATAAACTTTCAGCAACCTAACCACCATTAATTCAATAGGCCATCATCATTCAGTGTACCCTATCCCCACTAACTAAAATGGATCTTTATCACCTCCTAAAGTTCCATCACATAACAAAAATAGCCATTTACCCAAACAACTGAAAACAAACCACTAATCCCTTCCCTAATGCCAGTGTAACAAACCGTAAATTCATAACCCAGTATAACCCCTACACATGAACTAAATAATCTGTATCTCAGACAACAGAAGCCTCAAGGATTAACAACCATTACCAGCCAACTATATGACCAAACTTTAAGCCCCACAGCCAATAAAACTACACAGACATGACTGCCTACCTTCATGCCCCTTACTTCCCCATTTACCACCCAAATTAATGTAATAACCAAATGAAATCCCTTTGCAGTCAGCCCAGTAACAATCCTAACATCATCAATTGTCCATTATAAACACAACATGCTTTAAGTGGCCATCATGGCATTAAGCAACTAACCCATAACAGCAGCCATATATAATCATCCAAGAGCCATCCAGCCATCCCTCAAACTATCTGATACAGCGCAGCATCTAAAGATATCCTCACCTTTGCTAACAGAACCTTCAGTGGTCCCTCCTTGCTAAAGCCCTAGCCGTGAGACAAAGTAAAACACACCAACTTCTGAAAACTCCCAAAGCATGGCTTGCTCAAACTTCTATCACCGATGTAAACAAAGCACCCTGCTACCAAAATATCCAAAAAACACCCTCATACCTACAATGCTTTCAAAACTGTCCCTACAAAATTCCTTCAAGCATAATTAAAATGGTTCTTGTAGTACTCCCAACTAAAACCTACCTAGTATGAAGCATTACCAACACCTACCAAGCCCTATGAACCATATCAACTTCCTATCACCAGACCATGGTCCCTCTACCAACACAGTAACCTGAATAGATAACTGTAAATGCACCTCAAAAGCTCCCCAAATTTAACATGCCTAACTGTGTGCTTACCATATTAACTCTAGACACTGCATATGAAAGATAATTTCAATACCAACATTTATGGGAGTCAAGTAGTGATTTCTATACAACCTATAAACACTGTATATGGGCCATTTAACTCCTGTTCCATCGATCCTAAGAACATTTCCATAAACAAGCAATACAATAAAATCCCCATGCAATCACTCAAACCCATCATCATCATCTTTTGGCTGCTCCCGTTGGGGGTCGCCACAGTGGATCATCTGTTCCCATTTCTTCCTGTCCTCTGCATCTTGCTCTGTCACACCAACCACCTGCATGTCCTCTCTCACCACATCCATAAACCTTATCTTAGGCCTTCCTCTTTTCCGGTTACCCAAATAACAGTTTAAACATAAAGTCATATTCATCTAAAAATGCAACCTTGGCCACCCCTCCAATTTGCTACATTGATCTGCAAATAGCTGTAACCACAACATTAAACTGCAAAGAAACCTAAGATGCTGAAACTTTAAATGACCTCCTTCCCCATACCTTGTAAGTATGCCTCGCCTTGAGGAATGTCCCTCACCCGCGTCATAAAAAGTCACGTTCCTCAAGGTTCCCTATAAATTTGGCACCCATTCCATTCTAGATATCAGAATTAAAATTTAGCTAGTTTACCAGAGGCCTAAACCAGTGACCTCAGAGTATGCATGATTCTATAATGACTGGACTCTACCTCACATGTGAAAACCCCAATCTCCCTTTAGACAATCCCCTTCCCAGGATTACCATGTCCCAACATTGCCTCTCCTTCAACTTGCCCCTACACTACCTCGATAAACTCCAACTCTGCTGTGCCATCAATAGCACAGACTTAGGATTACCTGCTAACCTACTGTGTGCCACTACCACAATCAAACATCCTCACAAGCAGAATCCATTACCTTCCAGAACCATTTCTGACAAGGCACGGACCACTGCTCGCCATGCCCTCCCCCATCTGTGATCGCATTGTGCACCAGTCCTGAAACTGAGACCTCCACTGGAACAGCTTCCATAAGTTTTCAAGGTCCCTCACTTCCGGTCACCAATGTCAACTCAAATTCCATTCCTCTACAGTCTGCAACTAAACAAAACAGAATAAGTATCTTGACTTTTACCATACAAGAACTGAAACAAAACAATTCCCCAAACCCTATAACTAGAAACTCTGCAGCAACACCTCGGCACTATGACCTCCCCTCTTAACTTCTACATTGAGTTCTGACAACTATGTGAAACTGCAATAGAAACCCCCAATGTGTAAGAAGTGCCTAGATAATGAGCTAAAATCTGTCTCTTTTGTCACCTCAGGCCACAATGGCCACTTAATGCAGATAGCAGTAAAATAAGAGCCAATCATCTCTGTTTCACCAAGAAAAATGCTCGACTAAGACTATAAATAAAAGCAGGTCAATGACACCACATGGGGCAAAGCCTAACCTGTCACTTTCTATAAACTTAGCAAGCCACCAGACCTGTCACCTCCCATTGACACAAGTCTCCACTATAGCCGTTACAAACACCTGCCATCTCTACCACGAACAGAGACAAACCACAAGAAAGCTCTTACCTTGCTCTGCCCTGCTCTCCACAGTGAAACAAGAATGCATGCCATTATTCTTTAAATGCAAACACAATGATTAACCCCTAAATTGTCGGCAAAAGCGCTACTATGAAAGTGGCCCCGGATATGAAGCAAATGTCTGGACACTGCGCAAGGTATGATATAAATATCACCAATATCACTCCCACCCAGCCTTTCTGACAATAGCATGAATACCTGCTAACTGACCATTACCTGAACACCTGAGCAGCATACTGAATCACCGCATCCTTATTCTTTTAAGGTAGAGGCAGAAACCTTCAAAGTGCAGTACTCACACAGGATGCTAAATGATCAAAGCAGCCAACTAGCCATCCCAGCATTACCCAAATCTTCCTTGAATGAAGTTCCAAATATTTTCCAAAATGCTCTGTTAATCATCCCCGTCATACCTCTCAACCTCTTAATACAAGAAATCCTGGGCAAAACCTAAATTAATGTGGAGACAAAAGCCCAAAATATGGACAGCTTTTAAATGTCACTGTTATAAAATTAGAATGCTGCTAGAATAACAGAATTTGTGTTAGCATGCATTTTATGGAGGACATGATTTCTGAAACTCAAATATATGTCATTATTTCATCATATTTAATGCCTTCAGCCCTTCATGACTGCCAGAAAAACACACTTTATAAGGAATAAACCAAACATTTAAAGCAAAACTCTGGACATTCTGTGAAAATATGTACAGTTGAAAGGTACGAGTTCCTTCTCTCGGCTGCTAGTCACACTTGAATTCAAGAAACAGAAATAGCGCTGTAGCCAAACCTATTTTTTTTGGGGGGGGGGGATTTCTTGCACATTTAAATACATTTCCAAAAATAAATGGCTGTATCAAAAGGACATCATTATGTTGTTCTTTGTCTAAAACTCTTAACATTAAGAGCATTTGTATGGGCTGGTAATACAGACTGACAATTTAAGGTAACCAGTAATGTATCGACAATCTGGACATACTGCAAATCCAAACAGTTCTTTGACAAGCTGTACACATCCAAGGCATCTGAAGAATGAACAAAAACTTTACTCTGAAAATAAAGAGGTTAGTGCTGGTTTAGATTAATTATACAGAAATAAATGCATTTAAACAAATACCACATAAATAATTGTACACACTGAATATTTACAGGAAAAACATCTAACCAATCTAAATATCCTTGGATAACTCTGACCGATGTATTAAACTGATGCAGCAGATAGGAGTATTACCTGATAGCAAGAACTTCTTACAGTATTGTTGGCCAAAAGAAAAGTCAGGACTACACCTTGAACCACTCTCTTTATTCCCTTTCCAGTCCTCCCTCCCCCATTCACTTCTTGGAAATTTTAACTTATTGTGATCACTAAACAAGCACCTCCACCAGGCCACAACAACCTCCATGAAAACTCCACCAATAAACCCACCTTCTTGACATTGACCACCAAGGAAGAAACACACTACTCCAACTGACCCAAAAAAGACTTGTATGCAGCCTGCCCCCAGATACAGGCACTCCACCAGAAACAGCCCATCAGGTGACCAGAACACAGGAACTGCCAAAGGCCCCAAAATCTGAAGAAAACCCAAAACAGGGACAATATTATACATTGCTCCTACAAACTTAGAAGTCCTAGTATAAGAGGCTTGCTTTAACCTGAAATTCCTGCAGGACATGAAGTCCAAACTTCAAACGTCTGAAGAAAGCATGCTGACACCCAAACTCCCCCCCCCCTTTTTTTTTTTTACCTTTTCTCTCTCCTGCCAGCACTCCTGATGAACAGAGGCAATGATCAACTCTGCACCCTGTGTCTGGAACCAATCACACAAGTATCATGCCTTCACCAACGGGCAACTGCCAACCTCAAAAAAAAAAATGGTCCCAGATTGCAACTACTCAGAAAACAAATCACCCACTCTACTGCCTAGACCCCATAACCTCTGCCATGCGGGACAGAGCAAAATGAAACACCAACACTTGCTCCCACAAATTATGGCCCTATCCCCCAAATCACACCACCCGCAGCACTGGAAAACTAAACTCCCTGGTCTATAGAGCGGCCAAACTGCAACCAAGAAAAGACTCATTCATCAATCCCCCCAACCACCAGCTCAGTTGACAGCCTGGATAGCTACCTGTGCATAAACGTGAACCACCAGCATCTATGTCTAAGTCCATGAATAGCTCCTTCAGCAACTCAATGCATGACAGGGCTGCCACAAGCAAGTGAAGAATCCAAAGTCCCCAAAATTAACTGTTGACAATGTCAGCACAAAGCCCATGAAAGTACCCCGCATGCGCTGAACCTGTTGGAACACAAAATCTCACAGCCCGCAAAACTACTTGCGACTCAGATGTAGTCACACAACTCAGGGAATTCTATGGATTCCTATTACCACAAGACAGAATCACGTTGTATACTGGGAGAATAAAGCCCACAACACAGGGAAAGCTACGGAACCCTATCACCACCAATGACTACCATAAAGCTCACAACACAGCAAACACCACAAAAAAATAATGCAAACCAGATTGAATGCTACAGAACACTATCACCGCCAATGACTATCATAAAGCCCACAAGACAGGGAATGCTACGGAACACTATCACTACCACCGATTACAAATGCTACGTAACACTAACACCATCAACGAGAAAACCAGAATCACCGGCACCAGTAACCGCTGTATACCGGGAGCAGTAAGTAACCCCCCCCCCATAAAGCCCTACCAAGCCTTTATCATCCAGCTGACTTACCCACCTTTTAAGCATGTCTATATATTTTCTGGTATATCATTAGTATATAGTTATACCACCAAGCTCCCTCCCAGAATACCACTACTAAGGCACCCACTTCACTACCCAAAATACTCAACCCTCCATGCTTTAATACTACCCAGCTAGGAAAGCAGAAGGAATAAATTAATCCTACCCACTTTCCTCCCTGCCCACATTATTAATCCAAGGCCTACCTGATCCCTTATTACCAACCAGTTGTCATGGACGTAACCTGCACTGTAGCACGTTCACGCCGAAATGTGATTCCTTACCCAGATTCACTTGCCTAAATCCCTTAAGTCCCTCCCTGACCATACATCATTTCCTCCCAATCATCCCTCCCTATTTAACCCTTACCTCCCCCCACCCTCGTTACTCCTACCAATATATTTAACTAACCCCACTCTGAAGATGTCCCAGGACAAACTGGTTCATTACCAAACCTCACTTGCTTGTAGTTGACATTGTTAAACATATGCTTAAGACACAGTAAAGCTAATGCAGTTAATCATGAAATTCTAATACTTATTCAAAACTTTGAGGGAGTCAGAACACTCAGCAGGTGAAAGGCATAGAAACTCTGCTGGACAGGACACTAGCCCTTCAAAGGACGCTTACACACTATCAGTCACACACTATATGTATACCTGTTTATGAGATTGCAAATTAACCTACATGCATATCTTTGGGCTGTGAGAAGAAAAACAAAGCAACAACTGAAAAAACACATGGGCACACAGGAGACATGTAGATTCCACAGATCTCCACCCTAGCTGGAAAATGAACCAGGGAATCAAGTGTTGTTAAGCTGCAGTGCTAACTGCCACACCATTGTGATTTTATTTAAATTTGCTTACTGGGTAAATGCACATGACCCTTTTCAGACATGACCTGGGCCTTAGGTAAGACAGTCATCTAAGTAGTAAGTACTGAGAATGGAAATAAACAACACAGTATTTTAAAGGGAAAACCATTAGGAAATGTTTGTACAAAGAAGCTTAGATGCAAGGGCAACAAATTCAGCTATCATATCCATCCTGCATGATTAAATATGCCAATAATTCATACAAATATCTCATCCTGCATCCACATTCAAAAAAAAGCAGTACAATATATACAAATACACTGAGTGAGCCATAAGGTAATGTTTGCAGGTTCAGTACAGTGGTAGTATATTCAAGTATCGTGTCTATTTTGCATGTTTGACAACCATGTCATTGCACACAAGCGAGTCATGCTATGCACAAAAAGCACCGATGACCGCATGCAAGTAGTGGTTGATCATAATATATAATTACAACAAATATATTAGAAGTGTTAGACTGTGTGCAGTGTGACAGGGTGAGAAAAGGAAAAATAATTAAAATGGGACTTGCATTATATGAGCTAGGAACATTATAAAGTGCCTAAGAAGTTGACTACTGAGGTCTGAGAAGCTTTGAGTTTTCTTTAGTCAGTGTTCATAGCTAGGAGTGCAAGATTTCTAGAAAGCATCTCTGAAACAGTTATAATTATTAATGGGTAAAAGATGTTTTACAAGTTTAGTCTTAAAAACAGGAAAATCTGTTTCCCCTCTCAAATCATTGAGCGGGTGATTCCAGTTTGCGGTCTTTTTTTTTTTTTTTTTTTTTACATAGAAGGATTTCTCACAAACAGTGTTTAGGGAAAGAAGTCTAACTAAAGTAATAAAGTCTAACCTCATTTGAGTTTTCTCTAAGGCCATATGCAGCAGATTTCACTTGAACTTTAAGGAAAGAGATGAACAGGAGCTGCACTTCAGCAGTTTAAAAGTATACCAAGTCAGAAGGAAAGTAGCTCTGGCAGTAATCGGAAGCTGTGGCTTTCCAAACTGGAGGCTGAACTCTCTCAACTCAGGGCTGGCATGACCAGACAGGAGGAGATGGTAACCACACACACAACAAACCCAGTCCCACATAGACCTACCACAACTGCAAACCAAACACATAAAAACACAAAGACATACTCGGAGGCTCTAATAAAAAACTTACCAAAACAACAGAGGCTCCCAAAGCAGACATCCAAAAATCCACCACCTCAAAACAAAACACATGCAACACATACTTCAATAAATCAGTGTGTCAATCAATCACAGCCCTTAAGGCCAAACACCATGCCTGATACACTAGTAATAGGTGACTCTATAGTCAGACACACTGATGTCCCGCTTACCAGGCTGAACAAGGAGAGGGTGACTGTGAGCTGCCTATCGGGAGCTAGGATCCGCCACATAACACACGCACTCAGGTCACTCCAAAGCAAGTACAAATATGACTCCGTCATTGTCCATGCTGGTGTGAATGACCTGAGACGTACCTCCCTGAGCTACATGAAAAGAGACATAGAGAAGCTCTCTGATTATGTAGCCCAGGCTGGTATGACCCTGACCCTGAGCAGCATCTTGCCCTCACCAAGAATGATACCACAATACAAAGACAAGATGATCAGCTTTAATAATTGGCTCAAGTACTGGTGTCATTCTAAGGGGATCCAATGTCTGTCTGCCTGGGATGACATGTTGGACAAGCCACGCTGCTTTGCAAGGGACGGCTTGCACCTGTCACCACTGGGCTTCCGGATATTGGCTAAGGCTCTTGCCACCCCCATAGTGCCTTTTTTAGGCAAGGCTCAAAAGACAAACCCACCTCCTTAGAAAACAAAATGGAAAAAAAACTAAGGGTAATGCTGCTCAACGCCAGAAGTCTAAATCTCAAGATGCAGGCACTCGATGCACTCCTCAATATGGAGAACATCGACGTCTGTGCAGTAACTGAAACCTGGTTAAGGCTCCTGAGAGCACCCCAGTGCTACCAGGCTATACCTCGTATCATGCTTTTCGGCCCCAAAACCCGGGCGAACCACAAGGAGGGGAGTGTCCATATTCATCAAGGACACCCACACCTCCAGGTTAGTAGCAACACATGAAGCATCAGAGACCATACAGGTGCAACTAACCATAGGCAAAACTGCTATACAACTGGTAGCATGTTACAGACCACCCTCCCAATCTCAGGAACCCCACTCAGCCTTCCTGAAGATATTGGAGGATATGAATGTATCACAAAATACCATCATACTGGGAGACTTCAACTACCCAAACATAGATTGGGTACATTATTCTAGCCCTACACCCTAGCCCAAAGGTTCCTGGAATTCATAAATTCAAATGCACTGGAACAACTAGTCACCTCTCCCATTAGGGGAGATAATATACTAGACCTGATCATCACAAACATGGGGACAAGATGCTCCACACCGGAGGTATATCCCTCACTAGTGAGATCTGACCACAAACTAATCACCCTGGATATACATATCCCACCTCCACCCCCAGCACAAAAGACCACAGTGAAAAACTTCTCAAAAGCAGACTTCACTCTTCTTAAGACTGAGATGGTATCCTTTAAGCCCACTGGGCCAGTGGATACCACATCCCACAATGCCGAATCCTTCACAAATGCTTTCTATGGACATCTCCAAGAATGCATGGATCATGCAATCCCAAATAAATCCAAGTCCCTCTCCACCAAAGGCAAGCATCCTGTCTGGTGGACCTCAGCCATTAACAAATTGTATAACAAAAGAAGGAAGCTACTGCACAACAGAGCAAAATCCCATAAAGGGAAGACATCTCTGATCAACATTAGCAGAAAACTACGTTCTCTCATAAAAACATCCAAGGCCAACTTTGAGAGAAAAATCGCTAAGGACACTAAAGATAACCACATAGCCTTCTTCAGCTATGTTAGAAACATGGGCGGAAACCCTCACCTGGTTGACTTTTTCGAAACAGTCACTAGAGCCATTGATGAGGGCAAAGCAGTCCATACAGCCTACCTGGACTTGGCTAAGGCCTTCGACACAATACCCCACTCAGGCATCCTAGATAAGCTCAACAGCTTAAATATAAACCCTTATGTCACTAGATGGGTTGCAAACTGGCTAAAGGACAGAACCCATAAAGTTAAAATCGCTGGAGCAATGTCAGACTCAAAGCCAGTCACAAGTGGTGTCCCACAGGGATCTGTCCTGGGACCTCTCTTGTTCGGCATTTATTTCTTAGATGTTAAAGCAAACATGGGAGGGTTGTGGCTGACAAAGTTCGCAGATGACTGCAAACTAGACGCCATAGTCGATACACCAGCGGACACATACATCCTACAAAAAGGCCTCACAGAAACGGACAACTGGTGCCGGAGTCATGGCCTTAAACTAAATGCCAAAAAATGTATAGTCATCCCCTTTGGGAAAAACAAAGTACCCACAAATTATCACATAGACAGCAACCCACTGAGTACGGAAAAAGTAATCAGAGACCTAGGGACCCAAGTCGACAGCGACCTCTCATTTGACACCCACGTTGCCAAAGTGGTTAGAAAAACATTCTACCTTGCACACCTTATCATGAAGGGATTCACATCCAGATCCAAGGATGTCATTGTACCCCTATACTCCTCCCTCATCAGACCCATGGTTGAGTACAATGCCCCATTTGGTGTGTACCTCACCCGGCATTTGCAACAGCTGGAGAGACCACAAAAGTACCTCACTAAGAAGATCAAAGGTCTCCAACATATGCCTTATTCTGCCAGACTAAAGAAACTCCAGCTCTATTCAGTAGCATACTGCCTGCTCAGAGGTGATCTCTGCCTGACGTACAAGGCCATGTCCAATCAGGAACTGATGGACATGCTCCACCTCAAAAAATCCAAATCCATCAGGACCATGAGAGCTAAAGACTTAAACCTCAGCACAAGTATGAATAGGACATGCTGGAGGGATAGATTCATAACCCAGAGGCTTCCCATGCTTTGGAACAAGATCCCAGTTCATGTTAGGCAGAGCCCCTCACTGACTCTCTTCAAGAGAACTCTTGATGAGTGGATGGGAGATCATAAGTTTACCCCAGGGGTCACATCTGTGTCACTACTAGACAGGGGCACAGTAAACTAATTCTATTATATAAAGGGACCTTCATTGTGTCACTACTAGACAGAGGCACAGTATTCTAAATCTATTCTGTGCATTTTTGCACCATTTCATGGGGTGGCAAAAGCCACATCACTATGGCTAGGCTTACAAATGCCCCAGGGCAGATAGCCTAGTACTAAACTATGAAACTATGAAACTAATGCAGTGATGTTCCCTGTTTGGGGGAGAGTCTAATGAAGTAATACCATTTGCTCAATCTGGTTTGCATTATTTTTTTGTGGTGTTTGCTGAGTTAAACACACAGAGTCCCTATTCAAGCTATGGAATAAACACTCCTTTGGCTAAAGCTTTCCTGACGTTATGGGTGACGTTTGGAGACTGAGAAGCAGAACGTTAAGCTGATTGAGAACTTTGTCTGGTATGCATTTGGTGCGATGGGAGAGTTTAATAAAACATTGTGTGGTCCTACGAAATGTAAAGTGTAATGTTGTGGAATCTCAATGCCCAATAACACATGCCATTTTTATTAGGGATTCACAGCATGTAGAAGAAAAAAGAAAGAAAAGAATATCACAAGAAACGCCAAGGAAGAAAATAAACTGACTAATATCTACAACACAAAGTGAAAATATATTTAACAAAATGGCATCATGCAATACCCAGATTACAGCTGATCAAAATATTCATTGTTAGTAACTCAACAGGTAGCACGCTCACCGTTGGTGCTGGAATATCAGAAGGCTGTGGTTTCTATTCCCATCCCAGGTGCTTGGAGTAATGTTCTAATACTGACACTGTATTGCAGCATAAGAGGGGTGGTGCATTCTTGAGGGTGCTGTCCTTTGGATGAAATGTTAAACCAAGGCCTCATATAGCTTAGCTGGAGCTGCTCGGATATAAAATGTTCTATTGCACCTATCGTGAAAGTGAAATTCCCCCATCCCCTGGCCAGAATTTCTTTTGTCAATATGAATATCACTTCAGGTCTCCCCTAAAAAACATACCACTGGCCTAGCAGAACTAGGCCAGTCAACAAAATATAAATACAATAAATTCACTTTACAGAAAACTCATCATTTTTCCAACTGAGAAGGTGGAAAAAAAGGTAAAGGGAAGCTAAAAGGAAGAAATCTAAACTGAAATGGAATGATTAAGGAACATCACTAAAAGACAACAGAGGAGAAAGACTGAAGCTGACAATGTGTTTCAGCCTGTGGAAGTACAAAGATCACTAGGTGAGAATTGTATCTTTGCAATTTAAATAGGTGGTGAAAACAGTGAGAGTAATAAGCCCGATTGTGATGAAAATCTTTTTTTTTGTAAACATTGAAAGAATAGACATTACTGAATTAGAGGTAGGTAATTATACAGATCCAGCCAGAAAGGATATATTAATAATTGGAGATTAGTTTGTTACAGAAACTGAGAATCACATTTGCAAAGAGGATAATGAACATTAAATAATGTTATGCTTGACAACAGCGAAAATGCAGGTATGTTAGTAAGTCCTTAGAGTATGGGTGACCTATTTATCGGCACCCTGAATGGAGAACAAATGTTCTCCAGCAAGGTGCCAATGCGGGTCTATATCAAAATTCTGTAAGTGGTACAATGCCAAATGTGAAAACATTGAACCCAAAATACCCAATGGTGAAAATAGCGAAGCCCCGGAATATCAAAATCTTACCTAGGGCAAGATTTCAGTGGACTGTTCCGTGGCTTCGCTATTTCCTCCACTGTGGTGCAAGAGTTATGGACCTTAGGGTTAGGGTGCGGGTTAAGGTAAGTGGATAGTTAGTAATGTATGCATGGTGTAGTGTAGTGATGTGCTTTGTTAACTGTATGTGTGTGAATTAATTAGTTTGTTTGTGTATAGATTTGTAGGGTACATGTGCGATAGTTACGGACCTTAGGGTTAGGGTGCGGGTTAAGGTAAGTGGATAGTTAGTAATGTATGTGTGGTTTAGTGTGGGGTTGGGTTTTGTTAAATGTATGTATGTGATTTATTTATTTTGGTGTGCTTGTGTTGGGTGTATGTTTCTTGTAACAGCAAATTTTTCCCTGGGAAAAAATTTGCTATTCTGAGCGTTCGATGTTTTCAATATTCGAAATTCCAAGTTCGAACATATGGTGTTCGACATTTTGGAATTTCGAATATATGATATAGACCCGCCAATGCACAGTTAATGCCCAGTGAAAAACAATTCCAGTGCTTCATGGCAGCATATTAAGGTGCAGTGAAGTTCAGATAGCAAGGAAGCTAATGGTCATTATTGTATGCTAGCTAATCGGCACTTTTGCTGTTTTGTGAGTGTAAAATAAAAAAAAAAAAAATAGAAAAATGCATTTGTGTTTGTGTGTATATGTGTGCATGAAAGTGGGTGAGAGTGATCGAGCCATTATTTTACGTTCACTAAGCAGCTCTTTTGCTGTTTAGCAAGTGCAAAATTAAAAGAAACATAAGAAAGAAAGAATGTGTGTGTGTGTGTGTGTGTGTGTGTGTGTGTGTGTGTGTGTGTGTGTGTGTGTGTGTGTGTGTGTGTGTGTGTGTGTGCGTGTGTGTGTGTGTGCGTGTGTGTGTGTGTGTGTGTGTGTGTGTGTGTGTGTGTGGGTGTGTGTGGGTGTGTGTGTGTGTGTGTGTGTGTGTGTGTGTGTGTGTGTGTGTGTGTGTATATGCATGCTTGTGTGCATGAAAGTGGAAGTGTGTGTGTATGTGAGAGTGAGAGCAATTGAGCAGTAGCAGCAGCAGTTAAGAGGTCTGCATAACTTTTGACCTCTTAGCTCAAGAAATCTTGATAAAGCCTAAAATAAAGGGGGAATATAGGCTCAAAAATAGGGACAGATTTTAAATATTACTCTCATAAAATTAGAAAATTGCTTGAATAACAGGCATTTGTGTTAGCATGCATTTTCTGAAGGAAATAAAATCTACAGCATCTGGCCTCAGAACACACCTGGGCGGGTGTTATTTACACACTAACACACACGCTGTTGAGTATTATTGCTTGCTTAATGTAAGAAAGTATGCGTCTGTTTTTATTTCTATTGGTTCATAAGATCTCACCTTTAAAATACATATTGAGTATTAGTGGAAACTAAGATAACATAGCTTGTACAAATGTATTTTTCACAAATCTCAGATAGGAGAGTCTGGTCAATCTAATTGAAAAGATTTTGGGGTAAATACCTACTTGAAAAAAAATGTTGCATTTTAAAAAGCGGGAGTGTGCAGAACATTCAAGCCTAATGTTGTACACACAACAACAGGATGGAATCCACTTGTCAAAACAAGAGATGGGAATGATTGTAAGACAGAATTTTTGCAAGACCAGAAATGTAACAGTTTATCGATAGCAAAATTTGATATGTACTGGTTGCTAATGCAAGAAACATTAGTAATATATATTTTTTGAAAATTTACTGCATTCATTTCAGATTGATGTTGTTATTGTTTATGAAACTTGATTAAAGAACAATGATTGGAATCCAGGATATAAATGCTTTTTTTTTACAATCTAACAAAAAGTCGTGAGGAATTGTTTTTATTGTAATTAAAGATTGTTATGAAACTTGTGATTATTACATTTTTGACAATAACACCACTGTTATCAGGTCTGATGAAGCGACAGTGTATGTCTGCGAAAGCGCTTACTTCTTCTTTTTTATTTTATTAAAGCTAAGTCCTGTGTACATTGGGAGTATTTCTTCTTTTTAGTTTTCTCTTTTTTGCTCCCAATTTTACCCTCAAGTTATTTTTACTTGTTGTTTTAATATTTAGGAGGCATCCCTGGATATTATCAGGGCCCAGTGATGCATTGTCTTTAGCTGTGGAGAGTGCAGTAAGGACCTGTTCTTTAGTGATAGTTGGGGAAGAAATTGTAGAGGGTATTTTCTGAGGGGAATTGGGGATGATAGGGAGGTGAAATTGGAACTAAATTTGTTGACCAGCAAATTTTCTATATCTCCAGTTTGGATAGGAAGTTCTATTTACTATTAGTTCAGCACAGTGTTGGGTGTTTCCTTTAAGGTTGCGAAGACAACTTAAATCTATTCCTTTAAGGGATGGTCAAAGTCTAACACCTCTTTATAAAACTTATATTAATCTCATTCTTGAATTTAATAATGCCTTTTGCATATATACTAGGCCACAGTTACTTAAGATAAAAAACGTTCACAGGAAAATCTCCAAACATGCACCTTCAGTGATGTATTTGAATTATCCTGCTTAATGCAAAAATTTAGAAATATTTTCCATGCAATACATATACAGGGCAAAATTCTATAAGATTACAGAGTTCATAATCATGATTTATTAAAGGTAGATGTTGACTTGACTCCTAGTACCAACTATAGAGCTCAAAGGTACAATAACATAAATGTTTACATTAGTAAAAAAATAAACGAATATCAGAGACAAGTTTATCACTTAAACAATAACCAAACTCTGGAATAAAATTCCTTGTGAGGTTAAACTCTCTGGTGCTATGGATTTATTTAAAGTACGAATGAATGTCTGGGTGGGTGATTAGGTATACAAGATGACTTTCAGTTTTCTTCAATAGCCTTTGGGTCAGAGCACTGTATAACAAACTTTTGAGAAGTCTGAAAAGATTACAGTTGTTGGAGTGTATAGACCACCAAAGTCAAGTAACATAGAGGAATTCATACATTTCTTACAGGAAATGCAGGAAAGAAAAATAGTAGCCGGGGACTTAAATTTACCACAAACACACTGGAATAATAATGACTCAGCAAAATCAGTAGGGAAATTATTTACAATGTATGTTAAGGAACAGTAATCGCTGCAGATTGTAAACAAACCTACTAGAGGATGGATCATACTGGATATTGTTTCTGTTTCTGCTTATGGAAATGATTGCTACTTCATGCCAAGTTTTACCACATTTGAAGTATGGTGATCTTGGCTTTATAAATGTTTAATTGCTAATAGATAATCCTGCCAAACTGAAATCTAAACCAATGCAGAGAAGATTAATAATAGATTATAAGGTAGCAAAACAATCACTGCATAAAACTAAGTGGAGTGATGCAAAAAGAATGTGACAAGTAATGAAATGGAAATTGTTTGAATATAAAAAATAAATTAAAAAAATGTTTAACGTCAGTATTTAGGCACACAAAGTCAAGAAGATATATTTCTATAAGAACAAAATTTTTAATTAACATGAGAGAGAAAACTATAGGAAATAGAAATGAGGTTGAACTACTTTACTGTTGAGGGGCTGGGAGGAGGCTGGAAATCAGTGTGATGTTAAGTACACCAGTCTGTGCAGTAAGTTGCTGAGAGCATAGTGCTGGTAAGCCATAACAGAAAACTTTGAAAATTAAGAAGAAATCGACTTTGATCAATAAAACTAAAGAAATGATGTGAACTCTGACCACAAACAATCTTCTTGGAGCTAAAAACATCAGGATGCTATTTAAATACTTTAAAGAGACATCTAGCAATATGGAACTGGAAAAAACAAGCAAGTATAAACAACTTAGCTCATATTATAATGCAAAAGTAGAATCTTTCCCCAACATTTTAGATTGTAATAATAACAATACTAGTGAGAAGGGCTGTACAAGCACAACAGGCAAGATGATTGTAAATGAACGAAAACACTCTACTTCAGATAAAAACACCGAAAAGACTACCAGCTTTAAGTATTCCTTTGCACAAAGTTTTATCCAAGTTAATAACAGCTGCCTCAGTCAACGATGTGGCAGTAATGTGCAACCGTAATCAGTTCTCATACCAGTAACTTATCAGACATGTTTGCACAGAAACTAGCGCTAATTGTTATCAGGTTTAGAAGCAGTTGTAGCTTATACCCACTTCAGGAAAGTGTGTTGAAGTCAAACAGCAGCAGCAGACCAAACACTGCAAAAAATTAGAGTTGGAAGACAAACATTGAAAGGGGCAGATTTCATTAAATTAATCCCAGTTACTCTTCTTCCAACACCAAAGGTACTTGCAGATCAGTTATGGTTAGGTTTACCAAAACAGTGACAAGGAAAAATATTGGCAATAACTATTCATAAAAAAAAAAAAACAGATTAACTTTGAAGGAGCTAAAATTTCAATAAATACAGAATTACCACCAGAAATTATTAAACAATACAAGACCTTTTACAAAATTAAAAAAGAGGTTTGGGAACAAACCAATTTTTCCAGGGAAATCTTCAAAGAAGGGTCAGGTAGGAAAAGTAATAGGAGTTAAGATGGTAGTGGAAAAAGGTTAGGGTGGTGGGGATGGAAGGGCTAAATTGTGAAAGTAGTTGGTCTGGGAGGAAATGAGGTAAGTAGAAGGAGGGGCCTAACTGTTTTTTGTGAGTGTAACTGGGTAAGGGATTAGATTTTGGCATGAACTTGCTACCCTCCCTCCCTCCCTCTTTTAAGAACATTGGGGATGGTGTGGTTATTTTATATGTTTAATGCTCAGGCAGAGAACAGATGCAGGATTGTCCCTCTCCTGTTCCCTCTCTGGTGTTGGATGCTTACTTCAATGAGTTGGGAAATGAATGCGACAGATGGAACGCTGCTTGATAAGTGAAAATAACTGAGTAGAGAAGAGAAAGCTGCTTATTTGGTTAGGGTCAGCGGGGTTATGCTGCTCTAGTAAATGGTTATTTGGATGTTGATGTTCATGTTGTGATCAAAAGATTAAAATATTATTCAATAGAGTTATGTTTATGGAAGTTTAATAAAGGCCGTCAAATGTCATGTGGTGTGGTATATTTATTGAAAGGGACCAGGACAAAAATATATTATGGAGAAGAAAAGATTAAAGCCTCTTTTATATATCTAGTGAAATTAAGAATTATATGGAAACAAATACTTATACCTTTTGAATCAGCCACGGAAGCCAAGCATGAATGTATAGTATTGGGAACACAAATAAAATAATTTTCTCCACTGCATCTCCATCCTTCTTCATTGAACCTTCATCCTCAATGTGGATTATATAGTTTTTGATTTTTTTGGACTTCAGTTTGTTTCAACTTTTCCTTTCTTTTGAGCACAGGTGTGGTTGTGGTTACTATTATGCCAAGACTGATCCAGATTTCCCTCAGGATTTAAGGTACATTATGTAAGTTTTTATTCAATGTCTATCCAAATACTAAGTATAAATTTCAATGGTGCACAGGCTATTTCTAATCTCAGAAAAATTATGAACTTTATGCACAGATTTTTTTATTGCACGAAATGCATTTTAATGAGAATAGAAGTATTAGTATAAAAAATAAATATAAATGGATTAAAGATTAATTAATAATTATGGTACTAATGCATCAATAGAGGTTGTTTTAGATCATGAGATAGATTAGTCCTATATACCTCTTCACTTCTCATATCATATTAGGCATAATAATGTTTTACAGTCCTTCTTTAAGCAGGAGACTCATGCTGAAATTTAGAGAGCTCTAAATCCCACTACTACTACATAAATACATTTCTTATAAGGACAAACTATGTTCTAGGTTAGATTCTTTATATAGTATCACCTGGCTTATTAAAAAGTAGTAGAATGGGCAATTTATTTATTTATTTATTTATTGATTTATTTATTTATTTATTTTATTTTTATTTTACATTTGTTGACTGGGCTAGTCTAACTGGATATATGTCCATTTTCAGTAGAGGCCCGGGGAGAAAAGCTCCAAGACAAATACAGAGAAAAATAATGTTTAGGTTACAATAAAGTTAACATTGAAGAATACTAAAATACATTTTACAACACAATGGTTAATAACTATTTACAAAATATAGAACACAATGGTTAATAACTATTTACAAAATATAGAACACGATATTCACATAAAGTCAGTCATAGCTCATATCTGCTCTTTTACTGGTTGGTGTATTGATAATCTGGTTCAGAGAGCATCTGTTTATAGAATCCAGGAATCTCTGTGCCAGCACATTTGCAGTTGTATATGATTCCCAGTTAATAGTAGGGTAAAGTCGCCCATGAACATGGTATTGGATTGGATGGTGAGTGTTTCCAGTAAGCTAAAACATGTGCTATGAGTTTCCTACATCACAGAGTGGGACCTATAGCTTGCAAAGAAGTGGTATGGGATATGAGATTTTGCCTATGGTGATTTGAATGTGGGGAAGCTCAAGTGCTTCATCCTGTTTTCGCAGTCTTGAAGTATATTTATTTTTGATGTAAATCTATACGCCTCCACCTTTAGTCACCACGTGTGTAGAAGTTGGCCTAAATGATTGCACGCCATTATAGCCTTGAACTGCCAGGGTGCTCTCCACAACTTTAAACCATGTCTCATTTATTGCACAGACGTCAGCATTCTCTAAGGTGAGGACAGATTGAAGGACAAGTTTCTTGTTTAGACTCCTAGAATTTCTTGGCTTTGATTTGCTACGTCAGAAGTATTTTCAGTTTTGCATTGCCTAAAAAGACACTATGGGTTGCAGAGAATGTTTTAGCAAATATTCAAAAGTCTACAGGGGGAAATGTACAGACCATGCCTGTCAAACCAGCATTGTCTGTTGACCATATCATTCCATGCTGTCAGTTATTGCACCCCTTAGAATGACACCAGAAACTAAGCCAGTTATTAAAGTAAGTCATCTTCTGTTCAGACTGTGGCATTATCCTTGGAGAAGGTAGAATGATGCTAATTGCTAGGCTCATACCAACCTGGGACACATATTCTGAGAGCTCCATGATATACTCTTGAGAGGTATGTCTCAGGTCATTTACACCCAGATGAACTATGACTGAGTCATACTGGTACTTGTGGTCCAGTGACCTGAGTACATGTGTAATGTGGTGGATCCTGGCCCTTGATAAGCAACTGACCGTGGCTTTCTCCCTTCTCATCTTGGTGAGAGGGACATCAGTGTGTCTCACAATAAAGTCTCTCCAATGGCCACAATGTTGGATTGTCTGGTGGCTTGCCTTATGGACTTAGAAATAAAGGCTCCATTAGATGTGGGTGTATGTGTTGATCTGAGTGTTGTTTTGAAAGAGTTTATTTGGGGCTGCTGAGGGAATTTGTTATGTGTACTTCATCTAGGAGGTCTTTGGAGTTTAGGAACATTACATTTAAGTGCCTTTATGTGGGTCTATGTGTCTGCTTCACACTGTGTATGATGTGTGCAGCACATGTACCAGTGACAACATGACTCCACATCTCTCATATTCCTTATTTGTTTAAAAATTAACTGGTTGTCAGTAAACATGAGGCAAGTTCTGCATTGCCTTAGGATGCTCATATCCATGAAGATGGTACTGGAGATAGTGGGAAAGTTTATATTCATGGCAACATACCCTTTTTATTGATTTGATGGTTGTGAAGTAAAATCAGGAGTACCTGGTTTGTAACTCTAGAGCAGTGCTGGTCACTGAAACTAGCTGCCTTATGTGCAACTGGATATCACTGAAATTTCCAGGGTGCTTTTACAGGAAAAATGTCAGCTGAAGGTGCCTGCATCTATACAGGGCACTGTCAAACACTTGAGGGGAAACTACTAAAGTAGACCCTGATGATTTATGGACAGAGTGTTTAGGGAGACATTCTGAAAGTAGATAAGACAGTAGCTAATAAAGCAGTATGTAATGAAAAGAAAAAAGAATTAGCTTTGTCAAGAATGATGAATAGTGCGGAGTCACCTAATTGACTCCTACTAGTGCTGGTCTTACCACAGCTTCATGTGTTGGGATACAAAGCCTCTTTGCTTCTTCTCTCCCCAAAAGGAAAATGTAGCACCAATCCTAAGATGAGAAGCAGGCCACAAACTCTTTGTCATCAAGAGTTTTGTCGCAGACAATGCAGGGGTCTGTAGGCTTGTTATAACATGGTAGATGCTGTGAATAACAACCAGATCAATCAGGAAGGTCCCATGTAGACAGACACTGCCCAATCAGAGACAGTCAGGAATCAATGCTCTCTGCTCCTTCTCTCACCAGAAGCAAAACAGAAGCACTAATTCCAAGATGACTATTGAAAGACAAGATGTGGGTCTCCAGTGATCGGTGGTCTTGGATCAAATGTTGCAGATTTTAAATGTTAAGATAGAAAAATGGGTTTATATCCTAAGAGTTACAGTGTGGACTAAGCAATTTGTTATGAAAGATGGGTTTACCCATGCTTTAGAAATTTAAGGGCAGAGACAAATTTTAAAAGACAAGATAAATTGGATGGGAGTGGGCAATTAGTGTTGTGTTTTTTTGTAATACAGTGTGAAATAAATTTAAATAACTAATGGGGAGTGACTTCACAAAATGATAATGTTGTGCTTACTGACAGTAGACAATGAAGGAGGTGAGGGAAGGAAATAAATGGTCAAATAAGCATATGGGGGCGAGCACCTTGACAGAGTTCTGGTCTGTTTCTTTGTTTAAATATGCAGTAGGAAACAGAATACAATTAAACACAGTTTAGTGAAAGTACACCTGCAATATGCTAAATAAAAGATGACATGAAAGCAATACAAATTACAAGAAAGCAATACAAACAAAAACAAACTAAACCTACCACCACAGCAGTCTATGGCAGAGTCTGAGTGAGCTTTTCCAGTAAAGCCTAGAAAGGTTTTATTTTACCCCTTAAATACATGGTTTAGTCCCTTGTTCCTCTCTCACTTCACAGGTAATTAACCTTAAGTGATCTGCTCTAATGTCTGTGCTACTCATAAGATGCACAGCTCTAGTCTCTATCCTAGTTTAAATATATAAATAGACAACAGAATGCAATTAAAATACAGTGTAATAAAAATATACCACACTGTACAAAATAGAAGAAGGCAATAAGGCAATACAAATTACAAGAAAGCAATATAAGAAAAACAAACTAACCTTTCCCTCACAGCAGTCTGTGGCAGAGTCTAAATGAGTTTTTCTAGTAAACCAATTTTAGGCTATATAAGTAAATATGAAAGGTCCGATAGAATGTTTTTATATGGGTATATATCGTATTATCGAAGGTTCATTACTGCAAACCTTTGTTCATCGAACATTAATGCTTTGTGTGATGGTCCAAATGCTGGGGAAGTCATTACCTTCCCTGGAAAATAATTTGTTGAACTGAACGTTCACAGAAGTGAACATTTGCTATTTAAGGTTCGATGAACAAAGGTTCGCGGTAATGAACCTTTGATAATATGATACAGACCCCTTTTATACATCATCCATAACAATCATATAAATAATGCAATTTCATCTATTCCCACAGTAAAAATATTTAAATTTCTAGGACTACAGTTTTCAAAATTTCAACGTACTAAGTCATACTCTTATGATAATTACTATAATACAATCTTTGAAACAATTAATAATCTAAACATGTTTTTCTTCTTTTTAGACTAAGTTAATATAGTAAAAATGATTATTCTTCCTACCTTATTATCCCCTCCTTATAATCAATGACACAATAAAACAAAAAAGATGCTTCTAGAAATCCTTATGGGGGATGGACTTTTCAAGAAATACCATGGAATACAACTACTGCATCTAAGCAACAAGGTGGCTATGACCTACCAGATCCTTACAAGTATATAATTACAAATAGTTTTGTTAATATTATTAAGATACAATACTCAGACAAAATGGTATATAACATTATTCAAATAATTATTTTGATCAATAGTTATCCCATTACATGTAGCCCCATTTTTAAAATGTATTCAGCCTTATAGTTGATAAATAATGAGTGTATTTCAATGTTAGCTGACATAGGAAAAAACATAAAATTCAAGACTTTCCCCATAATTAGATATGCATTACCCTGGCTGAAGAATATTAGTTGGGAAGATTTTAATATCAACACAATAACTAAAAATAATTTGCTTTCATAGTCATATTCAAAATGAATTCATATTTAAAAATAATTCATATTTTGATCTGCATACAAACATGCAGAATACATTCCCATTATGACAAAAGCTAAGCAAATTTCTATAATAAAAAATATTTAAAGCAATAACTACATCTAGGAACTATTCTGGTAAAGCTAAATGGGGAAAAGTCCTAAATATAAAATTTAACACTGTGGACTGGAATATGAATAGTTTTATTACCAAATACCATTACTCTATTTGCAGCACATCCACCCTCAGCACATTCATCCAATACAAAACCATTTTTGGCATTCGTTATACTCTGCAGAAACTAGACTTAAAGATCTGCAAGTATTTAGCACAATGCTGGCTTTGGTATTATGAGCATGCAGATGTGATCTGTTGTAGGTGGGAATGTTGTCAAGTGAATGATAATCAGAAGCTGATGTACAAATGGACTGCCACCTTGATTAAGATGGGCATTCCTTTTCAACTAGAATTTTTTTCAGTTAGACAATGTTAGATGCTTTTCATAACAGTGTTAAATGTCACATTGCTTTAGCTTCCATGGTAACTAAAAGAAAGATCATAGAACATTAAAAATATGATCTATGCCTTCTTTAAACCCGCAATAATGGTGGTCCCTGTATTATAAATATGGGGTTCATGTTAAATGTTCAAATGACAGTTAATCAAGAAGAAAGCATTGAACATTTTAATCATCAAAAGCAGACTTAGTCGATTCTCAAAGCATCAAATCATAATAGCTGGCCAACAGCCACGTGCAAGTAAGAATGAATATAAATATTTACCACCCTCATGTTATACATACCAAAAGTCACATGTAAGATGAGAATATCGCAGCTGTTGGCCAACTATTGTGATTCAATGCACTGAGATTCAATGAAGTTGGCTTTCAATGATTAAAATGTTCAATACTTTTGTCTCAATAAATTGACGTTCATAGCTTTAGTTGTTTGATTATGGTAGAAGCGTAACTATGTGCTGTTCCAGAGAGAATTGATCATGTAAACACGTTTTCTCCCTTTTTCTTTCTTTTTTTTTCTCCTCTTCCTTTTCTGTTTTTATCTATATGTATATGCTTTTGTTAACATGCTTTTATGGATCTATTATATATTTTTCTATCAATAATTTTATAAAAACAACAATAAAAGTAACAAAAAGGAAATGAGGTTGAACTATAACTTTGAGAACTGAAATACATAAACTAGACATACAAATGAAACAGTGTGAGACAAAATTAGAAAAAAATTGTACAAAGTTATTGAACATAAAAGGAAATTGTTTTATGGCTGTGTCAGATGAGTGCAAATTCTTTTTTTTTCAATCACAATAGATTGTAGATATAATTACAAAAGTTGTGCAAAATAGTTTGGCTCCACAATGGGAGAAATAATTTGTAATAGTAGCAACAAAGTAACTTCAAATACCGAAATTAAAGTAGATTATACTGAAAAAGTACTATGCAAGCTGGACCCAAACAAAGCAAAGGGTGAAGATGGGTTTAGTAATAATGACATGAAATCACTTCTGCATGAAGTTACACAACAATTACACCTGTTATTCACTAAGTTGTTTAACTAAGGGGAGATTCGTCAAGACTGAAGGCATACACTTGTTAAATCCATCTATTAATCTATTAAAGGATCAAAGAGTAAGACAAACTTAGTCATATAGAGCCATACAAATACTATTTTTTTGTGGAAAAGTAAAGGAGAAGGTTGTTTTGTATAAATTAATGTTGGAACTGGAAAACTTGGGATTTAAAAAATATATCAGGTTGCATATGTTTAAAATAGATTTATAACACATCGCTTTATTTGTAGTTATAGTTGTTGTTGTCTTTCGGCTTTTCCTGGTTAGGGGTCACCACAGCAGAACTCCGGTCCACTAATGATTGTCAGTAGATTTTTCATGAATGCCAAGGTGCCAGCTCGACGTTCAACCTTCAACGAAGGCACACCCATTTGCGCATGTCTTTCGAATCGCTATAAATGAAAATTGGTGTTTTTATGTAATTTATACAGACTTATCTTCAGCGTTTAATAGTCATACACACTAAATTTGAGTAACTGGGTATTCATGTATTCTTGATAAAATGGATATCTGTGTGGCTTACAAATAGGACATGGTAAGTATCATGCAGGAATTGGACAGGTGAAACTCTGGGTTACAGTCAGTGTGTCTAACAGAGCTCTCTAGCCTAGGCCTGTACTTGTCTAAGCTGTATCTTTCAAATCTATCTTTTCACCTGAGGTCTTCTGTACTCTGCATGCTGATGACTTGAAAATGGAAAAAACTGATCACATATTATACAGATTGTGCATGTCTACAAAATAAATAAATTGCCCAGTTCAGCACAGCAGAATAATATGCTGATAAATATATAAAAAATTAAATATATGACATTTGAGAGACATAGAATAAGCATCAATAATTAATGCAACAAACAGTGATTTGAAACACTGGATCCATTTATGGGCGTGGGTATATGAGTGGACGCTGCTTTGAGTTTTTCTAATCATATCATCAATTTGGTTAATTAAAGTTATAAAAACGATTAGCTGTATTAATAGATTTATAAACTCTAGAAAACTGGGAATAATGGCATTGTTGTTTATGAGTTACATTAGACCAAACTAGTATATAGAGCAATAACATGGAAGACTTATAAGAAAACTAGCGTGAGTAAATTAGAAAGAGTTCACAGGAAGCGTACTAAGGGTATTCATGGATGTGAAAGTTTATTACAAAAGATTAAACTAGCTGCACTTGTATAGTGCTTCATATAGATATTTAAGAGGATACCTTTTTAGGTATATAGGGTATTTACAGACCACTACCTCTGGAAAAAAAAATTGGTGTATCAAAGTGTGGGAGGTTGGTGTAATGGTTAAGGTGTTTACCTTGCAGACACAAGGTGCAGGTTTTGATTCTCACATGTGGTAATTGGCTAGGCTTAAAATGGCCCACAAGGGCAGTTAGCCTAATACTAATCTATGAACTTATGAGTAGAGAACAAAAAAAAAACAACCTTTGTATATTGTATAGGAAGGAAAGGTATACTAATTGGTTCTTAGAGACAGTGGCTGATATTTGAAACAGATTACCCAATTATATTAAAGGAAGCAACAGAATACATTTTTAGGAATAGCAGAGGTATTTAAGGTGAGGATGGCTGTACTGATATATTTGGAAGTAAAAAGGGCATTATTGCGCATGCCTGAAATAAGTGTGTATATGTAATGTTATAAGTGTGTTTTATTGCTGTATGCAGCTAGCTGTCCTTAACAGCATTCCTAATATCCAGACACAACAGTTCACAATTACTCAGTCTGTCTGTAGAGGTTACACAGCAATGGTAAAATCTTTGTGTAATAAGCATATCAACCTCCATAAAGAACAAGAGTAAACATTCAGTGTACAACCTGTATGGAATATCTCTACCATCAAGAAAATAAGGGCTATGGCAAGACAAAAGAAACAAACGATGAGTATACAAAACAGATTTCTTCCAAGTACATGCATGCTGTAATTTACTGGTACATTCCTAGCGTACACCACATCTGATCACTTTGAGTTACTTATCTTTTGTTTTTCTTACATGCCATACAAATGAAGTAGAATATCTGTCCAACAGACATTCATGGTCATCACTTGGAATATGATTTAACATTTTATCCTTTCTAGATATATAAGGTCAGGGTTATAACATCTGCTGAAATGTTGCTAACACCGCGATGACAAGTAAGTTCTGGAACAGTGCATTCAAGGTCTTTCTAAATACGTTTCCACTGCTGAACCTTTAGTTTGTGACTATAGAATGGCTTAAAGTATGTAGACTAGTGCACTGAACAAAAGGAAGCTTGTCCACAGAGCAATGTTTTCCGCTTTAAAGAAAAATCTGTTTATGTATTTTTTGTTTTTGAGTAGCAGCTATTTATTTATTTATGTAGTACTGAACCTGTCCTGCAGATTGAAAATGTATCTTTTCCTATCTATGGAGGAGTACAGCTGACCCAACAAATACAGAAAATGTCTCCTTCATCCCAGCAGGAGACTGATTGCTGATACAGTTGTTGTTCTAATGCCAATAAATTCATTACAGTGACTTTTGGGAAAACTAACCCCCACACACTAATTACTCCATTGATAAGATACCCCTAAGAGTGGATGTAGTAGTTGGGAATCTGGGAACTTATGTAAACAGTAATCTGGCCTTTGAGGGAATCTGGGAACTTATGTAGACAGTAATCTGGCCTTTGAGGGAATCTGGGAACTTATGTTGACAGTAATATGGCCTTTGACCAACATGTGGCCAAGGGAGTAAGAAAATCATTCTTTGTCGCCCAACTTATAAGTAAGAGACTGGCATCTAGCCCCATTTGGCATGTATCTGTCCAAAAGTTCCTTACCAGGGTGTGTGTGTGTGTGTGTATGTGTGTGTGTGTGCATGTTTATGTATATATATATATATATATATATATATATATATATATATGTATATATATGTATTATATATATATATATATATATATATATATATATGTGTATATATATATATATATATATATATATATATATATATATATATATATATATATATATATATATATATATATATATATATATAAAAACACATTGCCCTATATGAATCACCTTAAAGCCCTATCTCTATACTCCTACAGGTTACTGAGAGACGATCTATGCTTGGCATACAAGGCATCCTCAGAACCAGCTCTGATGGACTTTTATAAATCAGCAAAACAATCAGCATCAGACCCACTAGATCCAAGGATGTAAATTTTGTTTGTGAAATAAATAAGACATGTTGGTGAGACAGATATGTGTCTCAGAGGATCCCCATTTTCTGGAACAAGTTCTCCATCCACATGAAACAAAGTCCATCCCTAACTCTATTTAAGCATAACTTTGACTAATGGATGGGAAATAGGAAGTTCACCCCAGGTCTGGCCCCCATTTCTGTGATAGACAGAGGCAGACAGTAATACCCAAACTAATATCCTCTCCCACATAACCTCTAGAAACTTCATAACTAACATACATCCTCCTAATAAATGCCCAATTAACAAATGGACACAACTGGGTTGGATTGCATGGCTGGGGTTATAAAGGCTCTGGTGATCATTCGCCTAGTACATGCCTATGAATCTATGATTCTGGCTTGTCTCTTTATCTATTCCTTAACAGCTGTTAGGTCACTTTATTAATGAAGATGTTAAAAAAAGCCTTCAAGAGTTCTTTTAGCTAGTTTGGCTAAATTTTGAATGAGAGAGAATTTGTGAGCCATTAAAAATTTAACTGAGGCCCTTGTGATACATCACAAAACTGTCATCTTCTGAATTACATGGGTGCATTATTTTCAACCTGCACATTTACAAATATGTGACTTGCTCCCTCAGGTATAACATACATCGAAGTATGGATTAAATAAACGGGTCCCATTCAGAAAATCGACTCACATGGTCGAAACCATATGATTAAATTTCTGAAAAGTAGAAGGTTTTGTATGGAGATCATGGTACGGTGGGGATTGGGAAATTTACCCTCTTCCTCACCGTAGTGCAATCTCACAGTTGGTATATATAATATTCTGGGGGTGTGGGTGTGCAGGGGGGTTGCCACCCTGCAAAACCTTAGATTTTTGTTGTTTTATGTCGTTCAACTTTTTGGAAAGTTGATCGTATGGTCTCGACTATATGAAGTTCGAATTCCTGAAATGTTGATGTCCTGATATAGATCCAAATAAATGCATGTTAACTAAACAAAAAAAACTGTTATGAAACATGACTTTTAATGTGGAATTCATTCATTCATTGTGACAAAAGCATAACAGTCTTGTTAACTGGGATCGATGCCAAGTATGTTTCTCGTTTGTAAAGATAATCTAATTTTGTCTTTTCTGAGTTGAATACTACATTTCATAATCTGTCACAACTGGTTTTGAATCAGTTTACCTGAGTTAAAACTTGTGAGGTTCAAGGATCCTGCTTTTTTGGACTGATAAATTAATTGTTTTCTATTGATCACAGTGACCATGTTTAGTAGGTGTCAGTGAAAATACAAACATCTTTATGTCAAATTAGTCTTGTCTGTATGTTATACATGCTGACCTTACAACAGGACATGAATGGTTCTTGTTGATGGCTTATCTGTAAATACCACTGCTCAGGGATTATACACTGCCCATCATTAAAGTTCTTTTGCTGCCTGTTAAAATTTGATGAATGCATCACCAATACTTTTTGAGCAAGGGTAACAGTATTACATATTATTTCTGCTTATTTAATCTAGCAAAGTTCTCTGCATTAAGATGACAGGAACAAAACCAAAGATAGCAGTTACGCCCATCCATATTTTAGTCTAACGAAATAGCCAAGGGTTGATATTCTTCAGCAGGAAGGACTAAAAAGGGGGAAAAAATCAGTATTGAGTACTTGACTGCAGTCTTCTGCTACCACAAAGTGAAACTCTTACGTGTGTGTATACATATGAAAGTCAGTCAAATGAGTTGTAAGTAATTTGAAATTTAGGTCATTTGGGTGTCAGTCAAATGAAAGTCTCATAGATATATATATATATATGGTTCCCATTCAGAAGCCTGAAACATCATAAGCCTGAAAATCAAAATCCTGAAAACTCAAAATCCTGAAAGCCCAAAATCCTGAAAGACCAAAATCCTGAAACTCAAAATCCTGAAAACACAAAATAGACATACTGATGTCATTGTGGCTTTGCTATTGTTAGCCCTGTGGTGTTAGGTCATGCGTTGGGGTCAGGTAAGTGTGTGATTGGTTTTATTAGGCATGTATGCAATAGTGACAAATATTGGGGTTAGGCGGTTTAAGTGAGTTAGGTTTATCTTTATAGTGACATTTTGATTTTCAGGCTTATGATGTTTCAGGCTTCTGAATGGGAACCATATATTTATATATATATATATATATATATATATATATATATATATATATATATATATATATACATACACACAAACTCTTACATATATGTCTGTGTGCATATATACATACATGGGTCTACCTCAAAATATTAAATTACCAATTCATCGAATCCCACATCATCAAGACGAGATCACCAAAACTGCAGAACATCGAAGACCCGGAACATCGAAAACTTTCCATGGGAAAAGAACCACTTGGCCACCATGGTGAACTTCTTTCCCCACTGTAGTGCATTCTCAGAGTTGGTATATTTAGATGGGGGGGTGGGGGCTTTGTCCCCCACATTGATGGGTTTGATTTGCTTCTTTTTTTTTTGGGTTATGTTGCGTTAGTGATTGTTTTCCTGGGTTTAGTTTTCGATGTTCCAGGAATTCAATGTTCTGCATTTCCAGCGATGTTGTCTTGATGATGTGAGATTCGGTGACGTGGTAATTCAATACTCTGAAGTAGACCGACATACATATATGCATACATATACGCACACACACACGCAAACTCTTACGTGTGTGTGTGTGTGTGTGTGTGTGTGTGTGTGTGTTTGTGTGTGTATATATATATATATATATATATATATATATATATATATATATATACACATACACACACACACACACACATACACACAGACACAAACTCTTACATATGTGTGTGTACATAAACATACATACATACATACATACATACACTCAAAGACAGGCACATAAAGAAGTAGAGTGATGTAGCTCAGGCAGGCTCTAACCTTGTTAACAGAGGTAAAATTAACTGAGACAGATGTTAAGAAGGAAGATGGCTCATTATTATGAGTAAATGCCATACAGTCTGCTGTGCTACAGCTGTCTGTTTTTTTGTTTTGCTTATACAATAAAAGTGGATCATATAAAATAAGTACAAACCATTTATCCAAATGTTGCTGCACAGTTTAAGATGAATGCCAAAAGAAAGGCAGAAATTTACTAATACACAGAAATATGTACAAACATGCTGTGTAATTTGAAATGCAGCAGATTGCACTAGTCTGTAAAATGAACATGACTTTATTGCATACAAAATGAAACATTTCATGTCGTTCATGAATAATTTTCTGGAACAACAGAGCAACTTAAAGTACCTTGAAGCAAAGACCCATACAGCTGGGACACATTCTCTCTTATCAAGTGTCTCTGCTTCTCCTGTTTTTCCTTGGACACAAAAGATGTCCAGACTTCTGCTCATGTCTTTTTTCCAGATCCGTCTTCACACTGCAATGCTTCCCCCATAACAGCTGATCCAAGTACAAACCTGCAAGAAATTACTGAAACTAATACAAAAACAGCTTTATTTACAATTTTTACAACAGCGATATTCATGTGCTTTTACATCACTTTCACTTCATTTTGACATACCACTTAGTGGGATCCACCATACTGTGCTACATTGACCCCCACCCCCACCCCAGCTTGAAATCCTCAGTTTCAGGCCCACTGGGTGTGCTGTCAGCCCATAGCAAGGTGCTGTTAATAACTAATGCACCTCATTAGCAAAGTATGATTTGGAATCTCGCCATAGTGAGATTTGGAGGTGAAATTGTGGGGCTACACACAACAGCATTCACAAAATGGTGTGATGCTACAAACAGCACAAAGACTTAGCAGGTGCAGATTCTCCTGGACAGATAAGTATCATACTGTGCACTCTTTTTCAGGATGCATAATCTGTGCTGCTGGGACATATCTCCTGTTAGTTGTGCTGATGTGCTGTGTATCATTTACATTTCTAGGGAACTTCAGGATACATAGAACGAACAGTGCCCATAGCCTTCACTAGCATCCCGTGTCTTGGGATTCTTGCTTTGGCAGTTTACAGTACAGAAAAATCACACACTCCCATGTATGTTTTCTGCTGCCTCATCTTTAGTTTGCATTTATTTGCTTTGTAAAGCAATGGCTCCCTAGTTACATTGTGACATCTGTGTTGTCCCAAACGTCTGAAAACTAGCTCATACCTAGGTAGTTACTAGATTTGCAGCCCTAGGGATCATTGTGGAGCCTGGCTCAAATTCCCAGCTGCCCCTAAGCACTGTCTGGTTAAGTGCTCACTGTTACACAGAAGTAAATGATGGTTAGGAGAATCAAACCCTGTACCACAGCTCATAGCCCCCTGTGCCAGCTGACAGACTTAAATGCAGAATGTTGAATATATAGTACTCTGACACAATATATGATACCAGTAAACAGTAGCCGAAGTCTTTCCTGCTATTAAAGAACATGCCTGAAAACAGGGAAATGCACTTCTATGTCCGATTATAAAATGAAAAAGTGAACAGTAGATATAAATGAATGCTTTAGCACTGTATATCAATTGCTGTGAAGGTTTGTGTAAAGGGAAAGCTCCTCTGTACATCAATGTGGTGGGCTACATTACACCATAGCAATGTGGCTTATATAGTGTTATTCTGAGGTCACACAGCCTTGTGGGAAAATAAAATCCCTACTTTGTTATGAAAGCAAGTTTTTCCTAATTCTTGAGGTAGCACGACTTTGGCATGAGAACACATAAGAAACAAGATTGCTGTGTACAGAGCAGCTGCCTCGATGAAAAAAAAAAAACAAGCATTTATAGATACTTATATTTGTTTTACAAATGTGTTTCTATAAAGTGTCTTTGTGGTTTAAGCATTCCTCCATATGAAAAATTGTCCTTTTTCTCAGTGCATTAAATATTGATAACTTAAGCAATCAGCTTCTGCCATGAACCCTCTTAAGTACTGGTGACTGTGAAAGAAATATTCTCATATAACATTTCCACTTTTAAAAATGCAGGGCCTAGCACATCAGGATGTCATGTCAGGGGTCTAACTTCTTGAACTATAATTCCATTTTCACTGCCAAACTAGATTTAACAATTGTACAATAGCAGGTTTATTTGACAGAATTAAATAATAGCAGTACAAATCTCATAAGGTGGTCTTCCATAGACACATTTCTTGTTTTAATTTGTTTCCTGGAACATTAAAAATTAGTACAGGTACAAGAACATGTTTTTAAGTGTCTAGCATTAATAATTTTGAACTACACTTTTTCATCTTGGGAAACTGTCTTATGTCCTGATGTATGATAATTGTGAAATTAAATTATACAACACAGTTTAACAGTTGGTCAATGAAGTTACCATTCAAGAAAGACCTGCAAAATGATCCTGGAGGTAGAACCACAAAGATGACATATTAAGAATTTTTATTGCAAAGTCATATATAGTCACATTTTGCCTAGAAATACAAAAAGACAGGACTGTGGTGTGCATGTCAAGGCACATGTGCACACACACACACACACACACACACACACACACACACACACACACACACACACACACACACACACACACACACACACACACATTAATGTGCAAAATAAATAAAGTGCCTTATCTGGAATTTGAACTGAGGCACTTCTAACTACCACTCTAATTCTTGTATCAGATACACACTAAAATTGCCAGCCATATTCAATGACAACATAAATAAGTTTAGCCGCTAGTATAATGTGTCCACTACAGAGCATATGCAAATATAACTGAGAAAAAAATTCAGTGTGACAGCTAACACTGTCTGTATGTGCTTCAAAATGCTACTTAAGTTAGGCCATCAGCCTGATTAGTGTTGTGCAGAGACCTACTTTTCTCAAAGTGTTATAATATTCATCAGTTCAAAGACAAGTTGCTAAATCAGTAATTACAGTTATTTGGGAGTACAGTGTGCACATAATGGAAAGAATCCAAATTCAAGTAGCAAAAGAAAAAAAAAAACAGAATGAAGTCCCTTTGTTGGGGCTTGAATCTTCATAATACAACTTCCATTAAACTACAACTTGCATCCCACAAGCTGCTAAGAGTTACATGTCCTTAACCATATTAATAACTATGATGATTACAAATTAGAAGCTGTTTGTGCACTCAAACAGGGTTCACAGATAAAGCCGGTAGCTTAACTGGCATAGTATATCAAAGGGCCCTGGCATTCTCAGATCTTGCAAACCTGTTCTCATGAACTCTGCCATGGATTATGTCTAATGAAGAAGTTCACTTTTATTTACTCCAAAGATAAACTTGTATCACCTACTTAATTCCACCTCCCTAGATGACTCCTAGCAGTCCTAAGCTCACCACTCAGACCTGGGTCACTGGCATCACAGTCTGGATTCCATCTCCTAAATCATGCAGGTAGCTGTCACTAGATGGACTGCTTAGAATATGATGCTAAACACCCCTAGTGCCACTGTGAAGGTCAGGGACTTATATATAGGTGAGAAGCTGAAATGGACAGACAATGAAGGTACTTTTTCCTAACTGCTTTTAGAAAGGGTGAAATGGTAGGGCAGGACTCACCATAACCAAACACTTAGCCCTGCCCATGTGAAAGAATCCACCAGAACATTGCAATAAAATAATAAACAGTTTTATTGTACAAAACAAATGACACAAAGTCAATTAAGTGTTTTCATCCATGTTTAAAAAGGGCTTCCTCATTGTAGAAGTTAACTAACTTTGTGTCATTTATTTTGTATGTTTTAATACAATTTTCTTACAATCTTCTGGAAGATTCTTTCACAAGAGAAGGGCTAAGTGCTTGGTTATGGTGAGTCCTGCTATTTGACCCATTCTAGGAGCAGTTGAATTGGTTACTCACGGTGTTTCTGCACATAGCGCCCTTTTTGCTTCAAGTACTTTTTCTACTATTAAAGCAGCACTTTCAATGCAAAGAAAATATCTAGCTAAAACATCCAGCCATTTACATCCTATTAATCTTTTTGTCTGCCAGTAATGATTCATTTTTCTAGCGTCAAATGCTAAATTATATTTAAGAACCATGTGTATTGAACAAGCTAAGATTTGAAGGTTTATAAATATTTTGAAATATTTCTGAAAAATTTACTTCCTCGTCTTGTAGGTGTGTGAAGATCATCTGCTTTAAGGAAATCAGCATGAAAAACCTGTCCTGCCTAAATGATCCTATTTACAAATATCTCAGCAGTAAAATAAAGCTAAAGTTGATTGGGTCTCAAATGTTTCCAATGTAAAAGATTCAGAAATGTGTTTTTGAAGTAAAATATGATGTTGGTTATTAGCCAGAGTGTTTCCTGTTAAGTTATGTGAAAAGCATCATGTGTATTACAAGATGGTACAGCTTGATTTAGTATTTAAAAATATGCACTCTAACTACAATAACCACCACCATTTCCCAATAAATTCAAATACTAAGGGTAGAAATGAATGTTTAATACTATAGCATTATTTCTGGAGACTTAAAATATAAATAGGCATACTTAAAGCGATGGCCATTTTATGTATCTCCGAATACCAGCCTAAATGTGTAATCCTACTAACTGCATTGTCATTTCATATAATAGCAGTCATAGTGTACCCCGGGTTTGTTAGACACAAAATGTATACTCATTGTGAAGAGTTATAACACAGCAGTTTTCATAAAGGATGGAGCAAAAGTTCAGATTTTGTTACTGATGATTTCAGTATTTGTTCTAGGTAATAATCTTGACAAAACTTCATTTTAATGTGACAGTATGAGTAAAAGAATGGCTGCAACAATGCCACTAGTAGTAGTGAGGTGCAATTGTGTTAATATGACAATTAACTAATTTTGCATTACAGCTGGAGGGACGGAAGTTTGTTTAGTTTATGTCATCTTTGACTTTATAATTGAGTGTTGTACTACCATACAACAGTGTAATCTATAGTCAGTCAGTGCTTACACTCAATAAATATTTACACTCTGTACCTTTATAAAACTCCTGAGATATGGCATAATTGTTATAATTTTATAGTTGTAAACTCCATTCCTTAATTTTAGAGAGCTTTTTATCATGATTCTGTAACCAAGTAGCTGTGTCTCCTAGAAGACTGATAGTAACTGCACCACCATATTGGAGCACGGTTTGCTATGGACAATAGGATGAATTTATGAAGAGTTCCTAGATTATACTCCAGAAGCTTCTGCTACATGGGTATGAATCTCACTGGCTTTTTTGTGTACTAATGGTTGCGCAAATTAATCCTGCTAACATATTGCAAGCCATAGATACACTAATGGACCATTTATAGACTCTGTCTACATAAGAAAAACTGTTATATAAAGTTTAACCTGATGCAGTCTGTCTTGTATAATGTAAAAATAGTGGCTTTCTGATCAAGATTATTTAAAATACATTCCTTCACATGTATCATCAGTCTGGGAGATTAGCTTTATTCTGATAACTTCTAAGATACCAAAAGGAAACGTTTTCACTAGGAATGGACTATATTAGAAAATTAATGTCTTTTTCTGTCATAAAATGCTCGGTATATACTTAATCATGCCATTTTCTGCAGTAATTAAATTACAGCACCTCATTCAGCTGCCGTGTAAGTACTGCTTTGTGAGTAGTAGAGAGCATGGTGTTAGCACAATGTTAAATAGGTACTAACATATGAATAACTGAAGAATGTAAAGATTGTGTGCAACGATTTTTGTTGCTATTTCTTTTTGCTGCAGTTATGCTCTTATTATGTAAAGTGAAGTTTCTGGTTACAAAATAAACAGATTTTACTTTAGTTACTTCAGTAGAACTATTTTTACTAAGTGTAGAAAACTTCTTGAAATAACTCAAAAAAATATAAAATGTTAAAACAAATGACCAAGACCAACTGATTCAATATAACGTTTAATAAACTCTAGCACCTTGGCACATACTTTCAAGGAGTTGTAAAAAAGTAACCCTAAAATTCACATTCATTTTAGAGAAAAAATTAAAAGCAGTTAATCAGTTATACAATCATTACAAAAAATTAATTACCTAACAAGCTTGACTTAAACTATAAAATAATTAAATCAAACATTTCCAATTACATTCTAAATTTAGACCTAACAAATTCAGACCTCTAAGTACTAAAGTATCATATTTTAAAATATATACAGCTTCTTTATATAATAATTTATCCTTAAGTAAGTTGTCATTCCCAAATCTAACCCTTTTTTGTTCTAAAATAGTATCCTGTAATAAGGCGGCATCACTACAATGGTATTGTTTAAAATGTATAACAACTTGAATTTCTATTTTCTGTCTTTTTGTGTTTCTAATATGTTCTTATTTTCACCTATATGGAACAAATTGCATGGACATTTGAGAGCATATACAATACCCTCTGTTTTACATGTAAATCTTTTAATAGGATAAAATTTATAGAAAACTTCTGTTAGTATTTACTGTAAGCTGAGTAGCTGTCCAGTTTCTTCCATATTCCATGTCATGAGACCTAGAATTCTAATGGTGTAATTAAGCGATAACCAATGAGTGGGTGTGGGTATAGTGAGGATTTATCCATGGTAGATTTGGTTTGATTGAGAGGGCGAAACTCAAGTGATGAAACAAAGCCAACCATAGAAGAAAGAAATTGCTTCCTTTTCTTAAATAATGTTTTTGTATAATGTTGCAGTAGTGTTTCTTCATGTTGTTTCTTCTTTATTCCACGTTTGTTGATGTACTTCGTATACATATGAGACATAAATTCCCACACTTGGCCAGTACATCAGTACTGTTGAAAACAAACAGAGAAAAGAAGATCTTCTTTGCATTTTTTTAAACTACGAAATCCAAAAAGCTTTAGAGGTATGAGAGAATCAGGGCAGAAACACAAGGAAAACCAGGTATATTTCTTTAGTTTTACACAATATACCCGATTTTCCTTTAATTTGCTCTGCCCTCCATAAGTATCTCTCAACCTCTTAGCCCAAGAAATGTGGACAAAGCTTTAAATAATGGGGGACAAAGGCCCCAGTATAGGGACTGATTGTAAATGTTTCGCTTATAAACTCTGAAAGCTGCTAGAATAACAAGATTTGTGTTATTGTGCATTGTCTCAAGGATATGAAGACTGAAACTGAAATGCATGTCATTAGTTAGTGACTTCACTCCTCAGTAATTTTTTGTAAAACCCCTAATTGTATGAGGAACAGACCAAAAATAAGAAGACAAAAATCTGGACATTCTTTGAGATACTTGACATGCATGCATCCAAAGCATATACTTATAGATGAAAGTCTGGCCATTCAATGGTTCTTTATCAACTGGACTTTTTTTCTATTGGTATATGCTCAATTTACAATGGGCATGCTGGTTTGGCTGAACAATCAGTGTGCACATTTTTGAATAGTTATAAGTTATCATCATATAATTGTTATTATACAATGGTAGCTAGTTGACATTCAAAAACATGCACACTGATTTGTCAGCCCAACTAGTGTGTCTGTTGTAAATCGAGCATATACTAATAGAAAAAAGTCCAGTTGCCCAGACTTTCTTCTATTAATATAAGCTAAGGCTTTGCAGTTTTCTTGAGCTAAGAGGTTGAGAGTTACATAGAGAGGGCAGAGAAAATACAAGGAAAATCAGGTAGATTATGTTAAACTAAAGAAACTTACATGATTTTTCTTGTATTTTTGCCCTGTCCCTCTCGTACCTCTAAACTGTCTAAATGTCATACTTTTTTTTCAAAAAAAAAAAGCAAATAAAGAAGCAACAGAGATCTTCCTTTCTCCATTGCTTGCTTAACAAGGCACTGATGTACTACATAAGTATGGGAACTTAATACACTTATGCAGTACATCAACAAAGCAGTTGAATATGAAAGCAAAGCAGAAGAACATCATGATGCAGTTATACAAAGACAAGAAAAGTAAGTAAGGTCTTTCTTAAATAATGTCATTGAATAATAGCAATAACTGAATGATGGGTGTGGTATATTGAAGATTTACCCGCTGTTGCCTTTTTTAATTACTCGGGCTTTGCCCTCATGAGTAAACCACACTAACCATGTGTAAATCTTCAATATACCACACCCACTCATCGGTTATTGCAGTCTGACAGTTTGTAGTGGATAGGTGTTTTCTATCGTGTATAGCATATTGCATCATACAAATGCAGTGCAATCAGTCCGACAATAACTCAACAAATAAATGTAGTTATATTCAATTTAAAATCCAATTAGAATAGAATAAGAATCCCTGTAAAGTGTATAATTGGCATACAGTATTGTAACATAGATGTAACACTAATAGTTGTCTACCAAGTGATAATAAACAGCATTATACAATGACTAGTCATTACTATTAAAAAATTAGCACACTGATTGGACAGCCTGATCAGCGTGCCCACTGTAAATCAATCATAAAAAAATTCTGGCCACTGTGCGGTTGGTCTTTCTTTTGGAATATGTACCATAACACCATCCAAAAGATACACTGACAAGGTTCTTTTTCCCAACAAGATGAAGCACAGTAAAGACCATGTGCAAATGAGCGAAACAAAATGTCACAACTCTATTTCATGTTTGCCTTTCTCGAAAAAGTATGTTGTTGCTGTGCTATCCTTTGTCTTATTTTAGCTTAATAAGTTAGTTTTAAGCAAAAATAAGACTTTTATAATTGTTTTACCTGCTCGCTGATATCCGCTGACTTCCTGGAGTAAATATAATGTAAAGCATAAATTCCAGCAATGTGCTGAAGTCATTATGGATTCATTCAGCAGCATTGTTGTGAGGGGGAACACAGAAACTATGACAGTGTAATTTAAAGCAGTGGCAGGAAAAATGATTTATCAGTAAAGTAACTTGATCTCAAGAAGCATGTATAGCTGAAGTCAAACAAAGAACTGTATTTTCCCATATTAGGAAAGTGTAAGCATAAACACCACTTCAACTTTTCACATAATCCTAAACACCAATGTTCCTTACTGTAGATGTATGACTTTTGCACAAATTACACTCGACCAGTCAGATTTTCAGTACACATTGTGAGACCTGATTACCAACAATTTCAAAAATGTGTGATTGGATCAGCAAAATCACCAAACTCAACAAATGCACCTATGATTCATCAATATGACTGGACACATACCAGAACAATTTTCTCAGCCCACTTTTGTGACTGATGTTATATTACAACAACAGAAATCAATATAATCTGTGTGAGAATGCTGGCACAATTCAGCAAGTTTTTTTTTTTTTTTTTTTTTCAAAAGTAGGCATTATTTCAATGTACATCACATGCATTGCGAAAAAGAACATTACCTATAGCAGTCTTACTGTAAATACAATTTTTAAACAACTGCAGATTTCATTACACGTGATCTTAATTTACTTTCTCTACACCACTAACTGGAGAATTCAAAGTGTTTAAAAAATCATAAAGTAAGTCTGCTCAGCAGTGTAGTTTACAACAGTATATTAAAGAAAACAAAATCACGGCTTTCTATGCTGGGAACACCTGTACAATTATTTCTACTGCATCCTCAAATGGAGATATCACTACTTACTAAATGACTTCAGTACTCAATGATTAGTCAGAAAAGCACATATTTTATAAAGGACAGCCCCAAAACATAAAACAAATACCTGGACATTGCGCAAAGCATCTAAACTATTGGGAGAGGGGACTAGAGACAGCATCTTTCTGTGTAGCTATTCCCCTTTGACCTCATGATCAAATCACACCAACTGTGGGTACATTCTCATATACCCACACACAGTTGTGGCTTGTTGATTAATTATACATTTTACAAGGAATCTTATTCTGTTCTAATTTACTTTTGCTTGAATATAACTGCATTTGCTTACTTAATTATTGTCTGATTAACTATCTGTAAAACTGTCTCTGCCCCAAACCCTCCACATTAATTTATGAATACCCCTTTCCCGGATAGTAGGACAAGCACTGACCTAACCCGCAAACATACATCCACAAAAACGTTTATCAGCATAGTGACAAATAATTTGCCATTTGACAAATGCACTCGTACATCCATTTATCACACACCTCCTAATCTATCCCATTATATAGTTGTTACTCTAAACCGAATCACCAAACACTTGCACATACACACACCACTATATCTATTTTCTTACCTTGGCTTTACTCTAACCCAAAAACAGTCATACACACTTTCTCATCCCAGCAGACTTATTGTATAAACAACTGTTCAGCCTTTCTACTTTTGATAAATACTGCATTTGACAGAGTGTATTTGATCTCTTTCTGCACCAGATCCATTGTCAAACAGGCAAACACACTCACACACATCTATCTATCTATCTATCTATCTATCTATCTATCTATCTATCTATCTATCTATCTATCTATCTATCTATCTTTCTATCTGTCTATCTATCTATCTGTCTATCTATCTATCTATCTATCTATCTATCTATCTATCTATCTATCTGTCTACCTATCAATCTATCTATCTATTTATTCATCCCTCCATGTATCTATATAGGTGAGTATGCTCCAAAAGGTGTTGGATAGTTTGGACAGGAAAAAAAGGATACTTTATGCTCAAGAAACTGAGTGGAATACTGAAGATACACAACGACTGATAAAACCAACACTTCTGTTGTATTTCCTATGGCCAATAAAGGATTTCCAACCACAAAAGATATTTTATATATAATTTATTCCACACACAAGTGTTGTGGAATAAATTATATGTAAAATATCTTTTGTGGTCAGAAATCCTTTATTGGCCATTGCAAATACTTTATGCTCATCAAATGATTTATAAAAATCAGTGAAACCAAAAAAATAGAACAACTACAAACATAAAACCACAGCGAAGGAGGAGCCACCAAGCTGCAAGAGCAAGTCCTTTGGTATTTCACCACAACTGCACACTTTATTACTTCAGTTAAAATAACAAATAATCCACATGAATGCGTTAATCCACATAAATATGTAAGCACTTTCGTTTAAGCTCTGTTAAACTTCATCAGACAAGTTAAAAATCATGACTTCACTTCCTTTTATACTACTGATTCCTTCAATTAAAACATTATTAACACCTAACTAATCAATCAATTAACTCACCATGCTCCTGATAAGGCATATGATATTACTTTTTTGTTGTTAAAATGCACTTAATGTTAAACCATAAAACAAATAAATACACCAAAAAGGTATACATAACTAAGTCTCAAATTAAAGGGATGTTCAGAGACTGTGTACTATATGTGTTATGCCATTCAATATGCCATTATATAACAATAAATAATTAAATATATAAATTAAAACATATATATAAATATATTAATAAATAAATACATGGATGAGTGAACACAACTGTGATATTCCAATTTGATAACTTGTAAACAAACCAATTCTGTGGTATATGAACCAATAAATAGACATCTTAAAAAATACCTTTTAAAAAAACCCTATGTTGAAAGGGGCTATGTCTTTTAGTCAAGTATATATATTTATACATGGATTTTCTTAAAATCCATTTTACATACACTTCTTGTAATTACTTAACTAAATAAAATATCTATATGAAATATTCTATGCCATAATTTTGTTCCTGTGTAGTGTTTTCAATTTCAAAACAGGGGTAATTGAACTATGCTCATTTATTCTGGGCCACATATCTGATTGGGTTCTAATTTGCCATTGCAATTCTTTAAATTCTAAACACAGGCTCCAAGGTCTCTTATCCTCTATTTCCACATGGTCAATTGCTATAAAATAAAATGGTGGTCCTTATATTCACTAATATGTTTCGCTAATGCATTATTAGGTTTATTTTTCTTTATGGCATAATCATGCTCATATATTCTTTAGGCTAGATGTCTCTCTGTTTTCCCTATATAGAAAGTGGGCATGAATTACATGTAGCTAAGTATACCACCGCTTTTGATTTACAATTGTATTTACCATGTAAATAAAAATTCCTTTTTCTAACTTGAAAAGATTCCCCTATTTTAATTTTGTGGCACCAATGGCAGGCTCCACATTTAGTCATGCCTATATTGGTGTTACTAGGTGAATCTTTAACATTTTTTAAAATTTCCTTGAAGCTTCTACCTTTTCTGTAGACTATTTTAGGTAGATCACTAATCTGATTTCTGCAGTGTGGATCCTCCATTAATATAGTCCAATTGTCAACTATTATGTCCCTGATTATATAATGCTTTTGAGAAAAAGTGAGCACTAAAGCTCTCGGGAAATTTATATTTTTAATTTCCTCTATTGTTGTATCATTTTGACTACCACCCCTAATGTCAAATACATTACTGGAATCATATATCATACTTTGTTTATCTAAAATAGGTTTAAAATGACCACTTAACCTTTTGACAGTAACTTCATGTATTAAGGAGTCTACTAATGATGCTGGATAGTTTCTATTAAGGAACATGTCCCGTAAAACTTGTACTCTTCCTCAAATTGATCGAACTTAGTCACCATCTGGGCTGCTCTTACTAATTGCCCTTTAACTACAGATTTTTTTCTGATGTTCCGGATGGCAACTATTATGTAAGCTTCATTACTGCTATCTTTCATGAGATGTACATCTAAGTAATTCATGTATTCATTATTAATATTCCATGTAAATTTCAAGAAATTGGTGGTGCTATTAATATATGTTAAAAAATCATTCAACGTATCTAGTGTACCATTCCAGATAATACTAATGTCATCCTGGAACATATGGTACGATTTAATAAACATTTTATATTTACTATTAAATACATAGTTCTTCTCCCAGAAAGCTATTTTTTTATAAGCTCTATTCAACTCATTTAAAGACATTTCCTCATATGTACCTGTTTTTAATATGTCATTTAACTTATGATTATACATCTCTTGACTCATAATAACCACCCCACCTCCTTTATCCGGTTTCATGATTCTGACTTTCTCTTAACCAATGCTTTCAAAATACTTTGTTCATTGTCATTTAAATTTTGTGAAAATTTTCCCTCTCTATTAAATTAGTCTAAACGCTTTATTTGATGTTCACACATCTTCTCATAAACCATTAATTTCGGATATAGCAGTGGGTTATAATTGCTACTAATGTTAAATGTATTATTCACATTATATATACTATCTTGATATATTAAACTAAAACTAATTTTCCTTAAAAACATTTTAATATCAATCATTGTAGTAGTAAAATCAAAAGGCCTAGATCGAACAAAGGTATAACCTTTAGCTAAAATATCTGCCACTTGTTCATCAACACAGACTTCTGAAAAATTAAAAACCTTAAAATCTCCTCTTGTATTCACTATTACATGTTCATCATATTCACATGACATATTGCTAGATTGTTGCATATTTTACATAACACATAAATCAGTTGTAAGAGTAGAATCATATTTTAAGTCCTCCATTGTTTGTTGTTTGGCCTGGCCCCTTGAAACCCCATTGCTTGATTATAAAAATGAGGATTTTTATTTTTTAATCTCTCCGATCTTCTAAGCTCGGGAAATTCTTGGTCATATGTGGGGTCAGCTTGCTGAGCAGATTCTCTTGGCCCATTGTATTCATTTACACTGTCTGTGTTGTTATTATTATGTCTGTATCTTCTTTGACTTCCAGGAGGCTTAGGATATGCTGTTCCATTAGCATACTGATTCAAGTCTCTCTCTAGTTTATTCATTTTCCCAGCTTTTAATTTTGATATCTGTTGTTCAATGATGTTATATATTCTTAACATTTCTTATTTTGTATTTTCGTATGACATATCTGCTCTAATCTATCTAGTGCACTAAGCTCATTCATCAATACTTCTATGACAATTTGATTATATTTTATCATGATATTCAACAATTCGTTTCCACTTCTGTCAAAAAGCTGCATTAACTCTGTATGTAAGGGCGAGCTGTTGGCTAAGCCTGTTGGATAACGCCAAAAACGTAAGCCCTTTGGAATTATGTTATGCTTAATGCATTCTTTTAGATATGCATTTTCTAGTTGTAATTTTCTACATTTAAGCAGCTTAATGTCAAAATCATTTAGTTTAGTTTAAATTGAATTTTTACCTTGCGTATGTCCGCCAGAAAAAGCGAACACCGACTCCAACCATTCATTAAGGACAGGTATTTCCCTTCTGTATCCATTATTGTTGCTGTGATTTGGTCTCAAACTGTGCATGCATAATGCTTGATGTCCTTGGACGTCCGTTTGGACACGCTGGTTGGGTCCAATAGTGGCATTGTGAGCAGGGGAGTTAGCATTCCCTAAACAAAGCGGCGTAGCATTAAAGTCAAATGTAGTGCTATTCCTAGATGCTTTTACACCACCATTAACACAACTTGATTCAGGAGCATTTAATCTCTCACATAAACCATCGACCCTTTGTGTTAATTGCATAATTAGTGCAGTTAATTTCCCGATCGACCATTCAATCCATCCGTTACCTTCATCCAGCTGTACGGCACCCTCGGCTTCACTTCCCAAAGACATACTAATGAAAACAAAAAAATACACCAACTACAAATGTAAAATCACAGTGAATGAGGAGCCACCAAGCTGCAAGAACAAGTCCTTTGGTATTTCACCACAACTGCACACTTTATTACTTCAGTTAAAATAACAAATAATCCACATGAATGCGTTAATCCACATAAATACATAAGCACTTTCGTTTAAGCTCTGTTAAACTTCATCAGGCAAGTTAAAATCATGACTTCACTTCCTTTTATACTACTGATCCCTTCGATTAAAACATTATTAACACCTAACCAATCAATTGACTCACCATGCTCCTGATAGCATTTATAACCCACCGCTATATCCAAAATTAATGGTTTATGAGAAGATGTGTGAACATCAATTAAAGCTTTTAGACAAATTTAAAAGAGAGGGAAAAGTTTCACAAAATTTAAATGACAATGAACAAAGTATTTTGAAAGAATTGGTTAAAGAGAAAGTCAGAATCATGAAACTGGATAAAGGAGGTGGGGCGGCTATTATGAGTCAAGAGATGTATAATCATAAGTTAAATGACATATTAAAAACAGATATGTATGAGGAAATGTCTTTAAACAAGTTGAATTGAGCTTATAGACAAATTCATGGACAAATCAATGACCTTTTCCTGGAAGAATGTATTAACATAGATTTATATATAATTATCTTAACATTACAACCCCCAGAATCCCAGTCTTTTTTGGCACCCCCAAAAAACACAAAAGTATAGAGGACCCCCCCATGTGCCCACTAGTTGATGGAAGAGATTCTATCACTTCAGCATGCACAAAATATATTGATTATGAACTAAAAAAGATCCTCGGAAAGGAAACACAAATTTGTAAAGATTCCTGGACTTTTTTAGAGCACATGAATGAAGTGGAATTTGATCATAAAGACATTCTTGTAACCATAGATGTATGTGACTTATATACAGTCATCCCGCAAACCTTAGGGCTAGAATGGGTAAACGAAATGTCGATACATCATCATGTGATGCATGAGCTAACAAATTTAATAATGGAACTTTTGGAAATAGTTTTAAGTAATAATTTTAGAATTTTTAACAAGAAATATTTTTTTGCAGAAAAAGGGTGTTGCAATGGGGTCACCTTTTGGGGGTGCCTATGCAACTTTAGTTATGGCTTTCTGGGAGAAGAACTATGTATTTAATAGTAAATATAAAATGTTTATTAAACTGTACCAAAGGTTCCAGGATGACATTAGTATTATCTGGAATGGTACACTAGATACGTTGAATTAATTTGTAACACATATTAATAGCACCACCAATTTCTTGAAATTTACATGGAATATTAATAATGAATACATGAATTACTTAGACGTGCATCTCATGAAAGATAGCAGCAATGAATCTTACATAGCACTAATCCATAGAAAGGAGTCTTACTCTAATAGTTTTTTGCACTATAATAGTTGCCATCCAGAACATCAGAAAAAAATCTGTAGTTAAAGGGCAATTAGTAAGAGCAGCCCAGATGGTGACTAAGTTCGATCAATTTGAGGAAGAGTGCAACTTTTTACGGGACATTTTTCTTAATAGAAACTATCCAGTAGCATTAGTAGACTCCTTAATACATGACATTACTGTCAAAAGGTTAAATGGTAATTTTAAACGTATTTTAGATAAACAAAGTATGATATATGATTCCAGTAATGTATTTGACATTAGAGACAGTAGTCAAAATGATACAACAATAGAGGAAATTAAAAATATAAATTTTTCGAGAGCTTTAGTGCTCACTTTTTCTCTAGAGCATTATATAATCAGGGACATAATAGTTGATAATTGGGCTATATTAATGAAGGATCCACACTGCAGAAATCAGATTAGTGATCTACCTAAAGTAGCCCACAGAAAAGGTAGAAGCTTCAAGGAAATTTAAAAAAATGGTAAAGATTCACCTAGTAACACCAATATAGGCATGACTAAATGTGAAGCCTGCCATTGGTGCCACAAAATTAAAATAGGGGAATCTTTTCAAGTTAGAAAAAGGAATTTTTATTTACATGGTAAATACAATTGTAAATCAAAAGCGGTGATATACTTAGCTACATGTAATTCACGCCCAATTTTCTATATAGGGAAAACAGAGAGACATCTAGCCCAAAGAATATATGAGCATGATTATGCCATAAAGAAAAATAAACCTAATAATGCATTAGCAAAACATATTAGTGAGAATAAGGACCACCAGTATTCTTTTATAGCAATTGACCATGTGGAAATAGAGGATAAGAGACCTTGGGGCCTGTGTTTAGAATTTAAAGAATTGCAATGGCAAATTAGAACCCAAGCAGATATGTGGCCTGGAATAAATGAGCGTAGTTCAATTGCCTCTGTTTTGAAATTGAAAGCACTACACAGGAACAAAATTATGGCATAGAATATTTCATATAGATATTTTATTTAGTTAAGTAATTGCAAGAAGTACGTAAAATGGAATTTAAGAAAAGCCATGTATAAACATATATACTGGATTAAAAGACATACCCCCTTTCAAAATAGGGTTTTTTAAAAGGTATTTTTATTGTTCATATACCACAGAATTGGTTTGTTAACAAGTTATCAAATTTCATTTATATAATGTTATCGAAAGATGAAAATAGTGAACGCTATTTCATCAAACCTAAAAAATCTACCCACATAATATCAAACATTCAAAACAGCAAATTTTTTCTTTGGGAAAAAATTTGCTATTCCGAAACACATACACACAACACAAGCACACCTAAAAACATCAATACACACACATACATTTATTATCCTACAACTAACCCTACACTAAACTATACATACACTGCTATCTATCCACTTACCTTAACCCAAACCCTAACCCTAAGGTCCGTCACTATCGCACACTCACCTAACCCACACCCTAACCCTTACTCACTTAACCCGCCCCTAAACCTAATTCACCTAACCCGCGCCCTAATCCTAACAACCACACAATCGCACACTTACCTGAACCCGACCCGTAAATCTCCACCACAGCACTGAAAATAGCAAAGCCACAGAACCGGCCAACTGAATTCTTTTCCCAGGAAAGAATTCGGTGTTCTGCAGCTTTGCTAATTTTAGCGTTCAATTAAAATGAGTCAATATTAGAACATTCGAAGTTTTAAAATTTTGATGTTCTGATATAGACCCATAAAATTGGAATATCACAGTTGTGTTCATCTAAGTATTCACTTATCCATCCATTTATTTATTTATTAATATATTTATATATATGTTTTCATTTATATGTTTATTTATTGGTATGTAATGGCATATTGAATGGCATAACACATATAGTACACAGTCTCTGAATGTCCCTTTAATTTGAGAGTTAGTTATTATGTATACCTTTTTGGTGCATTTATTTGTTTTATGGTTTAACATCAAGTGCATTTTAACAACAAAAAAAGTAGTATCATATGCCTTATCAGGAGCATGGTGAGTTAATTGATTGATTAGTTAGGTCTTACTAATGTTTTAATTGAAGGAATCAGTAGTATAAAAGGAAGTGAAGTCATGATTTTTAACTTGTCTGATGAAGTTTAACAGAGCTTAAACTAAAGCGCTTATGTATTTATGTAGATTAACACATTCATGTGGATTATTTGTTATTTTAACTGAAGTAATAAAGTGTGCAGTTGTGATGAAATACCAAAGGACTTGTTCTTGCAGCTTGGTGGATCTTCGTTCACTGTGGTTTTACGTTTATAAAAATCAGTGCATACCAAGACTATATATTCCCCAAAGGAAAAAATGAAAAATGCAGGGGTCACAAAATGAAACACCACTGAAGTAAAATGAATATATAGACTTAAAAACCAGTGTGGTATTCCTGTAAGCAGAAAAAAAAGTACAGTAAAAGTAAAAAACAAGTTTAAGTGTAAGTGCTTTCAGTGTTAACAACAGCTTCATCAGACATCTCCATCAAAGAATGCCATCCATTTATATTCAAAATAACCAATCAACATCAAGAGACAATCAACAAATAAAAACATAAAACTCATTCTTAAAGTGCCCACACTTAAAACATCCATCTCTATACGTAGTACAAAAACACATTTCAACCATAATTTAAATGTATAAATACATATATAAAAATACACACATAAAAAACAAATACAAAAACTCAAAAACATTAATGTTTCAAGGGTTTCTGTTTTTTTCCTAATTCTTTTCTATACAGCCCCATTTTAAAGGTACCTATTCCTGACCTTTGTATCTTCACATCAAGAAAGTTAATCTGTTCAGTGGAATACATATGTGTAAATCTCAGAAAGGAAGTGGTACTTCCTAGGAACTCAATGAAGGATAGCAGTTGACACAAAAATATCATCAACAAATCTCTTGTGCCATATTATATTATGGCTATGGACATTATTCATAATCGCATCATTTTCCCAGTTAGCCAAACAAGGTTGGCATAGCCTTTGCACAAGCTGTGCCCATCACTATGCCAACCTTCTGCAGGTAATAAACTCTCAAAAATGAACACATTATTTTCCAATATGATCTCAAGTAAACTACAAATAAGATTTACCTTCTCATTAGAGTAAAAACCTTCTTTGGTCAAGAGTCTATGCATTTGTTTTACTTCAGTGGTGTTTCATTTCGTGACCCCTGCATTTTTCGTTTTTTTCTTGCTGTTTGTTTGTGCTTGGGTAAGGAGTATGGCAGTAGGCAGCAACGTGGAACTGGATTACAACCCTGGGGCTCTGAGCCAGGTTTTTAGAATGGATCATTTTGAGAACATTCTTTCTGTCAGATTGAATCCACTTTTTAGCATTCCTTTGGATACTATCTCCCCAGTGAGTATAGATCAAGAACACTGGGACTGTTTTGAAATGAAGTTTAATGAATTAGAGAATAAACTTTATAAATGCAAGCACCTTCAATGGCAAAGGTTGCATCTAGAGGCAGAGTTGAAACAGATGCTAGAAAACCAGATATAGTAATCCATGAAAAGAAGACAAAAGTAGCATTGATTATTGAAATTGTTACACCCAGGGACTACATTGTTTTATGTACAGAGAGACACAAAAATCATAAAATATCAGGATTTGCAGGCAGGAACAAGGGCAATGTGGAAGAAAGATACCCAGACAGTTCCAGTAGTAGTAGGAGCAACGGGTCTTATAAAAAAGAATTTACATTTGTACTTAAATATGTTACCAATGCACGTAACTTCATATGAATTGCAGAAGGAGTCATTACTGGGGACATTGTGGGTGCTGTGAAGAGCACTTCTGGCTAACAGCAAAGATTGTAATAATACTAATTTCATGAACTTTAATCATACTTTGAGGAATGTGGTCCTTTCCAGTTGTGGTATTAAAACCCCCTAAATTTGGAGATATTAAAAAAAGTGAATGTGTGTATGTGTTTGTGTCAGTAGGTTTGCAGCCTGTGTACAATGCATTTGGGGAAGATCTGTAATTATGAATACTTACATATTTAAGAAATGTCATTTGTTATTGAGACTCTGAAGGAGCAGGTCTAGAGCAGACACAGGCCTAGGCTTCTAGCCACTTATTAAGATTCTACAATTATTTCTATGTTAATTTTTTATTAATATGAATCTTTTCTTTACTAACCCTGCTGTTGCACCTGTTTATAAATTTATTCTGTATTATTCATTATTTTTCCTTATCTTTTTTTCTAGTTTGCTTAGCATGATATGTAGAGTTTATTAAACATTATTATATCAACATTACTGCTTATCTATGATAAAATACTATTTTACCAAAGTTTACTACATCGTTGTTGTTGTTTGTCTTTTGTTTTTTCCCGGTTAGGGGTTGCCACAGTGGAACTCCGGTCTGCTAATGATTGGCAGTTGGTTTTTATGGTGTCGAGTTGCCAGCCCAAAGCCCAACCATCAACAAAGGCATAGCCATTCAACGCATGTCTTTCAAACGCCCACTCGACTGCGGGGAGGACATGCAGACTCCACACAGAAGGCAGTCCCAACCCAAGCCAAGAATCGAACGGGAGAACCTCTTACTGTGAGGTAACAATGCTACCGCTGCACCACCGCGGAAAGCTTACTACATCGTTACCTTCTGTATTTCTAGGCATTAATAAAATTTAACTGTAATTCACAGTTGTGGAACATTTAATTAAAATATGCTCTTAACTGTAGGGTAATATACATAGTGGCAAACTAATATGGTTAGTTTATCTTTCATTTTGGCACTTTATCTGGAAACTTTCTTTGTAGATACTTAGATGTGATTTATTATGAAATAGTTGTAGGAGTCTTTGTGTCTTGTAAGTACCTTTTTCTTATGTCTTGTAAAAATGACACCAAAGAAATTAGCATTCTATCAATGAATGTTAATGGGAATCAATATATCTAATAAAAGAAAATAGTTTTGGCATCTTCTGTTTAAATGAAGTCTGATATAAACAGTATAAAATACATCAATCTAAAAAGCAGAGTTTTAATAAACTGTGTGATAGACTGGAATTTATCAATTTCATATTGTGGTTCTGATTCTAACTATAAAGGTGCTACAGTTATTGAAGAGTCATAGCATACATATTGATAGAGCATTAACAGATAAAGGAGGTAGAATATATCCTATTCAGGATATTTTACTTTCTAACATAAAAATCTCTAACTACTACATCTATCTATACTAAAATATATAATATAGCCTAATTTTTAATGTTAGTATACCGGTTTCTGATTTTAAGTCTCGAAATTTCATTTTAGCAAGTAACTGGGATATTATTTTACATACAGCTACATAAACCAAATAGTACCTTATCCATTACTAAAGGATATCAAGATATTAATTTTATTAGCTACAAAGTCTCACCTTACCTGTTTAGAAATATCCTGCTGCTAAGACTTTTTACCTTTCATTCTGTATCTCACAATCCAAATGCATATTATGTCATAATTTCTGACAAAAATTACTGATTATACAATTAATGTTAATATAGCTATTAGATGTTCTTCAGATTTTCATAACCTTCATAAACTAAAAATTGAAAACCAAACACATGTTGGTAGAACATGTTGACTGAACTCTAATATGTTAAGTGATAATGATGCTATTTGGTTAGCTAAATCAATTTATCAAGGCTTTTTAACTTCACAAGAAGATAGCAATATTCATTTTGATATTAGATGGACCACTTTAAAAGCCATAGTAAAAAACAATTCATAACATATTCCATATGCACACAGATGTTTAGGGATAGGCAAATTGCACTTTATAGCCTTTCTATTAGCCAGAACATCTCATCTGAACACAATCAGTATACGTCTCAAGTCTTAGAGCAAGAAATCTGGACAAAGCCATACATAATGTGGAGACAAAGACCCAAAAGTAGGGACGGTTTTTAAATATTGCTCTTACAAACGTAGAAATTGATAGAATAACAGGTTTTGTGTTAGCATGCATTTTCTGAAGGGTATGAAGTCTGAAACGCTCTGTCATTATTTTCTGACTTTGGTCTTTAATGACTTGCCAATGATTTGCCAGAAAACCACAATTTTATAAAAAAATGGACCAAAAAATATGAGGGAAAAATCTGGACAGTCTGTGAAAATCTGTACAGTTGAGAGGTATGACAATCAGTAATAAGACAATTCCAGATTTAGAAGATAAAGTAAACTTGCTTGATTATAACCTTAAAAAGAAACAGAAAACACAGACTTACAGGGATTCAAAAATGTACAGAATAACATTAAAACTGGATAGTAATATATTTTTTAATCTAAGATGTTTGCTTCATATTCTGGATGAGGCTAAGGACCGACACACATATTAGCCAAAATAATTTGAAAATTGGACTCTCCATCTAATTATATAACATAGATTAAAAATAATTATGGACTACTTTACAATCCTGATCAAATCCTGCAATTTTCAATTAAGTTTTTTTTTTCTTGTATCTATAACATACTATGAAATTCTAATTGTATTACACAATTTCACAGTTTTTATGAAAATGTCAAAAAAATCCCTATTTGTCACAGGTAAATACTGAGGAAGATAAATGGGGAATAAATAAAGAAAAATCAACTGATGTAGATTTGTTTCCACAGTATTCTATGGTAAAATATATTATATAAACCATCTGTGCAAACATTTGGTCAACTTCTTCAACTATGTTATTGAACATTAATTTCCTGATAAACATTTGATTGAATCATATACACATTAGCCTGAAACAAAAGACAGGCCCATCACCACTAAATGATGGCTACAAAACAGTTTCATTAACTCATTTAAATCGTAAAATCATTACATCAGTTTTAGCATGCATGTTAAGGTAATTGCATCAAATTAACATATCGTATTGGCTTCATGTCCCTTAGGCACTTACAAGGCAATACATTAACTCTTGATCTAGTTTTATCATTTCTTTATTAATATTGTGGCCACAAGAGTCATATTGATGTCAATATGTTTGTAATGATTGATTGGTGTAGTATTACATTTATTAGAGTCTTATATAAAATCATAACTTTTCTTAGTTTTTATACAGACCATCTTTACTCCTTCACGTACACCCACTACTAAGTTATTTATTAATGGTAAAGCTTTTTGGTTATGAATCATTTTAACTCTAGAATGTAACAGTGTCTATTATGATCCTATCTTAATCATTATATCAACCATCTAAGATTCTTTCCTTAAAACAGCCTTATCTCCAGTATGACACTCAGATCATAAGTAATTAAATTAACTGTTTTTGCTTTTCACATACTTATCTAAGTTTCAGAACCATAGATAACTACCCCTTCATAAATATAGAAAACCTACCTTTAATCTCAAATTATAAATGATTTTATAAAGATGTATTATATCTGTTTCTATTATGGTTAGAATGAATCATTCAGCCTACTGGGTTTTGAATATGAATATGCATAAAAGAAAATGATTAGGTATTACTTATTCTAAGTAGTACATTAATAATTTAAATAATAATAATCTTGTCCTTTAAAATTATTTACAGTTAATGCAGCATTGGTAGGAAAAATATAATCTAAAACTTCTGGATAGATATTTCCTAAAGTATATTTCATGAAAAATACTCTTCACAAAATACCCTTGCAAGTCTAAATTCTAATTGACATATAATTTACATTCATATAGAGCAAAACTGCAATTAATTCAAATAAATAAAATGTCTTTATGCAAAGTGGTTAGCTGCTGTAAAAGTCCCAGATATTTTAAAATATTTTTATCAGTTCAAATTTAATAAATGTTTGAAATTATATAACAATAGCACTAAATCAAATGATCTGGCAACACTTTGTTTAAAACATTTAGCTTATTAGGCACTTAATGATGTTCAACCATGTACAGAAAACTCAGCACAGCTTTGAAAAGTGAACATTTGTACACCACAGAAATAAATACTATGATAAGGCTTAATACACTCCTAGAGATTCAATAAACTCTGTGTAAGTTTTGTGGGAAACCTACACAGCCTAGTTTCCGTGTTTGCATGGTGAGCAGCAGCGCTAATTACATACTCATGCCGCTCACCGCATTTAAACAGAAATAAGTATGGTTTCATGGCTAGCAACAGTGTTTCTGGCCAGGAAACCATGGAAAGCAACATGAATAGCAGCAAACATGTAGACCTGTTTAACTATAAGCAAACTAGAGGACAGTGTATACAATACAGAGTATTGTGGAATTCCATTTCAGGCATCCTGTACAAAAGTAGTGTTAAAGCTCCATAACAGTACATGGACTGACATTTAAAATACACAATCAGGGGAAGTGTGTGTATTGAATAGGGACACACAGATGAATTGTAGGAATGAACACAGGGAAAATGGACAAGTGAAACATCTTAATGTATAGTAGAGGAGGGCATGTAAATGAAGACAGTTGCAGCAGGAACACTAATCACATAGCATGATACAGTACAGACTGCACAGTGTAAATGTAATATTATGTGACTGTCACATAAGGTGACAACAGTGGAAAAAGATGTCTTTGTGACATGAGCATCCTGACATGTACAGTGGAGAGAACATATATCAGGGATGTTATCTACAATAGGGCTTTGCTGCATATTGTGAAGCTGTGCAAAATGAGTTGTCTGAATATGACTGCAATGTCAGCAGATGTCTCCACCAAGTGGAACACACAGTTACAGGCTCATGGGCAACAGTAAACTGAAGCATGAACAATCATGGACAATATCAGAAGAATACCACCAGTAATCCCATGTCTCTGACATAACATATGCGACTGTCAGTGATCATAGATCTTTCTGCACTAACACACTTTTACAGCTATTATAATCAAGCACACCGTCCTGACACTGTAACATCTGCTGGAGTGTTAGGATGGACACTGCTATACCTATATGGGACATTATGAACAATCCAGGCTAATTGACAGGTGTGCGTGGGTCATTATGAACAATCCAGGCTAACTGACAGGTGTGCGTGGCATATATATGCCACAATCCACACTGTCATGAATGTAACCCATGCCATCAATATTGCCAAACAGCTATGTATGTACTGTGTGTATCACTTACTAAGCAATCTACAACAGGACCTAGCAGACCAAATTACCATTCTGTCACCATAGCCTGAGAACTGGCTTGGTTCCAGTGGAGTACAAAACAGCAGCAGTAATCTACTTGCAGAAAGGTATGCCATCAATCAGCCCTGGGAAATATGGACCCATACGTTTAACCAGTCTCATCTGCAAAGCCATGAAAAGAATCATCATGGAACTTATCAATAAGAACATAGTTGACATTCAGACTCTAGACCCAACACAATCTGGCTTTGTTGAGGGTTGATCATGCTTATTAAACATACTAGACAACTTCGACAAAGTCACCAAAGGGCTGGATGAAGTTAAGACAGTGCATACCGCCTATGTTGATCTTGCTAAAGATTTTGACACAATCCTCCACTCAGATATCATTGAGAAACATTCCCAGCTGGGGATTAACCCTTTCGTTGGTTGATGGTTAGCTCACTGACAGAATATATACTGTGAAAGTTGGTGAAACAACCTCTACCAGTAGAGCCATCACCAGTGGCATACCACAAGGATCTGTGTTGGACCCTTTACTGTTTGGAATCTATTTCTTGGAAATCTAGGCTAAAGTATACTGCCTTTGGTTTACAAAGTTTGCTGATGATTGTATATTGGGTACAATCACTGAGTCCACCAACAATGTTTACATATTACAGGTGGGGCTAACACAGACAAATGATCAGTGCCAAAGCCACACGGTCTACAAAGAAACACAAAAATGTGTCATCATATTTTCCTTCTGCAAAGTGGAATTCCCTGCTAATTACAGCACTGGAAACACCCACCTAAGGTCAAACCCAGTGGTGCAAGACTTGGAAAGACAGGTAGATAGCAATCTGAACTTAGACCACTAAGTTTTCACAGCTGTAAGGAAATCCTTCTACATAATGCACCTCATAAGTCAGGTCATCATATCCAGTTGTGAAGATACTATAACACCACTGAATTCAAACCTCATCAGACAAAAAGAGTACAATGCTCCCTTTTGCATGTATCTCACCAGACACCTGCAGCAGCAGGAGAGACCACAGGGGTTATTCAACAAGAAAATACAGGGCCTACAAACCATGCCATGATGTACATGGATAGACTGGAAGCCCTGTCACTGTACTCTTTATCATATAGGATGAGGTGACTTGTGCCTGGGCTACAGGCCAGTCTCTGACCTTGCCCTGATTCATAGGTTCATAGGTAGGTACTAGGCTATCGGGCCTAGGGCCTATACAAGCCCAGCCAAAAAGGTACCCTGGCTTTTGCCACCCAAGAAAATTATTTTCCTGTGCCACTGTCAAGCAGAGCCACAGAAGTTATCCACGGAGTGAATTTCCTATTTCCCATCCAATCATCAAGATTTTTCTTGAAGAGTACTAATGAGGAGCTTAGATTGATATAGATAGGTAGTTTATTCCAGAGTATGGGAAGTCTCTGGGACAGGAATCTATCTCTCCCGCATGTTCTGTTTATTGCGGTGACAAGGTTTAGGTCCTTAGAGCATGTAGCTCGGAGGGATTGGGATTTCTTTAAGTGGAGCATGTCCAACAGCTCTGCGTCTGACATAGCTTTGTATGTTAGGCAGAGATTACCTCTGAGTAGGTGATATGCGACAGAGTACAGCTGGAGTTTTTTGAGACGGTCTGCGTAGGGCATCTGTTTGAGGCCGGTAATCCTCTTTGTGAGGTATTTCTGTGGCCTTTCCAATTGTTGTAGATGTCTTGTGAGGTACATATCAAAAGGGGTGTTGTACTCTATAATGGGTCTAATGAGTGATGAGTAGAGTGGAACAATTACCTCTTTTTTTTCTAGATGAGAAACCTTTTGTGATGAGGTGTGCCACGTAGAAGGATTTCCTGACTACTGTGGTGATGTGATTATCAAAGGAGAGACTACTGTCCACCTGTGTCCCAAGGTCTCTTGTCATACTTTTGGTGTTAAGTATACTAACGCCTATGTTGTAGTTCATGAGTACAGAGTTTTTACCAAAGGGGATGACAATGCACTTTTTGGCATTGAACTTGAGGCCATGGCTTTAAAACCAGGCATCTGTCTCAGTGAGACTCTTTTGTAGGATGTCCACATCATTAGGAGTTTCAATTATGGCTCCTAGTTTGCAGTCATCTGCGAACTTTGTTAGCCAAAGACCTTCTGTGTTAGCCTGTACTTCAGAGAAGTAGATACCAAACAGGAGAGTTCCCAGGACTGAACCCTGTGGTACTCCACTCATCACTGGTCTGAATTCGGATTTGGAGTCTGCTACTTTCACAGTGTGGGTTCTGCCAGTGAGCCAGTTGGCAACCCATCTTGTGACATAGGATTTATACCTAGTTTAGTGAGTTTATCTATAATTCCAGAGTGGGGGATGGTATTGAAAGCCTTGGCAAGATCTATATAGGTTGTGTAAACCACCCTACCCTCGTCTATGGCTTTGGTGACTGCTTCAAAGAAGTCTATCAGGTTTAGGAGACATGATCTGCCTTTTACAAACCTGAACTGGGTAGGGTCCAGAGTTTGGAGATTACCAATGTCTTTGTTTATAAGTTCCATGATGATAGTGAGTAAAAGAGCTGTTTTTCTCTAAGCAAGTGAGGAAATACCAAAACTGTTTTCCTCTAGGTAATGAGGAAGGTTGAGTGCTGTAATAATTAGTAGGTTATTTAGTGCTTACAACAAGTTCTGAACAAGTGCTGATCACGAATAAGCAAATTCAAGTGCTAAAACTAAGAATCTGTATCTGGACTAAACTAGTTACAGGAAAGGGGGAAAACAAGTGCAAATGCGGGCTTTTAAATCAGAAAGTTGAGAGAGATGGAAAAAGCTGCCGAAACGGCCAATAACTACAATTTCTGGGCCAGAACCGCTCCTTATGTGGTAGATAGTGCTTACCACTCCCACTGATAAGCTAGAAGGCTCTAACACAGAAAGCTCGGGGGGCTCAAAAGCTTACATACAGTCCTGAATACAGCAAATCTGAATCTGGACTACACTAGTTACAGGAAAGGTAGGAAATAGGCTTAGATTTTTTTTTTTAATACAGAAAAGTAGCTAAAACAGCAGAAAAAACAATTCAAATGCAGTGCAAGCTAGCACACGAGTATGTAGCAATGCTAGACCAAACAGTTTAAAAAATGCAATTAAATTAAAAATTACTAAAAACAAGTGCAGAAGGAGTCTATTAGGTAGAATGAGGTAAAGAGATGGGACTGGGGGGAGTGTCCCAGATCAAATCTACAGTGGGGGCGGGCAACTGCAATTGCCTCCAAATTTAAACAACAAGACAGGAATAAGGAGGGTGGGTAGGGGAAAACCAACACCTTCAGCAGAGATCTGAAAAACTATACAGTGTAGCAAAAATAACAGTGCACAACTCTGAAGTCAGCCAGCAATGATATAAAATTAGTCAAGCAACAATTAACAGTACGCAACTCTGAAGTGACAAAAAAATATACTTAGCTCTGTATATTATTTATTTATTATTTTATTTATTTTATTTTACATTTGTTGACCGGGCTAGTCTATCTGGATATATGTCCATTTTCAGTAGAGGCCCGGGGAGAAAAGCTCCAAGCATGAACAGTGACAAAGTTAACAATGTAAAAAGACATGAAAAAATCACAATACAGAGGTAGCATTGGTCAAAAGAACAATTATAATAATAAAATTATAAACTATAACAATTTTAGTAAAAATTCTACTAAACAATTATACAAAACACACTAGAAGGTATGAGCAAGACTCAGTTAAGAGAGAAAGAACTTATATTTTATCCTCATATTACAAAGAAAAGAGTAGTAACTAGATTTGGGGGCAAAGGTTAGAGGAGTAGGGATAGGGGTAAGAGCAGGAAGGGGGAAAATATGTCAGTCTGGGTTAGCACATGGACAAAGCCAATGATTTTTCAGATGTTCTTTAAGATGTTTTTTTTTTAAATAGAGAAGTAGAAGCAAGGGTTGATAATTCAGAAGGAAGCTGATTCCAGTTTTTACCTGCAGTGTTTGAGAAAAGTGAACCTCCGTCTTTGTTGTTAGCTTTATTTGAGGAAACTAGAATCTTATTAGCAGAGTGTAGTGTAGCTAGATTTGTATATGTTGTAATTAGATTAGTGAGGACAGGGGTGTTGTTAGGGTGGTATAGGATATTTTGAGTAATAAGTAATTGTTGACAGAGTATATGGTTTTGTAATTCTAGCCATCCAAGTTGTTTGAGGTTAAGGCAGTGGTGAGTTTTAAAGGGGGAGCATGTGATGAATCTAGCTATGCTATTATAACAGGTGGAGAGTTTAGAGGGGTTGTTTTTGGATAGGTTAGTATATATAACAGAGGCATAGAAAAGGGTGGATATGAGATGGGTTTGGGCAATAGTTTTCCTTGCAGAAGGGGTAAGGAAGGGTTTAATTCTATAGAGGGTACCAAGTTTTTTGTTAACAGACTTTATGGTGGAGTTGACATGGTCATCATAGCTGAGACGATTATCAATTGTTACACCTAGTAGGCGGGTTGTAGTATCTGGGGTTATGTTGGTACCATTGTTAGAGGTTACAGAGAAGAATGGATTAGGTGATTTATGAGTTGGAGTAAAAAGCAGTAGTATTGTTTTTTCTATCTCCAGATAGTTTGAAGAGCACTCTGTCAAGACACAGGAAGGCTCCAGCAATTATATGCAGGCTGTTACTAAGAGGGTCTAATTTTATGCAAGTAATCCTTGAGATAGTCAGATAACAAACAGGATGTAAAACCAGTTATACCATGATCCTGATGGAAATGCTTCACATCTGCAAATCTAATGGCACAAGAGTCACTAGCTCTAGAGATCTTAACCTACCTGTGACACACACACACACACACACACACACACACACACACACACACACACACACAAGCACACACTAGTTGACTACAGTGAGATTAGAACCCCTACCTAAGTACATGGACTAGAGAACTCAGTACTTTACTCAAATGATACAGCATGGTGCCTACATTAATATACATTGTGTGAAATGCCATTCGCATGGGATACAGCCTTGGCCAGATTATTACAAGCCTCAGACTTGTACTAGGAGACGGTATAGTTCCCCTGCAAAAACCTTTGGCTGTAGCACTTTACAAGAAGTCCAATAAATATTCTGACTCCTGAACACCCCACCTCTGCACCCTAAATTGGGTACCTTGCCTTCTAACACCAGACATGTCTAACTAGAAAACACAGTAATAGATAATAATGATTTCCCACCAGTTCCTATTATCATGTTTACTGGTAGTGTGCAAACCTACATAACAATGCCAACCACGTTTGCATGATGTTAAGTGGAGAAAAACAGTGCCAAAGAGACTGGAAGGTTAATCTGACACTTGACATAATTCTGAGGGTTGTTTACTTCTGTAACTGTTAAGTGATTTAACTTTGCAGACATGCACTGGTGGCATAAAATTCATGACATGATATATTTCTGATTTGGCTTTATACACTCATAAAATTGATTTTTACACTGTGGCATTCAAACCTACGTATGAGACAAAACATTTTCTTCCACAGTGGTGATTTTCCATCTTAGCCACTGAAGAAGTGCTTCTCAGATATAGTCATGAATTACGTATAAATACAGATGACAGATTGAGGTGTTAACCATGCAGTCACTATACTGCACTTTGAAACTGTGTATTACTGATTTGCTGCCTACTTTTAACTGTTTTAGATATTTTAACTGTTTTGCTGTTTCACCGCTTCAACTGTTTGCTGTTTGAGACTGTTTTTCCTGCACTTTGTATTTTCTTGTACTAGTGTATTTTATAGCATAGACTAGATTCAGATTTGCTGCATCTAGATTGTTTGGCATTATCTGAGCAGTAAAACCAGCCATCTTACATTAAGAGGGCCCCTTGCACCCTTGTGGCAGAAGAATGTAGCAAAGGACCCATCTGAGTTGGAGATTGTTGGAATAAGGCTCAGTATTGAGCATTTCCATTGGCCAGCTTGTTTGAAAATTCCTTAACTTGTTTTAAAAAAGGATTCTCACAGTTGCTACATAAGCCCCACATTTGCGCAGGCTTGCACCAGTTTTAACACAGCTTGACAGAGTTTGGTGATCAGCCACTGCTCTACTGTCTTCATCTGAGCAATCTGAAGCATCTCTTTGCACGTAGCGCACCTTCACACAGCACTGTGCAGTGGAGGTAACCACTGGCAGTTATAGATGCAAAAGCTAAAGTAGATTTATTTTGCCTTTGAAGCTGCCCGTGCTCCAACTGAGGAGTCCCTTAAATTGCACTTAGCTGCACGAAGAGCCTGTATAGGACCTGATAATATCCCAGGCTGTGCTATAAATGGATTAAAACAGGAACTAGGTGCATTTCTGGGTAGTCTTTTTAGCCACAGTCTAAGCACTGGTTTTGTACCTACTGAATGGAAACAGCAACCATTATCCCATTACATAAAGGAGGTGCCTCCACAGACCCTGGGAACTATAGACCCATAAGCCCGGCAAGCCTAATCTGCAAGGTTATAGAAAGAATAATCATGAACCTTTTCAACAGAGATATAGGAGACCTCCAAACACTTGACCCGACCCAGTTTGGCTTCGCTAATGGGAGATCCTGCCCCTTAAACTTTGTGGACTTCTTTGAGACAGTCACTAAAGTCCTGGATGAAGGCAAATCGATGCCTTTGGCCTACCTGGACCTGGTCAAGGCCTTTGATACTATTCCCCACTCAAGGATTTGGAGAAATTAAAAAAACTGGAGATTAACCTATATATTGTCAGGTAGGTTGCAAACTGGCTTGCCAACAGAACATGAACAGTCAAAATAGATGACTCTACCTCCACCAGCGCACATATGACTGGAGGTGTTCCACAGGACTATGCGCTGGGGCCCCTATTCTTTAGAATCTACTTCTTACATGTATAGGCTAACATAAAAGGCCTATGGCTGACAAAGTTTGCTGATGATTGCAAACTGGATGCTGTTGAGTCCTCAGATGATGTCAACATCCTAAAAGAGGGACCTACATAGACAAATGACTGGTGCCAAAGTCATGGGCTAAAACTCAATGCAAAAAAATGCATTATTATCCCCTTTGACAAGGACGATGTCCCTACAGATTACCACATTAATAACAACACCCTAAGAACACAATCAGTGGTGAGAGATTTGGGCACACAGGTTCACAGCAACATTTTCTTTGAACACCACGTCTTCACAGTGACAAGAAAAGCTTTCTACATCGGCCACCTTATAAGTAAGGGCATTACATCCAGAACAAAAGATGATAACACTCCTGTACTCCTCACCCATCAGGCCAGTAACAGACTATAATGGTATCTTTGGTCTGTACCTTACCAGGCACCTCCATCAACTGTAAAAACCTCAGAGGTTTCTTACAAAGAAAATTCAGGGTCTACAGCATATGTCATACATTGACAGACTGAAATCACTTTCACTATACTCTGTATCTTACAGACTACTCAGAGGTGACCTCTGCCTTGCATATAAAGCAGTCATTCATAAATCAAACTGTATAAGATGCACTCGCTCTAGAGAATTCAGCCTAACATGTGACATCAACAGGACTTGCTGACAGACAGACCGATATGTCTCACAGATGTTACCTCTCATCTGGAAGAAACTTCCAAGTCAGGTGAAGCAGATCCCCTTGCTGACCCTATTTAAGTGTAATTTGGATTACTGGATGGGAAACCGCAAATTCACCCCAAGAAATTCACCTGTATCACTCTTGGGCAGGGGCAGTAGTTGTTGACTTAGTTCCACTTAATACCATGATATTCTGAGGAACAGGCATTGTACCTGGCTAGGCTTGTAAGGGTCCTAAAGCCATTAGTGTAGTAACCTGCTATCATCCTATGATCCTCTGTGTGTGACCTGGCAAGGTCCTTGTTTATACATTCATGTGTGTATGTGTCTTACTGAAGTGTAAAGGCCATCTAAGTCCAGATAGCAGAATTATATTTACAGAAACATAGAAGACAGCATACCCTCAGTCATACATCTGAATCGTCAAAACGCAGTAAAGATGTATTATCCCTCATATGTATAATTCATATGAGCTGCACTGCTATGTATAGTTATTGTTATTATAATTATGTTTAAATTGTTATAAGTGATATTTAATATAATGTAAAATGGAACAACAGTAAAAATGTCTGAACTTTCCTGTATTAGAACCCAAGACCATGTTTATGGCAGCCCTAAACTTAACACCTGTTGCCACAGGAATATTTTATTTATTTTTTTATTTATTTTACATTTGTTGACCGGGATAGTCCGACTGGATGCATGTCCATTTTCAGCGGAGGCCCGGGGAGAAAAGCTCCAAGGGTAAGCAGATACAGCATTACATAATACCAGCATTACATATTACAAACAGACTATTTACAGAGATTGCATAAGTAGGCAAGTTAAACAAGTTCCACAGGTTAGAGTTAATCCTGAGTGCAAGACAGGATTAAATTAAATTACACAGTAAACTGGTTAACAGATTTTTACACATTCTAGAGAGAGTTAGCCAGGCTTGATACATTGACATAGCCAGTTAAGCGACAAATGTTGTTTGAGTCTAGTTTTAAATTGACCTAAGGTAGAAAGTAAGGTAATGTCAGCTGGAAGAGAGTTCCAGGGTCTACTTACAGAGTTTGCAAAGAGAGAGTCACTGGCTGTGTTATTATTTTTGCTAGTCTGAATTAGTAGTTTGTTAGAGGATCAAAGCGGTCTAGGATTGTTATAGGGGGTGATAATATGTTTAAGTGCAGGAGTATTGTCTGGATTATAGAGGATTTTATAGGCCATAATCAGTTGGTTATACTGGATTAGGCTGAGTAGTTCAAGCCACCCAAGCTGATTTAGATTGATGCAATGATGTGTCCTAAAAGGCAGCCCAGTGGCAAACCTGGCAATGTGGTTGTAGCAAACTGAGAGTTTGTTAAGGACAGTCTTGTTTAAATTCGAGAGTAGAGGAGATGCATACAGAAGGGTTGAAAGAAGGTGAGAGTGAGCTATGGCAATTTTAGCTGGAGGGGTTAGAAAGGCTTTTATTCTGTAAAGTGACCCTAGTTTTTTATTGATGGTTTTGATAGTTTGGTTAACATGTAGGTCGAATTTTCGATTATTGTCTATGATGACACCTAATAGTTTTGCTGAGGGGTCAGGGGAGATTATTGTGCCATCATTTGAATTTATGGTAAAGGTGAAAGCAGTAGAACTACGTGTTGGTGAAAATAACAGCATTTTAGTTTTTTTGGGATTTAGGATCAGATGACGTTCAGAAAGCCAGTTTTCTATTGTATTAAAGATGGTCTGGGTAGCTGACCATAACTCTACTGGAGATGTGGCTGAGCAAATCAGAGTAGAGTCATCAGCATATTGGATACAGCTGACTTTTAGGATGACAGTATAAAGGTCGTTAATGAAGATGGAGAACAGCAAGGGCCCTAGTATAGAGCCTTGTGGTACTCCAAGGGTGTTAGGTAGAAGGTTAGAGAGTTTGTTCTGCCAGAGGACAGCCTGCTGTCGACCATTCAGGTAGGATTGAAACCATTGAAGGGATCTAGTATCTAGACAGAATGTTTGCAGGGTGTGGATTAAAAGTTGGTGATCAACCATATCGAATGCCTTGGAAAGATCCAAGAAGAGGGCTGAGGATATATAATTATTGTTGCGATTATGGTTTATGGTGTTGGTAAAGGCTAGGAGGGCTGAAGTAGTGCTGTGATGAGGACAGAAGCCATGCTGAGTGTCTGCTATAAGGTGATTCTGGATTAGGTGGTGCATGAGTTGTCTATGAATACATTTTTCCATAATCTTTGCAAGTGGAGAGAGTATAGCTATTGGCCTATAACTGGAGAATTCAGTAGTGCTGCCTCCTTTGTGAAGTGGGATTACATAGGATATTTTCCAGATGATGGGAATTTTAACTTCTACTATGGTTCGATTGATTAGTATTGAGACGGGGTAAGCAATAGCATCAGCTGATTTTTGTAGGTACTCGGCAGGGAGTTGATCAGCAGAAAGTGTAGTGGGTTTTAATTTTTTTGATCAAGGTACAGATAAGTGAAGTGGTGAATGGTTGGAAGCTGAATGCAAGTAGGTTTCTAGGGGTGCTAATTTCAGGACCAGAGGAGCTAGGAGGTAGTTGGCTAGCTAGGGCTTGAATTGTCTCAGTAAAGAATCGGTTAAAACTGTCAGAAACATCTTCAGGGGTTTTATCAATAGTAGCAGCAGGGATTGGGGTTGAAGTTTGCCCAGGATGTAGTAGATTATTTAAACCTGCCCAAAACCTCTGAGGGTTATTTTGATTTACTTGGCAAACGACAACAAAGTAAGGAACAATAAACTGCACCACAGTGCAAAACAACAAAGCCAGTCCAATAATGTAGTTCAATATTTATTCTCTAGAGCCTCGGCCACAGTAAGCCTTCGAGGAGTAACACATGACACAATTACAAAAGTTTATATAGCATCAACTATTAACTTCAATCAAACAATTAAACAATTAATTCATTAAAATTGATAAAATACATCACAAACAGAATTAAAGTGCATTTACAACAGAATTAAAGTGCATTTCCAACAAAATTAAATAATACTTTTCCAACAGCACTCTGTATTCAAGCCCTTGGGAATTAAAGTTTCATACTTTAAAATAAAAATAGTTTCTTTCTTTAAAAGAGCATTCTTAATCAAATTATCATTTAATTCATTCACAAAAACCTGTTCTAAAATGGTTGCTGTTAACGTATCACATTTTCCCTCATGATATTCATAAAAGTGTTGAGCCAAAGGACTTTCTAATTTTTTTACCCTAATATCTCTCAAATGCTCCAATAATCTTACCTTAAATATTCTCTTTGTTTGACCAATATAAAACTTATTACACCCACATCTAATAGCATATATTACTTTATCAGTTCTACAACTATACTGGCCATTTGGTCTAAAGTTAATATTATTTATATAGGGAAAAAAAATTTTTACATAAGGGCAACCATTACATTTTCCACATGGTAGCAACCCTCTCATAACAATATGGTAGTGCATTTTCTCATCAGGTTTATAAAATCTAGTGTGAACTACCATATCTTTAACATTCCTACCTCTCCTATAGGAGAACATTAACTTTTTTTCCATTAAATTTTTCAATTCAAAATAATTTTTAAAAAATTCCCAAAAATGTAAAATACATTTTTTAATGCTCTCACTACAAATATTATAAGTGGAAACCATAAATATCTTTTCCACATTTTTACAATTCATAATATCATACTTATATTTATATTTACATAATGGTTCTTTATTATACCTTTTATGTAATATTTTATTAATATCCGAATCAATTAAATCAACATCATACTGTCTTTTTTTAAACATATTCCTAGTAGATAATATTTAATTCATAAATATATTATCATCATTGCATAATCGAGAAATTCTCAAAAATTCACCATATGGAATAGCTTCCATAGTGTGTCTAGGATGGCAACTAGTGCCCATCAGAAAATCATTCGGAAAATTAAATTTTCTATGAATACTAGTAATAATATTTTGTCCTACAATACCCTGTAGATTAATATCTAGAAAAGAAACTGTTGTTCCACATTATATTCCATCAAAACATATATTAAACCTATTGATTTGAATACCTGTATAAAATCATTAACTAAGGGTTTACCCCCTCTACATAAAAAAATTAAATCTTCAATAAATCTAAAATAAAATATTACATAATTTTTAACAAAATAATTTGTATAAATACATTTTTGTTCAACTAATCCCATAAAAATATTAGCATACATAGGTGTGAATGGCGCACCCATGGCTGTACCTTGAATCTGATGGAAAATTTGATTATCAAAATAAAAATAATTATTTTCCAAACAAAACTTCACTAAATCTAAGATGTAATGAGTTAATGGATAGTCTCCCATCTGTTTATGTACTGCCTCAATTCCAAATACATGCTTGATACTGGTATAAAGACTCTTAACATCTAATGTTAACCAATACATGTTTTCATCCCATTTTACATCTTTTATTTTGTTAAGAAAATCAAAAGAATCTTGTATGTAAGATGGGAGCTTCCTTTAACAACACTTGATGCAAAATAACTCCCAAATGATGTAAAAAAATATTTAGTGGCTGAAACTATTGGTCTACCCGGAGGGTTTCTAATATTTTTATGAACTTTGGGTAGACAATAAAAATAAGCTGGACCAGAATTGTCCACATTTAATTTATTTTTAACATCAGTTTCTAGCCAATATCCCAGCCTCAAACCTCTTTGTATCAAACACATGTACTTGTCTTTGGCCATTTAACAACTTCTTCCGAAACTACACAATATACTTTTCACCATTCAATAAATCTAAACACATTTTATAATATTGTGTATAATGCATAATTATTATTTTATTCCCTTTATCAGATGGTTTAACAATTAATTCCTTTTGTTTGGAAAAATGAATTAATTCAAACCATTCTTTTTTAGATAAATTATATTCAACCTGTGTCAAATCTAAATTATTTAACAATGAATTTATATCAAATTCAACCATCGCATGAAAGCTTTTTATACCTTCATGCGAAAATGGAAGCATATACATACTTCTTGTGTTTACTCTGGAAGTATCTATAGTACAATAAGCATTAAATTCACTTTCACAGGATATGAATGAATCACTAGAATCTAAATCTGAAACATGTTCATCTGAAACATACGTTTCATTAAGCACAATTGCCACACCAACATTCAGAGAAGGTAAACAATGAAAATAATACCATAAATGTAATTTACGCACAAATCTGAACAGTTCTATATTGCACTCATATTTCTTCGGTAGAACAGTAGGTGCAAATTTTAATCCATGATTCAATACAGCGCAAATGCTGTCATTTAACAAACATCCAGACAAATTAATTATAACGTAAGAAACAGAACATGAATCAATACCATTTTGTCCTTTTATTATCGCGCCATTGGCGTGGAGGCCCTCCCCTGTTCGGTTCCTGCTCAGAGTAACTCCTCTTTTGTTGCCTTCCATAAACCCTTTGTGGACGAAAATGTTCTGGAAAATATAAATCATCCACCGGAGATGACAAAGGTGGGAAGTCATTATTCATGAGATTGTCCGCATCTAGTCTATCAGCAGAGCTGGCAGGCATATTAGCGTTAGTAGTGTTAACAGTTCTTTCTTTAGACCAGCCAGCATTACTTGAGCGATGTACATTAGAACGTGAACACTGATTGGGTCTCCTGAAAAAGGCAGTCCCTTTTTCAAAATCACGGAGATCCCTCTGTATTTTATACATCTTTTGTTCAAGAACTCTTTTTTCTTGTAAATTTAACTTGTCTCTAATATCATGTAGGCAGGACTCAAATTTCACCCTGTCTAAAACAGTCATTAAGTTGATGCATAATGAATGAATGTCTTTTTTTATATTAGATAATTTGATAGTGTCTCTCTCAATCAAAATATTGAGCCATTCTCTAGAGCAGAGATGTGCAGCTTTTTCCCATCTTTGCAGAAAGACCTTATCAACTGCACAAGTTGCATCAAATGGCTCAGACGGAAATTTAACAGCTCTCAGTCCTCTCGGTATAATGTCAAGGTCTAAATATCTCTGCAAACTCGTGTAATTATAAAAAGTAAACATCTCTTTGTTCATTAAATTACTCATTTTCGAGATTAAGGTCTTTACCTCCACCGGGTAATCCACGGAGCGTTTACCAATGTTGGCAAATGGATTACTAGCTCACTTATTCCTCGTTTCAGCCAAAAAACGCTCCCATAATGGTAAACCCGAAGCATTCTCACCCACAGTATTCACATCGGAATGATTATGCTCTCGCTCTGAGGTAAGGAAACCATCAATAGTCCGCTGAGAGGTACCTGGATGCTCCTCTCTAAATACCCTTGGAATATTATTAGCTGGATCGATGGCCATAGAAATAGAATTATATGGCAAATGACAACAAAGTAAGGAACAATAAACTGTACCACAGTGCAAAACAACAAAGCCAGTCCAATAATGTAGTTCAATATTTATTCTCTAGCGCCTCGGCCACAGTAAGCCTTCAAGGAGTAACACATGACACAATTACAAAAGTTTATATAGCATCAACTATTAACTTCAATCAAACAATTAAACAATTAATTCATTAAAATTGATAAGTGCATTTCCAACAAAATTAAATAATACTTTTCCAACAGCACTCTGTATTCAAGCCCTTGGGAATTAAAGTTTCATACTTTAAAATAAAAATAGTTTCTTTCTTTAAAAGAGCATTCCTAATCAAATTATCATTTAATTCATTCACAAAAACCTGTTCTAAAATGGTTGCTGTTAACGTATCACATTTTCCCTCATGATATTCATAAAAATGTTGAGCCAAAGGACTATCTAATTTATTTTACTATTTTATTTTAAAGTATGAAACTTTAATTCCCAAGGGCTTGAATACAGAGTGCTGTTGGAAAAGTATTATTTAATTTTGTTGGAAATGCACTTTAATTCTGTTGTAAATGCACTTTAATTCTGTTTGTGATGTATTTTATCAATTTTAATGAATTAATTGTTTAATTATTTTGATTTACTGTCTGTAAATTACAGTAGTATTGTTTTTTATCTTGTAAAATTGATTTTTTTGTTTCGTTCCTGGATTGCCTTATTTAATGTGATCTTGAGGGTCTTTAGAAGAACGCCATAAAGCCCATGCTTTGTTTCTAAGGGTAATTTTAAGTTTAGACTCTTCAGAAAGCCATGGCACAGTTTTTGCCTTGGTTCTCTTTGAACGAACAGGTGCATGCAAATCAAGGATCTTAAGGAATTTGTTGTTAACGTATGCTACTGCTTCCTCTAAGGGGAGGTGTTTTAGAATAGACCAATTACATGAGTTTAATTCTTGTTGGAATTTGGCAGGGTCAAAGTTTTTATTGTTTCTAACCTTTCTGAATAAGGGTTGTTGGGAGTTAATGGTTTTGTGCTTAATTATGTATGTGAGAAGGTGATCGCTTAGGCCATCAAGGAGGGTACCAGAGGTGTACAGTTGGTGGTGACTATTTATGAGTACCCAGTCAAGTATGCTTTCTTTTTGGTTGGGTTTACCTATCCTGGTAGGGGTGGATATAATTTGTGTAAATGCATGTAGGTTAATATGGGTGGTTGGGGATTCTGAGGAACAAATGCCCCAGTCTATGTTAAAGTCTCCAAGTAGTAGGGTTTCTTGGGGGTAGTGACATGATAGCCAGTGCAGGATATCTTCAAGTGTAGATATATTGTTACCTGGGGGAATGTACATACAGATGATATTAATGCATTTATTTTTATTAAGTTGCAATTTGGTGGCAAGAATCTCTGAGTTATTAATCTGAGGTGGTTGTATTACATCTATGGTGACATTCAACTCAGATTTATAGAGTACAGCTACCCCACCCTCCTTCCTCGAAGCACGATCCAGCCTGTGTATGTTGTACCCAGGTGGTAACACTTCATTGTCTTTAGTGTTAGGTTTTAACCAGGTTTCAGATAAACAGAGAATCTCAGGGGAGTGGACATCCAGAAGTGCATGCAATTCATGTACCTTGTTATTAATGCTTCTAATATTGAGATGACAGGCTAGGAGAGAGTTAGTTGGCCTATTAATTGTAGGTTTGTAGCTTAGAGTGCAAGTAGAGGGGGTATATGTATCTGAAGTGGGTGGGCCAGGGTTGGGGTGAATATCACCACCAAGTATTAGGTTGAGTCTATACTTGGTGATGAACTTCAGGAATTTGTTTGTTTGTGGTAGTGTTTGGATCTAGAGCTAATGTGCCTGGAGTTGAGATTTTGATAGACTGAACAAGATGTTTAATAGGATCTGGTACTGTAAGTATGGTTGAAGATGGAAGGATTTACAGCTGTGGTGATAGTATGGCCTTTTGGGACCTGAAATCCTGTGAGAAACTGGTTTTCATACAAGGTAAGGAGGTATGGTGCGAACAAGAGGGGTAATAAAGAGGAGTATATCATTATCTGTGATTCAGCTAGTGAGTTAAGGAACTGTATTACCTGGTGATGCAACACCAGAAAATAGAGTGGTGAGGTAAAGGTACTGGAAGGAGGATGGGAGAATGCCAGATGAAAGCTAATAGGTGCTATTAAAATGTAGGTAGAAGAATGGGGGTGGGTGGAATTATCCCAGATGAAAGCAGATAGGCTCTAGAAAGTGGGGGGGGGGTGGCTATAGTACTATACATTTAGAGGTACTGGGGCAGGAGGGAATTGGGGACAGGGAGGGGAGCAAAGAGAGCCCGAGCATAGCGAGGGCGAACGTAGAGGGGCTATTGCAGTTTACAAGGTTTCCTAAGGTGTCCTAAAGCTATAAGGTAAGTATTATAGCTCTTAATGTAAGAGTCAGTTTACTTAAGTTACAGGGGAAGGAAGCAAACACTCACGTAGAAAAAAAGAGCCCTATGGCTGACCAATATGGTGACCTGCTTAATTACGCAGCACTATAAGTGAAAGCTTAACAAATGCTTTTTGTGTGCAACCTACTCTGCCTAAATGCTGAGAGAAACTGATTGCAGTCCTGTAGACACTGTTTTGTAGGGAACTGTAGAGTTCAACTAGGAAAAGAGAAAACAGAGATTCTAGGGTAAGCATGAAGGCAACAACAGGCAGTTATTTTATAATAATACATTCAGAAAGGTTTGGTGGGGGGTAAAGTAGCATACTTCAGAATGAACTAAGATTTATAGCTAAGAAACCTAAGCAAAAGAGCAGTGCAGTAAATAAACACTTGCCAGATTTTAAAGATATACCAGAAAAACTAAATCAATTGTTCACAATTTTATAACTGGGAAATTGCCAGTAAAAGCACTTCAGGTATAGCTAGCCCAAGTTATTCAAGTCATAAAAGCACTTCTTCAATGTGTATGTGCAATTTAAACATTACAAACACATGCAGCAAGTAGGAGCTCTGATTATACACTTTCTCTAGGTACAGGTTCAGTTTAAACACAAATATTACCACAGAGATTCAGTAAAATCACTAGCTACTTATAGAGCCTCTGGAAAAAAAAAGAGAAGTCTGTGCAGAATCAGAATTTAGCAGCAGGTCATTCAGTTACACAAAAAACTCCATACAATGAAGAAACTTACTCTGAGTCACACCAGGTCAGCCAAGGGGGGAGAGAGGGAAATCCTAAGCACCTAGATTTGAAAATGATGCCTGTACAGAATTGTAGCAGTTTAATCTGTTTGAGGAAAGAGGGGGTGAGGAAAAGAGAAGGCAGTAGGAGTGGTTACAGGGAATACCCTGACTGACTCAAGACACTACACCAGAGGTAAGTTGAATGTAAGGGCCTACAATCTGCACTCAGCACTGTGTTATTTGCACTCAGTACTTTAATTTTAATGTTACTTGCATTCAGCATTGTCATTTCACTTATGTTTAGTAGGAAAGACAGACCAACAGTATACAATATTGGGAATTTTTACAAGGGTTACTTGTTCAAATGTCAAGCTGTTGCAGTTTACAAGGTTTCCTAAGGTGTCCTAAAGCTATAAGGTAAGTATTATAGCTCTTAATGTAAGAGTCAGTTTACTTAAGTTACAGGAGAAGGAGGCAAATACTCAGGTAGAAAAAAGAGCCCTATGGCTGACCAATATGGTGACCTGCTTAATTACACAGCACTGTAAGTGAAATATTAACAAACGCTTTTTGTGTGCAACCTACTCTGCTTAAATGCTGAGAGAAACTGATTGCAGTCCTGTAGACACCGTTTTGTAGGGAACTGTAGAGTTCAATCTGCTTAAATGCTGAGAGGAACTGATTGCAGTCCTGTAGACACCATTTCGTAGGGAACTGTAGAGTTCAATCTGCTTAAATGCTGAGAGAAACTGATTGCAGTCCTGTAGATACTGTTTTGTAGGGAACTGCAGAGTTCAATCTGCTTAAATGCTGAGAGAAACTGATTGCAGTCCTGTAGACACCATTTTGTAGGGAACTGTGGAGTTCAATCTGAGTCACACCAGATCAGCCAAGGGGGGAACAGAGAGGGAAATCTTAAGCACCTAGATTTGAAAATCTATATTTAAATCTATATTTAATATCTATATTTAAATAAAACTTGGATATTTTCCTGTTCATTACTATAAACTGAATTGCAACAACAGTAAAAATATGTTGAACTTTCTTTATTAAAGCTCAGGACCATCAGTATTACAGCCATACACTTACATGGGCTGCCACAGTAATAGTTAAATAACAGTTGGATATTTCTCTATTCATTATTAACTTCTGTGTGTTAACCACCATGCAACATAGCTAAGTGGTATTCATGGTTGAAAGCAGAAAATGCAACAACATATCCTATTTGACATTTATAATGTCTAAGTCTTGTTTGCAGGTGTTCTGTCTGCTTCCTGTGTGGGCCACTAATCTAGATTTGCACAGTGGTAATCATCTTACAAATGAGATAAGCAAAGCAGCCTTGTGATCAGTGTTTATTAGATGTCATCCTTAAAAAACAAAGGTGGGACTTGAACCATGATGTACACATAGTATATGCTGTGTGGATCAACATATTTAGCAGATGTGCTACACACACAGGTGATTCACAGGTGTCCTTAATGTATTGATTATCAAAGAAATAGATTACATGGCATTTAGTGTGTTTATCTTTTTTCCATGGTTGTGCTAAGCCACACACCACACAAATTCTGGCATTAAAAAAAAGAAAAAGAAAAAAAAGAAATCTATAAAATATATGTTAGTACACATGAAAGATTTTTACACAAGATGGATTTTAACTCTCACACCAAGGGTGTCTTATCCCTCTTTACCACAGAAACAGCTTTGCAGCAGAAAAAGAAAATCATTGTGCATACAAGCAAGTCCAAAATTATCCACAGTATCAGCAGTACATATGGTACTTATACACTTCTGATTTGTTTGTACATATATTCATTTCAGATATAGTGCAATGAGTGATCATGCAACCATTTCTGACTATTGTTCAGAAAAATGCAGCTCTGCCTTATCGCTGTATGTTGTTCAATCATTTTTTATCTGAGCAGTAATCTGAGACATACAGTCTGTAAGGCAGTTGATATCACTGTCCTTAAAATATCAGAGAATGTTAAATGGCAATAATATATAGTCTTCAACCAATGCAGGGGAGGTTAGATGTTACAGAACAGAAACTGTAAAATGTGTGCTGCTTACCTACTTTTAAAACATTGATATAATTACTTCTACACTTTGTAAGTCTAACCTGGCTGCCACACCTACCAGAGGTAAGAAAGTCTGAATTGCTCTTGTGTTTTCCTTTTCCCTACCAGTAATCATTCACAGTTGCAATATATTAGCAACAAACACTGAGGGAGTGTCTGCACTATGTTTACATCTGTTGCATAGAGCCAAGAATTTGGGATTCAACAATTCTAATGAATTCACACCTCATTTGTATCTTCACTATGATCACAGCCTTGAATCTACACTATAAAAATGGAACCACATAGCTAGAGAAGCTGAAAGTGAAGAGACTTGTTTATGTGTATGAATGAATGAAAAACATTTGAAGATTGCTATTACTTTGGATTTATCTGCACAGAAGACTGCTGATCTTGATATGGTATGATTGCATTTTTCAGTTAGATAGTGGATATGCTCAGATGTCAGAAAGATATTTTATATTTGTATTAGCAAATGCTATTGTTATATGTATGCAATTTTTAGAGGTTTACTGATGGTTCTAGGCATTGTGGTCAGGGCATGCTACTTTCACAGATGCACAGCCTTATTAACTTTCATCACAAGTGTTAAATGTTACAACCATTGCTCTTTTCACTCTTCTATTGTTATTTCCATGAATTGTAAATGTCCTATGTTGTCAATGACACATGGGTGTTAGCCTTCTAGAATGGTCCATAGAAATCTGTAGAGGAGTGTTGACCACAGATACAGGTGACTGTCAGTAGCAGCAAAATGAATGTCCTATGGTAAATGTGGTTATAGTAATTCACTGAAAGTTTTAATTCATTTCTTTGGTAGAAAAATGCCATCTGCCTGTTGTGTTGGGGGGGTGGGAGAGTGACGTTCTATCCCTATGTTGGCACATAGAAAATTGTTTGTACAAAGGTTTGCATTGCTGTTCTTACTCTTCTAGTTTTGCATCCAACCTTTCTTTGTGTCTGACTGCAATATGTTAAAACCACATAAATCCTTTTTTATATATTTCAATATATTTGACTTTTTCTCTCTCCAGTGGATAATATTGAAGAAATACTTCCTTATGTGTTATAACTAACCAGGACTTTTATTTATATGTATTACCCTTCTTTTCTATTTTATGTCAACTTGGACTATGGCACCTAAGTGTCCAAATCCCTGAAAACCCCTCTCCAGTGACCCTGAGAATGATGTAATTCTACTAGCCTGCAGGTGACAATATGGCTTTCTGCTTGACGGAGTCCATGGCACTATGTGTGGAAGAATGCAATTCTGGAAAATGACAGTGGAAGATGGAAATGCTGTTGGGGAACACAGCAGGACACATGATCAGATGCATTATGGGGCCACTAACATGATTTCATCAGCCTGGAGGAATGCAGCTGCAGTGCCCTGTGGATGGATGGCTACTGGGGGGGACTGCTACAGAGCCACCACTGACACCAAATTAAGAGTTTCTGTCCACTTCCAGGGATCTAGAGAGCTAGGTAGAAAATTCGCAACAGCATGTGATTAATGTTGGTGCTGCTGTTTCAGGGAGGACAAGTATATCCCAGGAGAAGCTTCCAGGTAGACTTAACTATTGTCAAATTGTGAAATTGTCTTGTATAGTAAAATACTGACAGCAATAGTTATGTTTGTTTACCAATTTTTTTGGGGGGGGTAGTTGATAGAGTTAACAACACATTCTGTTTCATTACACATGGACTTGGGGGGGCATGTCATCCAAGTTTCTGAACATGTATTATTAATGGACATATAAGAGGCCAAAACTTTTTCACCCCCTCTATTACTGCTAATTGTGATGATGATGATATCCTTACGTTTTGCTTAACTTCCTCCAGGACCATCCTTCCTAGGAATTGGGGAGTCATCTGCACAACACAAGCCAAACATTTTTATTTCAGTACTGATGAGTAGTTCACAGAAATATTTATTTTAGCTGTATGTGTGATGTGGTTGTCAGTTTATTGCTGTACTGTTTATAATAATGGCACCACTGTTAGTATGTTAGCATATATTGAACTGTAGTAGTGTAGCTATTAATTTCCTTCCTGTTTTTTGTTGCTTATTGTCACAGGTGCTCCTGACAGTGGTAGTGTAGGACTCTTATGACCTAATGTTAGAGCATCAGCAGACATTCAGCCATTCCCTGTATTTCTGTCAGACACAGCAGTATGCCTATGCATACATATTCCACTGAGCCCTCAGATATTGGCCATGTGGAGGGTGGCAAACTTGATCAGGGTAGTGTGGTTACTGCGGCTACAGTGATGGTTAACTATGGCTGTAACCAAAGTGTTGGTGAGGTGCCATGCAGGGGGGTTATTAGGGGTGCTTGGAGGAGGCCTGCTGTCTACCCATTACCTGATCCTGGTGTGTCTTTATGTGCCACTCGACATTTGTTTAGGGCTATCATGGAGTACAGGCACATTCCAAGAGGGATGTCTGTTGGGAGGGGGACAGCATCCACATTGGCGTAAGTCAGCCACATCATCTGATGCTAACCAACATGGCTGTGCCCGATCACACTCCTGTAGTGGCACTACTTCCACTGCTCCATCACTGGTTGAGATGTTCACACCCAGATGAGGCAGGCCATGGGGGCCATGGTCCCAGGCACACTCGTGAGGAGAGTTCATCCAGCAGAGATCAGTCAAGTTCATGTAGCAGCAGTACATCTGACCGTGATAGTGGACATGCCAGTGCAACTCCTGGCAGAGCCAGTTCTCATGATCAGGTAGGACAATGATGAACTTCCACCTCTACCATGCACAGCTCACATCTGTCCAACATACCAAGATGTAGAGCTAACACAGAGCTTGGTTGTGTTCTTTCAGATGCTCACACAACAATTTCACCTGCAATGCCTATACAGAGATACGCACAACAGTTACATGGTTCAGTTGTGAGGCTTAAAGCTCCTCCTATCTCAGTGGCCATTTGATAATTTATCCAAATTTCTGCCCATTTCATTTTATTTCTCACATGCACTAACTAACTTTTGTGTCAGCCAAGGCTTCATGCACCCCCACAACACCCTGTGCAACTAATAACTGTGTCATGTCCTTGTTTACTATCTTTTGGATTCAGGGATACATAAGCTTTGTGTCTGATGCTCAGGGTGCATAGCTGACTTAGTGCTTAGAATATTTATGTTTGTTATGCTGTCTTGCTAATTGTACTGCTTTTTTATAGTTTTTTATAATGTGCACATGCCTCCCACACTCTTACAACAAAACAGATGGAACAAGCCATAGAAAAGTGGGACAAAAGCTGAACAATAGGGAAACTTTTTAAATGCAATGCTGGATTCTTTCCAAATGTGTCTCTTGTAGCATTGCTCTTTGCACTATGCATTTCTTAATATAATTAAGGATTCTTTCCTTTTGTCCATACCTGTGAGATATTTCAAGATAATATGGAAAGTGTCACCATTATGGTAAAGTCATTGTTTACACCTATTATATAGCTTTTTTAAATGTCTATTCCAGATTTTGTGTTAAATGCAGAGATTAATATTTGAAGGTTAATCCTTTATACAGTTTTTTTTCCTATCAACATTAGAATCTATGTCACATTTTACAAGACTGATTATTTTAATAAAAAAACTCTCAAACAAAAAATCAAACACACCCCTAGAACTTGCCCATAACCTGTTAATTTAATACAAACCCACATAACTATGTACATCTTCAAATAATGAAGTTTAACCATCCTAACTGGAACATTTGTGCCAAATAGATAGCTGTTAACGCAAGCCCTAATTAATCGGAAATTGAGGTTATCCATGCTAAGATGCATGTTATTGCCTATGCTTCTACTTACATTAATTGGTGTATTTTTTGCATGCTTTCAGAAATCATTAACTTTTAGCCTTGAAGAAACTAGTATTATGTCTTTTACTGCCCTATTATCAACTTGCCTTCATGGAAAAGTAAGATAAAAAAGAAAAATGTAGTCCTGTGCTGCAGCCTGACAGCTGAAACATTTATCACTGAAGGAACTTTTCATCATATTTGGTATTCTCATATTTAGTTGTTTCCACTTAAAATTTGTTATTAGATTAAGCCAAGAGTCTTAATCAAGACATTCACCTGTGAAAAAGAGGAAACATATCAGCTCTACATATATGATGATTTGAGTACTTTTACACCCCATCCCCAACTTCAGCAACCCAAGATTATAGCCTATTAACTTAAACATGCTTTTGTTCAGCTTTTCTTCTGTCATTCCTCTGTAATGCCTACAGGTTTTAATACAAAAAAGAAAGAAATCAAAGAGGAAGAAGGGAAAAACACCCATTTACTTTAGTAACTTTATCACATAGAATTACTAAAATAGTTTAGTATACAATATGCAATATATATTGTAAAAAAAAAAAGTATCTGTGGTGGTGGTGCTGCAGTAGCATTGTCGCCTCACAGTAAGACATTGTCCTGTTTGATTCTCAGCTAGAGCGTCTTCTGTGTGGAGACATGCTTGAATGGGCGTACCTTCGTTGAAGGTTGTGCATCAGGGCTGGCAACTCGGCACGTAAAAATCTACTGCCAATCATTAGCAGACCGGAGTTCCACTGTGGCGACCCCTAACTGGGAAAAGCTGAAAGACACAACAACATATTGTAAAAAAAAAGTCATAGAAATGCTGTTAAAAACAGAAATTGTTTTACTTACAGTTACCTTTCCCTTCCTACCCTCCATTCAAAGTCCTTCCAGACATTAACGATATGAAGTGAGGCAAATGTTTTTCAGTTCACCACTAGTTTAACATAGCAACAAGTCCACTCTTTCCACTTTTTCTCATACAGCCATATTTCACAAATGAGATTGATACTTTACAGTCTCATATTTATTCACTAATGTCTGTATTGTTGGCCTTTTTATTGCTCACCTCCATCTCCCCACTCCAGATTCTGGTTGAATTCCAATGTATTCCTGATTCTTCTGGTCAGCTCCTTCTCTCTCTCTCTCTCTCTCTCTCTCTCTCTCTCTATCTCTCAAGCATTTTCCTTTGAAACAATGGAAAAGGTTTCACTGGCAAAGTCTCTCTGTGTGCCTTATTATCAGAAGAATGAAAGCAGTGTCCCTTCTGCTTGATTTATTACTTTTTCTTGGACAAAACTTATATTTCCTCCCTAAGCTTTTTTTAATCAAAAAGTGACTTTGATCCTCCAGGAAAAAAATATTCTGAAGACAGCTGGATATGGCAGCTTGAATCTTTTACCTGCCTCTCAACATTCCATGATTACTGGAATAAATTTGTTTCTCTTACATCTTGTGTATGATGAATAATCATTTTCCACAAACACAGTCTACTGTCTCCAATGCTTAACACTTTGCTGTTTTTCAAAGTTTTGTTGGGATCAAAATTTTCTGCTGGTAGGTTTGCATCTTTACTAATAAAGGCATTGGCTGCTTTCTCATGGCCAGATTTGAAGCATACACACTGCGTGTTCTTTCAATTAACAGTTCCTCCTGTGGAATACCAGTCCAGCCGCTTATCTGTGCCTTCATAATCTTAACACAGTCCGTTCCTTCTAGTTTATCTGGTAGAGCATGTGAAGTCATGGGGTGCTGCCATGTGTACCAGGAGAAGTGAGACAATGCATGTGTAGGATATGCCAGGGTGGTTGCCTGAAGTTTAGTAAATAGTCTGTCATTTGACTGTTACATTGATTTGTATAGATGCCTCTATTAAAAAATGTATTTGTAAAAGTTGTTTATGTTAAAAATGCTGGAACATAAAATTAACAGAATTCTGAAGGTGAATTGTGCCAGAGTCAGGTGACTAGATGTGATGTCATTCTATAACCAGCTGAAGTAAGAAACTCTGTTTGTTTTTTGTTTTTTGTTTTTGTTTTTCTTTGCAACCTGATATAAAAGATCTGTCAGTTATCAAAGATCAGTAGTTCACTTGTTAGTAGTACAGTTCAGTCCGTGTGTAGTATCTCATCTTGGCTTATGGAAGGGAGCATCTCAGCAGTACATCTTACTTTGTGATTCTAAGTGAGTTAACTATGGACACTTTCTCTTTAGTTCAGTTAGGAAATGTACAGTGAGATTAGTTTAATAATTTTTCTTTTTCTGCTTCTGTGAGATTCTATCCAAATGTGTTGTTTTTGGGTTCCTATTACATGAATGAACTTTTCAAAGTTTGAATGTCATATGGTTGACACCATATGATCGAACTTTGAAAAGTTTGAAGATTAAATGTAATGGCTCCTTGTAAAGGAGAATTTCCCTTTTCTGCACTGAAGTGCGATCTCGGAGTTGGTATATTTAAGTAGGAGGTGTGGGGGAGATTGCCTTCCCTGATTGGAGCATTAAGGTAACTTTTATTTGTTTTTATGTTTTATTATATATTGGAAGTTTCAAACTTCGATCATACGTTGTCGAATATATGGGATTCAAAGTTTTGAAACTTCAAATATATAATATAGACCCGTTATTTTTATGTTTTTTTGTGACTGAAAACTCTATTTATTGTAATTAAATATTAAGTATTCCTCTGTTTTCTATTTTATTATCCATTATTAAATATTTTTATACCTTTTCATTGTGTCTGGTCTCTTAGTAAATATTTTTAATGACTTGGGAGTACTTGTGCTTATTTTAATGATACTGTGGCCACTCTGAAATGCCTTTCTGCTTTAGTCACACTCTACCTTTTATATCAGTATTAATCTAACACACTATAATTGGTTACCTTTTATAATAGCCTTAAAGTATTTGGCTGGTGGCAACAATCTACCTTGTAGTCTGGACAGAGGGGACACCAGCTGGTGAATCTGCATCAGCCTTTCCCAGGTGTGTGTGTGTGTGTGTGTGTGTGTGTGTGTGTGTGTGTGTGTGTGTGTGTGTGTGTGTGTGTGTGTGTGTGTGTGAAAAATCAGATATTCAAGTGTGTGTGTCAGATACTTGGAACTGGAACACAGTGCTCCAACATGGGTCTTGTTTGGAATCTGGAGAAACAGAGTCCAGTCCCAGTGAAGCGTGTTCCATGTATGCTCTTGGGGAAAATTGTGCTTGATAGAGAGCTGCATTTAAAATATTGTGGAAATCCATTCCTGGTTTTAGTTACGGGCTCTCACCCGTGTCAGTGGTGAGGATCGTGGCTCCTTGATTACTGGCCCAGGGTAAAGATGGGCCATCACATATTAGTGTCAAAGTGGTGGGATATTAATAGAATTTCCACAGCATGTAAACAATTGTCACTGAAGGTGTGTGTACTCTCAACAGCCACAAGGTAAACATTCAGAGTTTCACAATCATATTATTTATTTTTGTTTGTTAGTTTAGTCAGGGAAAGCAGGCAAAGATGTCAGCAGAAGATTATAGCAAGCTGATAAAGAACCAGTTGGCCAAGGTGTGTGAAATCTAAGGAGTGGTGCTTGCCCACCTGACTAAAGAGGGTATAATTTCAGCCTTAATCACAGTTCCATCACCATCCAGCAATCAGGAAGATAGCTGGTCCAGTGATGGGGATGTGCAATCTTCAGAAACAGTTCACCTTTTCCTCAGAGTTCTTAAAAAATCCATTTGGAGTTAAGAGACTTAAACTGGAGACCAAGTGTTTGGAGTTGGAGTCAGAGGTGAGACTGCAGTGTTTGGAATTACAATCAGAAGAGAGACTGTGGTGTTTGAAGGCTGAAGAAAAGGAGAAACAGCATCAACATGAACTGGAAGCCAAACATTTAGAGACTGAACAGAGACTGTGGCATTTGGAGATTGAAGAAAATGACAGACTGTGGAGACTGGAAGCTGAAGAAAAAGAAAAGCATCTACAACACAAAAAGGAGATGTTGACTCTTCATCAGAGTCATGGAGGTAATGGGGAAGGAAATAACCTGACCTCAGAAGTAATAAAGGTCAGTAAATTTCTTCCATAATTTGCAGAGGGGAATTATTTTGATAGTTTTATTCATATATTTGAAAAATTATGTATACAGTATAATGTTGACGAAGAGCTCTGGGTACAGTTCCTGACCCCCTTATTGCATGGCAAAGCTGTAACTGCTGTTTCTAAATTGTCTGATAATGATTGGTTAAACTATGCTAGAGTAAAACAATGCTTACTAGACTGTTTTAAATTAACACGTAAAGCTTACAGAAAAAAAGTTTTGTAGGCATAGACACAAGGCAGATGAAAGTGTATGTGATTATAATGCTAAGTCAACATTTACTTTCATAGGTAGGTGATTGGTATAGGGTCACCACCTTTGAAAGGCTGGCAGACCTTTTGGTGAAGGAACAAGCCCTTAGCACTTTGCCTGGGGACATGAGAACCTGGTTGGCAGACCAAGAATGTAACTTTTTATATGAGCTGGGGAGAAAAGGGGATCTCTACTTAGCAATCCAGGCATCACTGCATAAGAAGGGGATACCCAGTGCTGTACATGGATATAAGGGAACCCATGGTGGGCAGCCTAAATCAACTCAACAGCATATGCCAGTAAAAGGGGAAGCCACTAGTCCAGGTACACAGCCAGGGCCAATTGTTAGATGTTTTAAATGTAATCAGAGGGGCCATGTAGCATATAAATACCCACTGAAGCAAGGTGGAGAACAAAAGGTGAGGAAGCCAGCAAGTGGGAATAACCACCTGCCAGTGGTAAGTTGTCTGGAGACAACAAAGGTACCGAACTATCACAGGAGTTTGTATCCTATCTTAGTGAATGGATGACAGGCTACTGCTAAGAGAGACACACCCTCTGACATAACCCTTGTGAAGCCTGCAGTAGTTAAAGAACAGCAGTAGTTGCTTGGATAGTCCACACCAGTTAGAGCTTTAGGAGGGACCACATTCCAAATACATTTGGCTAGGGTTAACCTTGATTGAGAGGGTGGAAAAGGGAACAAGCAGGTAGGTATGTTTGAGGATATCCCTGCATATTTCTTAATAGGGAATGATTTTGATAATGCAGTACCTTCTGTGCATGCAGTTACACATGGTCAGGCTTTGAGACAGGCAGGTAGGTCTGGTTAGCCTAGATGGACCCAGACAGACCCAATGCCTGAAGCTGCAGCTGGTGATGTGGGTATTTCAGGGAGGGGGCTACCTAGTACCAGTTAGCTGAAAAATAAACTACAGCTGCAGGTAGGTACTCATCTTCCCATGGACAATTGACTGCAAGGACAGAGGTGAGTGGTAGTTCCCAGGCTGACAGGGAGGCACCATTGTCAGAAGATACTGGGCTTCCTGTGAAGGGGAGTTGGAAAGGGTCATGAAAGTAGAACTGAGATAGGTTCAGCTTTCGGATCCCACTTTACGTGGTTTGTGGGAAGTAGCTAAGGAGGCAGCTGATGGTCAAGGAAAAGGGGAATCTGTATACTGGAACAAAGGGTTACTGTACAGAGAGTGGATCCATGAGGGAGGTCTAGAGGGTGAGGTAATACAGCAGTTGGTAGTGCCCAAACCCTATCATCTGGCACTTCAAGTCATAACCCATGACATTCCTTTTTCAGGTCATATGGGTATAAAGCATACCAAGAGTCATATTATGCAGAATTTTTATTGACCTGGGATTGCAAAGGATGTAACGGGACTGCAGGACATGTGAGCAGTGCCAAAAGGAAGGCAAGGCAGGAGACAAGGCCAAAGCTCCACTGATGTCTTCCCTGGGATTGAGGAGCTTTTTCAGAGGGTAGCTATGGATATTGTGGGGCCTCTGAGTACCCCAAGTTCCACAGGGAAGAATGATATCTTGATGGTAGTAGATTATGCTACCAGATAACCTGAGGTGGTGGCTCTGTCCTCCACCAAGGCAGAGAAGATACCAAATGCTTTGTTAGTGATTTTCAGCAGGGTAGGTTTCCTGAGAAAAATACTGACTGACAGAGGTACCAATTTTATGTCAGACCTGCTGGCTTGCCTGTGGAAGTATAGGGTGAAACAGCTAAAGACTACCCCATACCATCCCCAGACTAATGGTCTTGTGGAGAGGTTAAACTCTACAATAAAAACCATGCTGTAAGCATTTGTAGACCAGTTTAAGAGAGAGTTGGACAAATATTTGCACCATTTGCCATTTGCATACAGAGAGGTACCCTAGGAATCCACAGATTTTCCACCCTTTGAGTTGCTGTATGAGCATAGGTTGAGGGGGCCTTTAGATATGATTTCTAATGAGTGGGAGGGTGAGTGTAAACCCCACAAGGAGTATTGTGTGGCATATATCGTCAACCTCAGGGAGCTTATGGGCTTGGCCCAGGAGATTCTGGCAGGAGCTCAACAGCAGAAAAAGTCTAGTATGACAGGAATGATCGAGCCTGAGAGTATGCTATGTGACAGCAGGTTATGGTGCTCATTCCTGTCAGTCACATTAAGCTTCAGGGACCTTGGAAGGGACCTTTTGAAGTGGTAAGGAAGGTCAGTGATATTAATTACATGGTAAACTTGCTAGGGAGGAAGCAGGGGCACAAATTGCACTATGTTAACATAATGAAGCTTCAGCATGTCAGGGATGTCCTGGGCAGACTGCAAAAGGCAAGGTTGACCATTAAGTCGAGTGAGTGTCAGGTGAGTATAGGACAGGTCTCTTACTTGGAACATAGAGTGGGGAGTAGTAAGATTAGGCCCTAACCTGCTAAGGTGGAAGTTATTCAGATGTGGCCTGCGCTTATTACAAAAAGCAAGTAAGGGCATTCTTTGGGACAGCGAGGTACTACAGAAAGTTTGTTCACAATTATAGTACAATAGCTGCTCTTCTCATAGATTTGACAAGGGAAAACAGGCCAGATAAGGTAGTGCTGACCTCAGCATGTGAGCAGGCATTCCAAAAGCTTAAAGGGGCTTTGGGAGGACACACTGTATTAGCCAGTCCAGATTACAGCAATGCCAGTGCAGATGAAGACTAAAGACAGGGTATACATTAATGTGTTCCCCAGATAAGCCCATTTCCCTCCAGCAACATTTTTTTGGGGTTCACTTAAAAAACTAGCTTGAGTCTTCAAAGAAGTTGAGAAATGTGATGTGGAGTGTTGCCAGCTGTACCAGGAGAAGTGAGAGAGTGCATGTGTGGCATATGCCAGCATGGCTTGCTGAAGTTTTTTAAATCATCTGTAGTTTGAATGTTACATTGATTTGGACAGATGTTTGTATAAAAATGTATTTGTAAAAGTTGCGTATGTTAAAAATGCTGCAACAGAATCTTAACAGAGTTCTAAAGGTGAATTGTGCTAGAGTCAGGTGACTAGATGTGTTGTCATTCTATAACCAACCAAAGGATACAACTCTGGCAGCATCATTGTTTTGTTTGTTGTTGTTTTCCTTTGGCACCTGATATAAAGGATCTATGTCAGTTATCACAGTTCAGTAGTTCAGTTGTTAGTTGTACAGTTCTGTCTGTGTGTAGCATCTCATCTTACCTTGTGGAAGTGAGCATCTCAGCAGTAGATCTTGCCTTGCGATACTAAGTGAGTTAACTAGGGACAGTTTCTCTTTAGTTCAGTTAGAAAAAGTACAGTGAGATTAGTTTAGTATTATTTCTTTTTCTACATTTGTGAGATTCTTTCCAACTGTGTTATTTTTATATTTACTGTGACTAAAAACTGATGTTTATTGCAACTAAATATTAAGAATTCCGTTTTTCTATTTTATTATCCATTATTAAATATCTTTATACCTTTTCATTATGGCTGTTCTCTTAGTGAATACTTTTAACAACTTTAGAGTACTTGTGCTTGTTGCAGTGACACTGTGGCCACTCTGAAAAGCCGTGCAGCTTTGGTCACACTCCACCATTTATATCAGTATTAATCTGATACAGTATAATTGGTTACCCTTTCTAAAAACCTTAGATTATCTGTCTGGTGGCAGCAATCTACTTGTAGTCTGGAGAGAGTGGACACAGCTGGTGAATCTGTGTCAGCTTTTCCCACGTGCGCGCGCGTGTGTGTGTGTGTGTGTGTGTGTGTGTGTGTGTGTGTGTGTGTGAAATCAGATATTCAAGTGTGCATGTCAGATACTTGAAATTGGGACAAGGTGGGTCTTGTTTGGGATCTGCAGAAACAGAGAATCCAGTCCCAGTGGAATGTATTCCCTTTGTGTTCTTGGGGGGAATTGTGCTTGATGCAGAGAGCTGCAATTGAAATACCATGTAAATCCATTCCTATTTTTAGTGACCGCCTCTCACCAGTGTCAGTGGTAAGCACCAGGGCTCCTTGATTACTGGCCAAGAGGAAAGAGGGGCCATCACAGACCAGAAAATCTCAGATTGTCCGTACGTGCCGCCTTCTAATTCTAGCATTTTCTGAACCAACTCTTCTTGAGCAGTCTCATACTCAAGCAGCTTTTTCTTCATTTTAGCTTCAGATTTTTGCAGTTTTATCAGTTTATAGCAAATGCCACAAACCAGCAGTATCCAAGAACCTCTGCACAAAATTAGTACAAGTCCAAAACCATAAAATAAGCACAGGCCAGGCTCCAGGTTCTTCAAAAAACTTCAGACACTTTTATTCGATCGAAAACAAACACAAGCGCTTTCACATAGATGCTTCCTCAGGTGTATATCATATTCAATCTAGACACCCTTCTTATACTCTACAATCATAGTCACCTGATCTCTTAATAAGTACTTAAAGGTACACATTCCTCATATCTAATACTTCATTTAAAAATGCAAAAATATTGTTCTAATTTATTTAAAAAATACACATGTAAATGCATATAAACACATATAAATGTATCCATAAAATTCAAATTATATTAAAAGATTTTTTATCTACGCAGTGGTCTGTTTTTCAATATGGGTCTCATAGGAATATAATTATTAAGACCATGTCCTATATTTGCCCTTAACCTAACTATCCATTCCACCTCTAAGCTCTCTGTCTTTCCCATTATGTCACCTCCTCTGAAAGTTTCTGCTCATTTTCCTATAACTATAAACTTAAAAGAATGGCTCTCATCAGTCTCACAAACATGCCTTGTCAAGGCATTAAACATATTCTTCTTCTTGATATGGTAGGTATGTTCCCTAATCCTGTCTTTCAATTGTTTGTCTGTCTTCCCAACATAAAACTTATGACAGAGTTGACAGACAGCTAAATACACCACATGGGTGCTGTTACATGTTGGAGTAATCCCAAATTTAAACACCTCTCCAGTAGCAGGGTGCTTAAAATCCATACCATCCATCAAGTGTATGCACATTTTACATTTCCCACAAGGTTTGGTTCCCTCCCTGCCTACTACTGCAATAACATCCCTTGTATGGCAGAGTCATCTCTTCAGCAATTTTTTATTTTTAAATGTAAACTGGGGAGTCTTTTCTATATACTTACTCACCTCTCTATCATTAATCAAAATATTCCAGTGCCTACTAATGATACTAGTATATTTTCTTATATTCCTTGAGTAACTAAGGCACATTCTCACCTTTTTTGTACCTTCATAATTCCAAACTTTTTTGTATTTCATCCCTCTCATCCCTTTTAGAGAAGTATGGCTTGGCTTTAGTACCTCTAAGCCTTTTTACTTCTTTAATATTTTTATTCACCATATTCTCATCATACCCTTTCTCTATAAGGTCACTACTTACTACCATAATCTTCTCTCCAAAGTCCTTTTCTTTTACATTTACTCTAGAAGCTCTCAAACATTGATTATGTGCTACATTTCTAAAAACATACCTTGGATGCATGCTTGTTTGATTTAATAAATTATTTGTATGGCATTCTTTCATAAAGAGTCTTATACTCAATTTTTTGTCATCATCTTTAAATACAGTAACATCTAAAAAATTAACTTCTACATCAGACCAATTTAGGGTGAATTTTAAAAAATCTGTTGAATTATTAATAAACTGTACAAATTCCATTAGCTGTTCTGATGTTCCGTTCCACAAAAGGAACAGATCATCCACAAACCTTCGACAGAACAAAATATTTAGTGCAAAATTACTCTGTATTAAATTTTCCATTTCCCAGTGTTGCATGACTGCATTTGCATAACTGTTGGCACATGATGTACCCATCGCTACATCATTACGTTGCCAAAAAATTTCATCCCTAAATATGAAAATATTATTCTCTAAGACTAGCCACAATAAACTTTCAACCAGGCTAATCTTGTTTCTGTTGAAACCCGTATGTTCAGTCATTAGCCTACTTACCCTCCTTATACCTTCATCATTTGGTATAACAGTAAAAAGTGACACCACATCTAGTGTCACTAAAATAAGACTATCTGGTACACAAGTTTCATTAGTGCATTTGAAAAGATCTCTTAGAAAATGTTCAGTATCCTTTAAAATATATAGAGATTTCTCATTTAATCTACGAAAGTTCTTTTCCAAATATATTGAAATGGATTCTGTACACCAGTTTCTCCCTGCCACAATTGGTCTCATTGGTGGTTTCTCCAACCCCTTATACAGCTTAGGTAACCCCTGTATCATTGGAATAGTAGCATTAGATATAATAAAGTATTTTAAAAGAGCTTTATCTATGAGACCCATATACAGTAGTTCATGTACATTATTATAAACATTTCTGTCATTCTTTTCACCTCTGCAGGTGTAATTATTTTATAAAAATGCTCGTTATTCAACATTTCATGCATATCATCATACATGGTCCTATCCAGTACTACGATCTGGCCCCCTTTATCTGCGGGTCTGATCATAATACTTATATTACTTTGTAGCCCTATAATGGCTTCAAACTCCTTCCTACTTCAATTATATATCTTGTCACTCTGCAATGTATTTTTTTGTTCATAAAATTTTTTATATACATCATCTATACAAATCTGTTCAAATGCTTGTATTAATGAATTAAACTTAGGAATAAATAAACTGGGTTTTTTAAACATAACAGCCTCACTCACTGTTATTTTCAAACATAACTTTCAACATTAAATTCCTTGTAAACTTTTTAATATCAAATATTATGTCAGTAATATTAGAGTCAGCAGTCGAAATGTTTTGGAAATGCATTGAAACTTTCAGAGGAGGTGACATAAAGGGAAAGACGGAGAGCTTAGAGGCGGAATGGATAGTTAGGTTAAGGGCGAATATAGGACATGGTCTTAATGATTATATTCCTATGAGACCCATATTGAAAAACAGACCACTGCGTAGATAAAAAATCTTTTAATATAATTTGAATTTTATGGATACATTTATATGTGTTTATATGCATTTACATGTGTATTTTTTAAATAAATTTAAAAACTTTTTTTGCATTTTAAATGAAGTATTAGATATGAGGAATGTGTACCTTTAAGTACTTATTAAGAGATCAGGTGACTATGATTGTAGAGTATAAGAAGGGTGTCTAGACTGAATATGATATACACCTGAGGAAGCATCTATGTGAAAGCGCGTGTGTTTGTTTTCAATTGAATAAAAGTGTCTGAAGTTTTTTGAAGAACCTGGAGCCTGGCCTGTGCTTATTTTATAGTTTTATCAGTTTGCCTGAATATCCATTTAAAGTTTCTTTGATTTTTTCCAGTCTTAAGTTGATATACTCCTTCAGTGTTTTGTTTATTTTTATCAGCTCTGAGCACATTTGACTTATTTTTCCTCTAAATTTACTGGAAGCTATGTCTTTCACCAGAGCTGGAGCGTGAACTGATTTTTTGCTGCATAGCTGCAGGATTCCTCCCAGTCAATATTTTCTTTTCACCTTTTCTGGTTGATTTTCTTTCAGTCTCTCTTAGTTTGTTCTTTGCTGGCAATCAGGCAGTGTACTTACTATGTAGTAACTGAACTTTTCTCAAGCTGACGATATCACTGGCTGTTGTTTCGCACTTTCTGTATTCACAATAGAAGATCTGAAGTTAAGCTGCTGATCATTTTGCACCCATCTTGGAATTCCCTGATGAATTACATTAGAAAAATACAGATAACACCAAATGTTAGTTTGGTGTACCTTGTTAGAACTACTAGTGTGAAGAATGTGGTAATGTTCCTTCTTTTCAAATGCAGTTCAGTTCAGTATAAACCTGATCTTAAATCTATTTTACTAAACACCTTGCTCCACTCTATTCACTTATTACATCATCTGTAATGGGTATAAAGTATATTTGCTCTATAATGCTCTTCTGCTTATTAATGTCACCATAAATCTGTACCTCACTGCCTCTCAGGTTTTGGGGAATTAGCTACAGAAAAGAAACAAGGTGTTGGACTACATACCTTCTCGATCATCTCCATCTTTTCTAAATTTCTAAAGCACCACTTCATTTTTCTGGCTTAGATAAATGAGATTCTCTTTATCATTAGGCTCTAGATGTTAGTTTGTGTTCTGAACAACGTAACATGGTAGATTTTGAGTTTCTCTGTTACTTCAAACAAGCTGTTATAGTCACATAGTTTATCAAGTCTGTCCAGGTTCTATCTTTACTTGCATTATTTAATATCCCTACTGACTCTACTGAGTTGACTGTGGAACAACTCAGAAGACTTGGTCCAGTATTCATAGTCATTTGTGCAAGTACAGTAGGGGTATCCCTAATGTTTACAAATGAGCAAAGCAAAGGAGAGATTCATAGAGACCATTTACACTAATGCAAATTGCTTTTTAAGTATAATGAGATGCAAATAAGAAATTTTGTATAGCAGTTTATGCTAATAAGGTATATATCCAAGTATGCACAAGCAACAAAATAAAGCATTTCCCCAAGTGATCCCTTCAATAGCATGTCCAATTATGCACAACCATCAAAATGAAACATTTCCCCAAGCAATCCCACAGTAGTTTCATCAAACACCAAAATGAAACATTTCCCGCCAATGAAATAAATTATGATTGTAGGCAACTGTTAAACTTTTTATATTATTTGTAAATCTTTGAAAAATTTGTGGAATCTTTTTTGTACTATTGTTATGGAGCTTTTCTCCATAGGTCTCTGCTGAAAATGGGCTACTTGCCCAGTCAGACACTAGCAACTTAACAAATGTAAAATAAAATAAAATAAATAAATGACCCTTCAGTAGTTTGTCCATGCATGCAAAAGCAATTCACTGACTCTAAAATGAAACATTTCCCCACCAGTCCCTTCAGTAATATGTACAAGTATGCACAAGCACTTCACTGACACCAAAATGAAACATTTCCCCTCGATGACCATTCAGTACATTGTCCATGTTTGCAAAAATACCTCACTGACTCCAAAATGAAACATTTCCCCCAACAACCCCTTCATTAGTAGGGCCATAAATGTAGAAGCATTAAAATACAATGTTTGTCTTTTTCCCAGTTAGGGGTCACCACAGCGGCACTCCGGTCCGCTAATGATTGGTAGTATATTTTTTTTTATGGTGCCGAGTTGCCAGCCCGACGCCCAACCTTCAGCGAAGGCACGCCCATTCACGCATGTCTTTCTGAGGCCACTCGACCATGGGGAGGACATGCAGACTCCACCCAGAAGGCACTCCAGCCAAAAATCGAACAGGAGAACCTCTTGCTGTGAGGTAACAACGCTACCGCTGTACCACTGCAGCTTCAGAAGCATTAAAATACAATAAAGAAAAAATTCTTAAAGTAAAACCAGTAGTTGTACCTCCTTTTAAAATGTATGGCAGTACGTAGTCCTTTTACCTTACCCTTAAAAATCCATATTCTCATTGTAAATGGCTGCTTACTGGCATTAAGTTCAGGGCCACTTACATGTTTAGTATGAAAATGAGGTGGCCATTTTAGATTCATCTCTGAATCCTACTGATACGCAAATGTGTAATGCACCTTATCTGAGTATTAGCTATCCCCTATCACTTATACCTTAAGCATATTAGGCTTTTGTGGATAGGGAGGCGAGTTTAACAAAACTCCTCCACATTTTCATAGTGATCCTGAAAGATATGATTTGTATAACCATGTAGCTCTGCTCTTCATGGACTACCACAAAGAAAATGTAAAGCCGTGAATTATGAATACTGTCCTTGAGCTACACCCTTCAAACACAAAGAAAATGAACCCAGTTACATTGTCAACTTTTCTTATACCAGCTTTCATTGGTAGTGGATGAAGTGTATGCAGAGATTCAGTTATTTGCATTTAGTAACTTTGGTTGTGGCCTAAGCTTACTGTAACTGATACTGGTTGGCACACTTACTGGAGCTGCTGAGTCTGTCAAAATTATAACTTATGGATTAATATTTTCACTATCATTCTAGTTTTGCTGCACTGCTGTTTTCATTCATGGTATACACATACGTATCTTCTTCTCTGCCACTCTGTTTTATTTTTTACTGTTCTTAAAAAATGTTCTCATGTATATCTATATATGTATCTGTTGGCATGTCTGTGTGTGTGTGTGTGTGTGTGTGTGTGTGTGTGTGTGTGTGTGTGTGTGTGTGTGTGTGTGTGTGTGTGTGTGTGTGTGTGTGTGTGTGTGTGTGTGTCTATATATATGTACGTGTGTGTGTGTGTGTGTGTGTGTGTGTGTGTGTGTGTGTGTGTACACACACACACTGAAACAAACCAAAGTAAAGGGAAGAAGGAACAAACTGGGTAAAGACCTCTAAATTTAAGAAATTCCAGTTGCCGACGATTCCCAGCTCCAGACAGGAACTGCACAGAGCATCCAAGTAAAACAGAACAACCAATTTATTTAAGCTTAATGAAATGCACAGTTCAACCTGTGTTATAATAACTCATCTTACAAAAATTGGTCAATTTTATGGCACTATGAGTTTACCTCATTTATAGAAGCCGTAGTACAGGCTTCACATTGATGTAATGCTTTCACCATTTCTTCTGAGTACATAGCACTATCAAAAACAACTACCCTCACCCTTATTAGGTTTCATAAAGTGGTAGGAATGATTTATTTTTGTATTTTCTACTAAACAAATTCATTTCTTGTAAAGTTATATTTTTTATTTTTCATTTTCCCTTCTACACAACAAATTTCCTAGTTGATTTCCATCATGCACCTTGTTTGTATTTTTATTTCTAAAAGCATTTAGGACCAGCATGCATTTAAAAATGAAAGTTTTTCAAAAAATGAATTTTAACTTTGTCTTTTAATTGTTGAAAAGTGATACATACTTAGGGAGGTGTTCACTCAATTTTAATACATTTTAAAACATGATTACTATGTTTAAAAAAATTGGTTAAAACATATATATATATATATATATATATATATATATATATATATATATATATATATTTCTTTTTCCCTTGTGGGATGGGATTACTTTAAGAGGTTATTTAATTATGTATAATTAACATAATTGAATTACCAGGGTTATAAAATGGCTGTTGTAAGTGAACTTTTTTATTCTGATGAAGTCTGTTTAACTTACACGATAAGCTATCTGTGTGTTTCATTAAGCTTAAATAAAGTTGTGCTGCTTCACTTGGACACTCTGTGCAGTTCCTTTCTGGAGCTGGGAATTGCGTATATATATATATATATATATATATATATATATATATATATATATAGATATGCATATGGGTTCAACTAACTTTGTCAAATGGTACTTTGGTTGAGGCCTGTTTAATCAACACAGTTTGGTTGACTAAACCGATGATCAACAGGTGTGTGAGATAGACAATCCCTAGGTAGGGCAATATACACTTTTCCCCAGGGATTATGTGATCTTGGAGTTAGAATATATTATTAGCAGGGGATGTATGAGATGCGGAAGGGAGAGGCCTTGCCCCTGCCAAAAACAATGCTGCCTTTGTGTTTTTTAGTATGTGCTGAAATTAATTCTTGGTGTAAGTGTAGTAGCATGCCGACATGCATAATGTTGATTCATTTGTTTCAACATTATACACATCAATATATATGGTATTTATATATATATATATATATATATATATATATATATATATATATATATATATATAGACAGATAGATTCACACACACACACACACACACACACACACACACACACACACACACACACACGTAATAAACTTTATTTGGCTCAATAGATCACTTAGTATGTCAGTCTGTGATACTTGTCCCATATATTTCTGGTTTCTCACTTCTCTTCTTACTTCTGCATACCATTGTAAAGTGGTGGATTCTTGAACTTGGCATGTCTTACCCTTTGGCAGAATTGAATATCTAATGGAGCACTGGTGACCACAGTATTGGCATCCTTATTTGCAGCATCTTTTATTTCCACGTGGAGTCCCACACCCATATCACTGCATTTCCTTATGTCTCAACTACCTACTTGTATAGAGTCAGTATTGTGAACAGTTTTAGCTTTGCATACTTCATTCATTTCAGCTTGTATTTTACGCACCTCTAAGAATCTTGCAAAGTGCAGAATTCTTTCTACAGTTAGATCTGGTGCTGATATATCTTTCCTAAAGGGCATGACTGGATTTTTTTGTATCTGTGTCTTAATCCACATGTCTGTCTTTGAACTCCTAGATTATTACTACTCCTTTTAACCTAGTGTATTGTATAGATGCAAACTTATTATCTTGCAATATATTTCTGATTTTTTATATTTCAAATTGTACATTCATATGGGGTTTAATGTGTCAGTATAGTTTTTCAAAAACACTAGATTTATGCTCTGTCCTAGTTTCATATATTTGATACAGTTTTTCTCCTTCCCCATGTAGTGGTGGTACTTTATGCTAATTGGGTGTTACTTTAAGGGCTTTGGCATAATTATTAATCTCGGTTATTATTATCTTCCACTGTTAACCTATAATGAGTGTACCAAAGTCTGTATCAAATATTAGCAGCCATAAATATCTCTTGGAATGTTTATATAGGTGTGTTTTTGTAGTATTAATGTATTCTGTAGGTCTGTTTTGTGTTTATCATAGTATACTAGCTTCCTTTTGACAACCTTTCCTCTTTTTCTATTTAAATTGCAGAAAAGTTACTTTCAATTTTTTAAAAAGTAAAGCAGTTTTTCAATACAGCAAACTTTTTTCCTGTTAAATAAAATACATTCCATCTTCACCAATATCATAACTACCGTGCTCTACAACTTCTGAACTCAAAAATCACTTAATTTCACTAAAAACTAATGGTCATATAAAGTAACTTTTCTATCAGCAAATATCAAAAACTGAAATAGGCGGCTATTACACAGTCAGACTTAAAGCATTGACTGTGCAGTGATAACCTCCTGATACCTCACACGCAAAGACATGATTGTGAATACAAGGAAAATAGCCTTGCATTTATGATCTTAACAAAAAACAAAACCAGAAAAGAAAATTACATGGCGGGGGGCTAACACTCATGTCCCTTTCTCATATATACTAATTCCATGGTTGCACAACTACTATGAAAGGACAATCAGCTCAGATAATTAAAAGTCAGTCCTGCACACATTGATAAGTTAGGCATTTGACCAAATGCGAATATTCACTTCATAGCTGACTACCTGACTCTTCAACAAAATACACTGCAGGCATTGCTAAAACAATACAAACAATTGTACTGCCTGTGTTACAGTTAGCATTTAAACACCTGTGTTTTTTCTGCATGCTAACTCATAACCAAAAGCTACTAGGTAGGTTTTGCAAGTTTTAAAGAGCATAGTTTAACAAATCAGAGTAGCAGCTTGCTGTGAAAATACAAGCAGTGTAATAAAAACCCAGACTGCCAACTTTCAGACTGTGTCAAGTTAGTATCATGTCAGGATTCTATTCAAATATGTAAGAACACATTTCATCCGGTGGTTTCTCTCTCTCCATATTAAATGGCTTATGAGTTACTCTTACTGCTTACTTTCTGGTTCAAAGAAACATAAGTAGGCATTTTATGTCAATAGTCTCCACCAGTAAAAGTTTCCTACACAGTTTAGTGGAAGAAATCACTTCCATGAACAACAGAAAGTCTTCTCTAGGAAGCATCTGCTTTGGGCTACCCGGCGATCACATTACTCTCAGAATGGTTCACGTCACATTTTGCAATGCTAGATCATTAATGCTGGCCATGGGGCAAGAACTATATTGTTACATGGTAATGCTCCATTGCTTAGGAATATGCAGATCCGATCAAACATACATTGTTAATTGAAAATTGTTTATTGTATAGCATATTTTGGCAAAATGAATGTCTGGTCTATTTAATGCATTCTCTACTTGAGAAGCTTAGAAATAATTTATCAGCTTTTTGCAGTTCACTAAAATCAGCTGATATACAGAACAATCAGGAATGTATTCAACTGAAAACCTTATTTTTTCCCTGACTACTATTTTCCATTCATTGCAATTCACTGCATGAGCGTAGTGTTTGGTAGTACTTCTCCACACTGTCACTTGTAAAGTGATGAGTACTGCATAGATGTAAGAAATTAAAAAGCATCTGAAAATAATATCTGTTATACATTTTCAAAAATGAACTCAAAATACTAAATATGCTTAGGTATAAAAAACTGTATAAATAAAAATGACATAACTAATGTAGCTACATTATTCATGCTTTTTATAGTCATCTTGCCCCATCAAACCTCATCGAGGCACACGATTCAGCTTCTGTGTTGTAGAGAGCCAAAAACGTCATGAGTAGAGGATTTAATTGAGCTGAGAGGCTGCATGTGAAATTGACAGCTTGTTCTACATATTTGTCATAGAAATAATTAAACACAATCTGCACTACCTAAGGTCAATATTCCAAGCTCAGCCATGATTGATGCAAACTTTAATGGACTTTGTCTTAAAGCTCATTACTTAAAAGTTCTGCCTTGAATAATGCTTGAAACCTGGGAATAAGAGTTCTGCAAGGAGACATGTTATGAATAAAATAAACAAGCATGAATAATTTACTACCAGGCAAGTGCATTAGTATTTCAGAAGAGAAGAGCCATTTACATATTTTGGTAATAATATTTTAACTTGCTATCTGTACTATCAAGGGAGATCCCAGAAGCTGCAAAACATTGATGTTATTTGCTCAATAGTGCTGGTTGTGTACTTAATTAAAATAAATTAATACCTGTCAACATGAGGACATTCACACATTTATGAAATGTTTAGGGATTTTTTGCACACCAGTTGGACAATAAGATTTAGAGACACACAAGTGAGGAAAAAAATAATTTACTTGTGATCATTTTCTCTCTTGGGATGTTAAAGATTTGAGCAAATCTAAAAAAGTTTCTTTTTTAAAAATGATAGTACATAAGACTGTGGTAAACTTGCTGTGAGTTTTAATAAGCACAGTACATAAAATATTTACTTTACGGCTGGCTAAGATTTTGGTGACAAAAACTTTGCCCTTCACCATTCGCAGCATATTGCTATATAGTGTACTATGAAACATGAACTGAAAGACAAAGAGAACAAAATAAATAGCAACCCCTAAACGTAGTGTTACAAACACAAATACAGGGTAAAAAATGGAGTTTTAAGAAAAATACTAATTTTTATGCTAGCTGTTTATTGACCCTAACCTAAATTATGAGTTGAAAAAAGAGGTATCCAGGAACTCCGAAGGTCAATAAAGGCTAGTGAAGAACCACAACTGTTTTAGCGTACACACACAGTTTTATTAACGCTTTCATCCAAATGACTTCATCAGAAAACACTCCATATAAAATTCACTTACTATATATAGTGAAACAACTAATTACATCAATAATCGAATAATTAGAATGACTGATTGATTAAATCGGTGCCTAGTACCAAAAAATATTGTTTAAAAATATTGTATAAAAATATAACCAAGATTAACAAACCTTGAATTTAGAAACCTTTAATTTCCTATACTTTAAAAAACATTTAATGTTTATAGATTCATTTAAACCAGGTTTCTTGTCTGCTTCTAATTTAGTCTGCCACACAGACTCCCTTTGCTCTAAAAGATTTTTATAATCCACACCTCTTAAGTCAGATAAAACTACTTCTAAAATAGAAAAAAGAAACTTCTTATACTTTATACACTCTTTAGAATGTCTAAATAAGGCATTATTCACATCTTTGGTCTTGATACAATACACATGTTCCCTAATACGTTCCATCAAAGGCCGGGTTGTCATGCCAATGTAAAATGCTTCGCATCCGCTACAGAGACTAATATAAACAACCCCCCCCCCCCTCCGTGATCTACACGACACATACCCTGGTGCTTTGATAGTACCATTGAAATGGTTCAACAAAACAAATGGCCCCTCAGAAATAAATCTGCAAAAGTTGCAGTGGTCACATTTGTACATACCACTTCTAGAAATTGAAATGTCTGCAATATTTGTTTGTTTACTCATGTCATGCTGCAAAAGATTTTTAATATTATAATTATTTTTATAAACAAAACCAGGTTCATTGCCAATTATCCTTACCAGGTCAGAGTTCCCCTCCAAAATTCTCCAGTTCTTTTGGACTATTCCCCTGATAGGGGTACAGTACACAGTCATATCCAAAGAACACACAGGACCACACTGGCTGTTTTTAGTCTTTTCAAGGGTATTAATCCTATGCTGAAATGGAACCCTTATAATGGGGGGATACAACCTGTCCCTGTTACTCATAACATAATATTTGGTTTTCTCAAGATGTTCGATAACATACCCTTAGTAATCACTTCAAACTCATGTAGCAAATCTAGTTCTTTTGTAGTCATTCTACTGGCACGTATGTACTGCCCCTTTGGTATATTTCTTTTTATGAACCCCGGTTGATTGCTTTTATGGTGTAAATACCCACTTGTAAATTTTCCTTTCTATAAATTTTACTATTCAGACTCTGAGTGTCTTTATCCCATAACAATGAAACATCAAGAAAGTTTACCTCATGCCCAAAAGCACAAGCCACAAACTTTAAAAAATCAGAAGCTTCATTCAACCCACCAATAAAGAAATCAACTAAGCTAACACCCCTTTCTAGGATAAAAAACAGGTCATCCGTAAACCTGGAATAGTAAAGTACTTTAAACTTTTTTACCCGGGTAGCCAAAACAGTACTTTCCCAAAAACCCATAACTATATTGGCATATAGTGGACCCAGGGGTGACCCCATGGCTACCCCCATAGACCTAGTTTTTGATTCTTTTTTAAATCCGGTGGTGCAAGAACTACCTTCTTATCTGAAGGATTCCTGGGACTTTTTGGACAAGTTAAGGGTATTCTTTACTTCATCTGATTATGATATAGAATGTCATATTTTTATTACAGTTGACGTAGTTTCTTTATTTACGTGCATTCCTCACCAAGAGGGGGTCGAGGCAGTAAGATCTTTTTAAGCACTAATACATTCTTAGGACAAGATAGGGTTTATTTATTATGCAGTTTGTTAGAGACTGTATTAAACAACAATTTCTTTTTGTTTAAAGGTACTTTTTATAAACAAACAAAAGGGGTAGCCATGGGGTCACCCCTGGGTCCAGTATATGCCAATATAGTTATGGATTTCTGGGAAAGTATTGTTTTGGCTATCCTGGTAAAAAAGTTTAAAGTACTTTACTATTCCAGGTTTATGGATGACCTGTTTTTTTATCCTAGAAGGGGGTGTTAATATAGTTGATTCATTTATTGGTAGGTTGAATGAAGCTTCTGATTTTTTAAAGTTTGTGGCTTGTGCTTTTGGGCATGAGGTTGATGTTTCATTGTTATGGGACCAAGACACTCAGAGTCTGCATAGTAAAATTTATAGAAAGCAAACTTTTACAAATGGGTATTTACACCATAAAAGCAATCACCCAGGGTTCATAAAAAGAAATATACCAAAGGGGCAGTACATACGTGCTAGTGGAATGATTACAAAAGAACTAGATTTGCTACATGAGTTTGAAGTGATTACCAATATGTTTAAGAGTAGAGGCTATGTTATCGAACATCTTGAGAAAACCAAACATTATGTTAGTTACAGGGACAGGTTGTATCCCCCCATTTTAAGGGTTCCATTTCAGCATAGGATTAATGCCCTTGAAAAAACTAAAAACAGCCAGTGTGGTACTGTGTGTTCTTTGGATATGACTGTGGACTTTACCCCTATCAGGGGAATAGTCCAAAAGAACTGGAGAATTTTGGAAGGGAACTCTGACCTGGTAAGGGTAATTGGCAATGAACCCTGTTTTGTTTATAAAAATAATTATAATATTAAAAATCTTTTGCAGCATGACACGAGTAAACAAACAAATATTGCAGACACTTCAATTAGAAGTGGTATGTACAAATGTGACCACTGCAACTTTTGCAGATTTATTTCTGAGGGGCCATTTGTTTTGTTGAACCATTTAAATGGTTCTATCAAAGCACCAGGGTATGTGTAATGCAGATCACGTGGGTCTCTGTAGTGGATGCGAAGCATTTTATGTTGGCATGACAACCCGGCCTTTGATGGAACATATTAGGGAACACGTGCATAGTATCAAGACCAAGGATGTGACTAATGCCTTATTTAGACATTTTAAAGAGTGTATAAAGTATAAGAAGTTTCTTTTTTCTATTTTAGAAGTAGTTTTATCTGACTTAAGAGGTGGGGATTATAAAAATATTTTAGAGCAAAGGTAGTCTGTGTGGCAGACTAAATTAGAAGCAGACAAAAAAACTGGTTTAAATGAATCTATTAACATTAACTGTTTTTTAAAGTATAGGAAATTAAAGGTTTCTAAATTGAAGGATTGTTAATCTTGGTTATACTTTTATACAATATTTTTAAACAATATTTTTTGGTACTAGGCACTGATTTAATCAATCAATTATTTTAATTATTCGATTATTGATGTAATTAGTTGTTTCACTATATATAGTAAGTGAATTTCATATGGAGTGTTTTCTGATGAAGTCATTTGGATGAAAGTGTTAATAAAACTGTGTGTGTACGCTAATACAGTTGTGGTTCTTCAGCAGCCTTTATTGACCTTCGGAGTTCCCGGATACCTCTTTTTTTCTAAAATATCAGTTGTCAGAAAAAAGACCATGGAGATACATGGGTTCCATATTCAGTGTATGTTAATATTGTGCATTAGCATACTTGTTGCCAAAACAGAGCAGCACCAAACCACCAATGCAATGCTGATAGATCTGTCAGGAAGTGGATGCCAAAATTATGATGAGTCCTTTTCTTGCCTTTGTAACTGTTTCTTTTTTACACAAGCACTTTTGTATGTTTATGTCAAACAAGTTGTGTGTATGTGCATATATATATAAGATTTGGTATTAGAGAGCGTGTGTGTGTGTGTGTGTGTGTGTGTGTGTGTGTGTGTGTGTGTGACAGAGAGAGAGAGCACATATGGATGTGTGGGTTTGTGTAAGAGTAATGCTAAGGTAGGGGGATAAATTTAATGTTGCATATGTGTGATTTTGTTTGTTGTATGTGTGTATTATAGTTTGCAGGTTAGAGTAAGGGCTAGGTAGGAATATAGATTCAGTGTTGTGCATCTGTGTTGGTGCTTGAGATACATGACTGAGGGTCTTGTATAGTGATAGTATTACGGAAATGTTCTTGTAAGGTAAGGTAAGGTAAGAGGCAGGGTTACGGTTGGCATGCATCAGTAAGGTGACGCAGGGGGACAAACCCCCCTGCAACACCTTAGCAATCTCTACTAACCCTGTCCCCAGCCCTAAATCTGCACCTTACCTGACAAAAACTCTTTCCTTAAAACCACCGCTATAGAGTCAGATCAGGTCTGAATGTAGTGCTCGGCTTCAGGTTGATCACAAAAGCAAACTGTTTCCTTTTGCAGTCTTTTTTCAGTTCTCAGTTTTGGGCTTTTGGTATTTCAGGTTTATTTGAAATGCAAATATTGATCAGATTGTATTAGAAGATTTTGCATTTTGATAAACCATCATATAGTCATGTACATATATATATATATATATATATATATATATATATATATATATATATATATATATATACATTTTTTTTTTTTTGGGTGATTTGGGACACCTGCAGAAATGCAGTTAAATGAATGATAAAATTCTAAATTGGCCATAGGTGAGAGTGTGTGTGCGTGCAAATGAGTGGTGTGAATGAATTACTGCTGCAGGGCTAGCCACTCAGAGGTGTAAACTTTGCTCGAGATGTTTATCACTGTGGATGTCACACCCTGACCCCATGTGCAAAATGGGAAAAGGGGTTGAGGACAGATGTTTCTATATCTATATCGATATGGATGATTATTGTCATTTTGGCTATAGAAGTGGTAACAGTATTGGCTGGAATGTTTTGGCCTTTAAAAAGAGCAGACAATGTCAGGAACAAAATAGGTATTAGGAAATTATGTGGTTTCACTTTTTGTGGTAAGTGTGTGTATTGTAAAGTAGTCTCTAAATCTAAATCATTTACTTCTGTCAACACTTCTAAGTTATATGACATTAGACATTTTATTAGATGTGATACTGATTGGATTGTTTACATGGCAGTTTGCCAGTGTGGTGCTTTTTATGTGGGGCAAACATCTCATCCCTTTAAGCATAGGATAGCTACACATCTTAATGATATTAAATGAAAATGAAATAGAGTGCATTATATAAACATATTATTGAACATGTAGCTGTTCACTTTATTTTTGTTGGTTTGGATGTTATGACAGTGAATAATATATCCAAAATGACTAAATTTAGATTATTCGATTACAAAGAAAGGCTTTGGATAATAAATTTGGGGGCTATTTACAAACCAGACCTTAATGCTTATTGGTAGAATATGATGATTTTTCACCCATCAAAATTACAGTTCACCGAAGTGCAATTTTGCGAGTCCGCTTTTGCGAAATTGCATTTTTTTGCAAATGCACTTTTGCGAAAATCAGTTGAGTGAAGTGAGATCGCAAGTTCAGGGACCCTGTGGTGGTGCAGGTACAGTGTTTTTTAGTGGTTGTGTGGGAGGGGAGCGTGTTGTTGTTGTAGATCACGGTACAGTGAGGATAAGGAAATATTCCCTTTTCCCCCACTGTAGTGCAATCTCGGAATTAGTATATACAAGTAGCAGGGGTGGGGTACAGCCCCTCACATGGAGGGTGCCCCACATGGAGGGTGCATGGGGACTTACCCCCTGCTTACATGTGTTTAGTGTATTTTTTTTTATTTTTAATTTCAGTGAGTCAGTTTTTGCAAAAGTGCATTTTCGAATAAATGCAATTTCATGAAAATGGACTCGCAAAATTGCAGTTCGGTGAACTGTAATTTCAGTGGGTCAAAGTAGACCCATTCATATACATATCGCTTATTTTTATGTGCATATGCATGTATTATATTTTTCTACATGTTCTAGATATTGACTGATGGTCATATTTATTATGAATATTGGTTTTGTTATATTGGTCTTTTTTACATATTGTTAATGTTTAGTTTCTATATTATACATTGATGTATATGTAGTAGGATGTGGTTACTGTCACTTTAAACCATGAATTAAGTCCTTTTGGAAAATAGGCTGCAATATTGCACTGATGACGCCAGAGGGTGAAACTGGTATGCTGTTATAGCCTTAAACTGTGAGCTGTTACCTGTTGTGTGCTGTTTACCTTATTGCACTGAACTGAAGTAAGGAAGTTAAGTAAAGAAGCATTTTTCTGCATTTTTTGTAGTGGATTTATTTTTACAGCATCTATTTAGCCATTCTGGCTCCACAGAGGGTTGTTTGGAGTGCTGTTATGGCTTTTATGGTTCTTTACAGTTTGTTTGGAATGCAGCACCCTATTTTGGGCCTGCCTGTGCTCCTGTTTTTTGTGGTCATTTTAAATATATATATATATATATATATATATATATATATATATATATATATATATCTATAGATATATATATATATATATATATATATATATATATATATATATATATATATTTGTGTGTATGTATAAGTGTGTGTATGTGTGTGTGTGTGTGTGTGTGTGTGTGTGTGTGTGTGTGTGGGTGGGTGTGTGTATATATGTATATATATATATATAGTTTTATATATATATATATATATATATATAGATTTTTATATATATATATATATATATATAGATATATATATATATATATATATAGTTATATATAGTTATATGTGGCTCTATGCTAGAAAGTCAATGGGCCACAATGTCGACTTTCTAAACATCAGGATCAGGAAGTCAAATGCTCACTTTACCAAGTGTTCAGTATAGTGAAACTAGAAGATCAAAAAGTTATGGCAGCAGGAAAAATTATATCCCTGCAGTACTTAAGAAATGTATCTAACAGCATTTTTGCAGGAAGGCTATGCCCCCCCCCCCTTCTAATTATGGATACTTATTCCAAGATCACACTATCCCAGATGAAAGGGCAAATTCTCCAGGGGCGATCTATAAGTATTGTTCTACTCACCCTTCTGCCGCACCAACATGCTTTTGCCTTCTGCCATCACCTTTCAGTCTTCCTGGTTTTGCTGCAAGGAACATTCAGTCAAGTGAGCACTGGACTTTATGGTCTTGATAATTAGAAAATCAATGGTGTGGTCTGTCAAGTTTCTGATAGGGAACTATATAAACATTCATCCCAACCCTGGCCCATCCACCTCTGATATATATACCCCCTCTATCTGCCACCTAGACCACAAAACAGTGGTGGGTGGTTGGCATAATGGTTAAGGTGTTTACCTTACAAACATGAAGTGCAGGGTTTGATTCTCACATGGGGTAATTGGCTAGTCTTAAAATGGTCCACAAAGGCACTTAGTCTAGTACTAACCTATGAACCTATGAACCTATGAAAACTACAATTAGTAGACCTACCAACTCTCTCCTGGCCTGTCATCTCAATATTAGAAGTATCAATAACAAGGTACATGAACTGCATGCACTCTTGGCTGTCCACTCACCTGAGAATCTCTGTTTATCTGAGACCTGGTTAAAACCTACCACAACTGATAATGAAGTGTTACCACTTGGGTATAACATTCACAGGCTAGACCGTGCTACCAGGAAGGTGGGTGGGGTAGCTATACTCTATAAACCTGAATTGAATGTGACCATAGATTTTAATCAACCACCTCAAATTAATAACTCAGAAATCCTGGCCACTAAATTGCAAATTAACAAAAGTAAATGCATCAACATTATCTGTATGTATACTCCCCCAGGTAATAATATAGCCACACTCAAAGATAGCCTACATTGGATTTCATGTCATTACCCTCAAGAAACCCTATTACTTGGTGACTTTAACATAGACTGGGCCACCTGTGTCTCAGAATCCCCTACCACCCACATCAACCTGCATGCATTTACTCAAATCATAACCACCCCAACCAGGCTAGGTAATCTCAAACATAAAGAAAGCATACTAGACTGGGTACTTGTAAATAGTAACCCCCAACTGTAGACTGCTGGTACCCTACCCGATGATATGAATGATCATCTTCTTACTTATATAGTTAAGCAAAAAGTCATTATTCCTCATCAATCCTTACTTAGGAAAGTCAGAAACAAAGTAAACTTTGACCCTGTCAAATTCAAACAGGAACTTAACTCCTGTAACTAGTCTATGTTAAAACACCTCCCCTTAGAAGAGGCAGTTGCATATTTTAACAATAGATTTCTTGATATCCTTGACATGCATGCACCTGCCCGTTCTAAGCAAACAAAGGCAAAAACTGCCCCATGGCTGTCTAAAGAATCTATACTAAAAATTTCCAGCAGAAACAAAATCTGGGCTCTATGGCGCTCCACTAAAGACTCCTACAATCATGTTAAATACAGACAAGCTAGGAATGAGACAAAAAATCCATTCTACAAGACAAAAAACAATACTACTGTAATTTACAGACCGCAAACCAGAACAATCCTCAGATGTTTTGGGCAGGTTTGAATAATCTACTCCATCCTGGAAAAAATGTATACCCCATCCCCATGGCTACCATTGATAAATCTCCTGAGGATGTCTCAGACAGTTTTAACCATTTCTTTACAGAGACAATTCAAGCCCTAGCTAGCCAACTAACTCCCAGTTCCCCTGGCCCTGATAGTACCACCCCTATAAACCTACTCTCTTTCAGCTTCCAACCAGTGCCCACATCACTTATCTGTACCTTGCTCAAAAAATTAAAACCCACCACACTCTCAGCTGATCAACTCCCTGCTGAGTACCTTCAAAAATCAGCTGATGTCATAGCCTATCCAGTATCTATACTAATTAACTGCACCATAGCAAGGCAAAAATTCCCACCATTTGGAAAACATCCTATTTAATCCCACTACATAAAGGAGGTTCCTCCACTGAATTCTCCAATTACAGACCAATAGCTATACTTTCTGCACTAGCTAAGATTATGGAAAAATGTATACACAAACAACTCATGTACCACTAAATTCAGAATCACCTCATGGCTGATACCCAACATGGCTTCCGTCCACACCATACCACAGCACAACCACAGCCCTACTAGCATTCACCAATACCATTAATAATAATCGTAACAATAATCAAATATCCTCATCCCTCTTCTTGGATCTTTCAAAGGCTTTTGACATGGTGGATCACCAACTTTTGATTCACACCCTGCAATCTTTTTGTCTAAATACCAGTGCCATTCAATGGTTTAAATCTTATCTCAGTGGGAGGCAGCAGGCTGTCCTGGCAGAACAAGGTCTCCAACCTATTACCTAACACGCTTGGAGTGCCACAAGGCTCCATATTAGGACCCCTACTGTTTTCCATCTTTATAAACAACCTATATACAGTCATCCCGAATGTCAGCTGTATCCAATACACTGATGATTCCACCCTGATTTGCTCAGCCACAGCTCCCTCAGAATTAAGGTCTGTTACCCAATTCACCTTTAATACTATAGAAACCTGGTTCTCTGAACATCGATTGTTGCTAAATCCCAAAAAAACTAAAATGCTGTTATTCTCTTCAACGCAAAGGTCCACACCGTTTACCTTCACCATAAATGCAAATGATGGCACAATAATCATCCCCAACTCCTCTGCAAAACTGTTAGGAGTAATAATTGATAATAAACTAAAATTTGACCTTCATGTAAACCAAACAATCAAAACCATCAATAAAAACTAGGGTCACTGTATAGAATAAAAGCCTTCCTAACCCCTCTGGTTATGGTTGCTATAGCTCACTCCCACCTGCTTTCAACACATTTATATGCATCCCCACTTCTCTCTAATCTAAATAAAACTGTACTTAATAGACTCTCAATCTGTTACTACCACATTGCCAGGTTTGCCACTGGCGTACCTTTTAGAACACACCATTGCATCAACCTTAAACAGCTTGGGTGGCTAGAACATCCCAGTCTAATCCAACCTAACCTTTTGATTATGGCTAATAAAATCCTCTATTATCCAGATAACACACCAGCTCTTAAAAATATGATCACCCCCCACAGCAATCCAAGACTGCTACAATCCTCAAACAGACTACAAATTAAGACAATTAAAATTAACAACGTAGCCTGTGGCTCCCTTTTTGCAAATAGTGCAGGCAAAACATGGAACCTCTTTCCAGCTAACATTACTTTGCTCTCCTCCCTATCCCAATTCAAAGCTAAACTCAAACAACATCTGGCACTAAACTGGCTTTGCCACTGTAACAAGCCTGGCTAACTCAGACCATGAATGTACATAATCTATTAATCAATTTACTGTTATTTTTTTCCCCTGACTGTTACCAGGGGTAACTCGAACTTGTGATATTGTCTATTTCATGTCTGCTTATGTCATTTGTAAATATCTCATCTGTAATATGTTTTCTTTGTTATTACTTATCTGTCTACCTTGGTAATATGCCTTCTTTGTTATTACTTATCTGTCTACCTTGGTAATATGCTTTCTTAGTTATTACTTATCTGTTTACCTTGGAGCTTTTCTCCCCGGGCCTTCACTGAAAATGGATATTAATCCAGTTGGACTATCCTGGTCAACAAATGTAGAAGAAAATAAAATAAATAAATATATATTTATATATCCAGTGTATTAGCAGGCAAATTTAATGATACTTTTTCAGTACCATTGTTGCCCCCACTGTCACAGAAAATTTAAATTCCCACTTAATCACCTTAAAACAAGCCTTAGAATTTCTGTCAAATGCTAAAAATAATACTTTGATGGGACCAGACAACATGTTACATTCTCATCAGTGTCAAGTATGCACTATCTGAACCTCTACTTAAACAACTGCTTAACCTTAGCGTGTGTACAATATTTCTGCCTAATACCTAAAAAGCAGCTACTGTGATGCCCCTGCAGAATGGTAGCCCCTCTACAAACCTTGTTATTGATAGCTCCAGCAGCCTCACCAGCGTTATATGCAAAGCTAGTGAATGTATCATAGCAGAACTCATTTAAGCAGATGCAGGTAACAAATGAACTAGACCCCACTCAGTTTGGTTGTGTAAAGAGCAGGTCCTGCCTCATGAACTCAGTGATCTTCTTTGAAAAGGCTACAAAGACTGAGGACTGTGGCCACTCTGTGCACATTGCTTATCTTTACCTGTCCATCCCTTTTGATACTATTCCCCTTGCTGGAATTATTGAAAAATTAGACAAATAGTATAAACCCCTGTGTTGCTAGCTGGATTGCAAATGAGCTCTTTTCGAATAGATCCCAGGTTGTAAAAGTTGCTGGTGCACGCTCTGAGTGTAAAATTTTAATGAGTGAGGTACCATAGATGATCCATGCTATGCTTGCTTCTGTTTGGTATTTATTTTACAGATGCCCGAGCCAGTGTCTCAGAAGAGCATTTTTTCCAAGTTTTCTGATAAATCCAAGCTGGGTACTGTTATCTGCTCATCCATTGAAATTAAAAAACTACAACAAGGAATGGAATGAGCACATAAAGCAAAAAAATTTGCTCTCGCCTCATATGTTATGAATGGTCTTCCTCTTCAGACAGAGATGGTCATAAGAGACCTGGTACTTATGTGGATAACCCTCTCATTTCATCTCATGTTCCACCATAATCAGGAAATCCTTCTATCTAGACCAGTTAATTATCAAAAGAATATATTTCTTTTCATCCTATCTGTGTATTCTTCCCTTGTTTGACCCATAATCAAATATAATGCCCTCTGGGGAGTTAAGTATAAATCCAAGCATATCACTCAATTGGAAAGGCCCTAAAGATTTTTAACCAAGGAAATTACTGGGCTTATACCCTTCAACTACCCAGAAATATTAGCACAACTTTTCTTACATTTAGTAGCCCACCAGCTGCTCCAAGGTGACCAGTGTCTAGCTTTTTCAGCCGTGAAAGACCCAGTCCTAGTTGACCTCCATTTCTTTGCAAAACCATTGTGTCTACATACAAACACTCACACTAGAAACCCAGATCTGCACCAAAACATAAAATAGATTTGCTGGAGTGATCGGTTTCTAATTTATCATATTCCTAGCCTGTGGAATACATTGCCTCTACAGGTCAAACGTATTACTACTTTAGCGACCTTTAAGGCTAGCCTTGATGACCAGGTGACTGGACAGAAATTTACACCACAATTATGTAAGGCCCTGCTCAATTTGGGAGGTAAGCAGTACTAATTGCTTGACAAGGGTGGCAAGAACTTTTAAGATTGTCTACTTAAAGGTGTATACAGTAATGCATCTTATAGTCCCAGTGATCTCTTGCTTAATACTAATCCTATGTTTGTATTAATTGCCAGTCATTGTGGCAAAAAGTAGAAGCTTTAGTTTTGTTTAAGGTAACAAGGCCAACAAGTTCTAGGTTTTCTTTAAACAGCTGCCAGAACAGACAACTTTGGGACGAATATGATTTTCTTCACTCCCCCTCCCCCACAGCCTGTTTCTCTTATAATATGAAGGCCAGCAGTACTTTGTCAGCCCTTTAAATGTTTTAACGTTAAAAGTCATTCCTATGTGTAACTCATTCATACCCACTAGCAACCACTAAAGGCTTACAAACTGAAGGCCAACCAACCCCTTATACTAAACTTAAATTATTATTTTTCATACCTGTATGCTCAATAGTTACACACTTCTCTGTGAACACCTTTAATCCTGATTTTTCCAACATACTTTTAACATTACTAATCATTGGTACTAAATAGTAGTCTTCTTCAAAGTACCTAAAAAAAGATATATTTGTTTGAAAAGGAAATCTGTTGCAGAACTTATCAATTTAGTAGTCATTTGACAAATATAAATTTAGGGCCAGATTTCGTAGCACCACAGAAACTAGCATGGATAGAGACAACCTTAAGGGTGTAGCAGATTCTAAAAAAACAGATAATGCATTTACACAATGGAGGAAATAGAGAGGAATGCAGCACATGTTAATGAATGCAAACAATGTGGAAATGAGGACCTCTCTGCAGATGAGTCACTCATTGTATGCAAATGGTCACACCCAAACTGATGGGTGAGGGCATTGCATAGTATGTGTTCGCCACAGTTTCTCTGAGGTCCTGGGAGCCACAGAATGTGCCCATGCATTTGCAGACACATGTATGCACACACTCAAGGCCCCACCTAGTCCAGAGGGACAGCAATGCATCTACAGTCCCCCTCATTGAATACAGTTCCCCTTTGCTATATACAAATCCAAGCATATTGCTCAACTTGAAAAATCCAAAGATTTCTCACCTAGAAAATGAAAGACCTTAAATCCTTCAACTATTCTGACAGATTATCACAGCTCTCCCTATACTCATTAGCCCACTGGCTCACTGTTTGCATAATGATAGAACCAGTCCTGTTTGAACTCATATTTCTTTACAAAACCAGTGGTCCTACAAACACTTGCACTAGAGATCTATATCTACACCAACAGATAAGCAAAACATACTGGAGGGAAAGATTTCTAAGGTATTCCCAGACTAGGAATAAATTACCATTAGGCTAGTCTTGAAAAATGGATGAGTAGATGCAACTGATTCTTCCCACCTTCTTTTGCATGCCCACTATATGGATCTCAGCAATTATTTTAACTAGGGACTGCTCATGGGTCAGCACTAAAATGGACAATTGTGTCTGATAGGTTTAACCAGTCAACAAATATGTAAATAATGTGGTAAAATGAGGTAATTAAGAAAAGGGTTTCCAAAGTTCACTTCTATATGTGGATCAGTGTACACTCCAGGAAAAAAAAACTCTTTCTTACTTTCTATGCCATATTATCAGGCAGACTTTTTTATACAGTCTGATCTGCTGTGGTACATCATATCCCAGAATCTCTTGCAAGTGATACCAGGACATCTGGAAATAACCAGAGATGTATTTAAACCTATTGTTTCCCTAGTTCTTTCTTGTTCAGGCTGACAGCACAATATGTCTACCAGGACCTAATCATAGCACTACTAGCAACCATCCCATCACTATTATTTAAATCATTAATGTCTCTGAACTGTAAAATGTCAAACCTCTTATCAGCCTATACATGCGCTTACATTCCACAGCATTTTATTAAAAAAGTTAAAAAAAATCAGCCATACAAATGTAACTGTCATTTTTTTCCCAAAATAAAATTTTATTTTAAAAAGCTACAAAGAATTTAACAAATATATGTAAAACTGCATGAAAGCAACAGTTAACATTAACAAACATATAAAAATAAGAACATTTGAACAATTTGATATAACCAGCAAAAAATACATGCTAATAATTCTTAATACTTTAACTATGTATTATGTACAGAAATAAAGTAAAATATAGCAATGGTTTGGTCCCGAGGGCTAAGCCCGAGGGACCAAAACAACCGTGGAGGGTAATTTAGCAACACACCCACCCAGGCGCCAATATTATACATGACATTATTTAAGAAAAGAAACTATTCCTTTTCTTAAATAATGGCATAGTATAATGCCTGTTTACTGCCCTTCCGCAGATGTCTGGCATCCGGCAGTTCTGATGTACTGCGCCTGCGCAGTACATCAGAAAGCAAGATCTCGTTGGCGTTGCTTTTTTTGTTTCGCGCTGTTAAATGAGTTTAACATAGCGAGACAGTTAAAATAAACGGACATCTCCGTTGCTTATTTTAAAACGTCTCGCTATGTTAAACTCATTTAACATAGCGAGACATTCAAAAGCAACGGAGATCTTGCTTTCTCCGCTATGTTAAATGGGTTTAACATAAAATAAGCAACGGAGATCTCCGTTGCTTATTTTAGCTGTCTCGCTATGTTAACCCCATTTAACATAGCGAGACAGTTCATCGAGTTATACTAATGGAAAAAGTCCGGGCGACCAGACCTTTTTCCATTAGTATAACTCGATTTACAACGGGCACGCTGGCCAATCAGCGTGCACGTTTTGGAGGGATCATGGTATAATAAGGAATAAAACAGTTACTGATAAACTCCACACTTAATCTCTCTCTCTCTTTCTCTGTGAACAGAATAAAAATACAAAAGTGTTTAAGAATATCTTGACAATGAAGTAGTAAATTTGGTATTCAATGAACTTACATGGTATATAAAATATGTGTATATCAACCAGTTTTCAAATATCTATAAGGTAAACCATTTCAGGATTCATAATATTAAAGGCCTTCTAAGTTATTAGCTTCAGATGCATCCAATATTTTAGAGGTCATGAGTTTAACAAAGGAAAATAGAATTATTAATGCTCTTAAATCTAAAGAATTTTTTGCTGTAACGGTGTTATGAAGGATAGTAAATTGTCAGTATCAGTCAAACATCTGAAATATTTGCTTCTGTAGCTTCTCATGTAGTGTTACACATAGTATAAGCATATTTACAGTCCCAAAATATATGGAAAATATCTGCCTTGTCAGCTAGACAATCATTATGTAAGTATGTGCATTTAGAATTAATGGAAGCCATTTTAGCTGGAATAAAATATACATTGTTTATGATCATGAACTGAGTGCAACAATTTTTTTTTATTTATTTATTTATTTTTTAGGCTCATAGGAGATTACTAGGCTATTGACCCAGAGGTCATTTCAAGCCTAGCCATTTCATCCCAATGTAATGCCATAGAAGTGTTAGTTAATACCCAAGATTGCATTTAGTAATGACTGTCCATGCCCAGGAGGGCTCTGGGCGCTATTTGTGGTAAAAATTCGCAGTGCCCCATCCGCTCGTCCAGGTTCCTTTTGAACAGTGTCATAGAGGTGCTCTGTTTCACATGAATTGGTAGCCTTCTCCAAAGACGTGGCAGTCACTGGGAGATAAATCTGTCCCTCCAGCATGTCCTATTTAAGTCACAGGCCATATTTAGTTACCTGGAACAGGTGGCCCTAGTCCTGTTTTATTTATGGATATGCAGCAAGTTCATCAGGTTTGGGTCTCAGATTGCTCTGTAAGCCAGGCATAAGCCTTCTCTAAGAAGTCTATATGATACAGAGTAAACTGACAGGGACTTTAGTCAGTCTATGTACGGCATGTGCTGGAGTCCCTTGATCTTCTTTGTTAGAAACCTCTGAGGTCTCTGCAGTTGCTGCAGGTGCTTTGTATAGTATATGCCAAACAGGGCATTATACTCAATTATGGTCCAGATTAGTGCCGAGTATAGAGGAGTTATAACCTCTCAAGGCAATGCCTTTACTAATCAAGAGTGCTACATAGAAAACCCTCCTTATTACAGTAGATACATGGTGGTCAAAGTTAAGGTCACGGTCAACTTGTGAACCCAAGTCCCTTACCACTTCATGGGTACTTAGGGTATTGCTGTTGATTTGATGTTGTGAAGGGACATTGTTTGTGCTGAATGATGATGCATTTTTTTGCTTTCAGTTTGAGGCTGTGACTAAGATACCAGTTGTTGGTCTGAGTAAGACCTTCCTGGAGTATATTGACATCATTTGGATATTCAGTAATTGCAACCAGTTTGCAGTTGTCTGGAAACTTGGTCAGCCACATCCCCCTAGTTTTGACCTGAACATCTGAAAAGTATATACCAAACAGGAGGGGGCCCAACACTGACTCTTGTAGCACCCCGCTGGTAATAGGTCTGCTGGTTGATGTGTAGTTACCCACTTTGATAGTGTGTGTCTGGTTTGTGAGCCAGTTAGCAACCCATCTTACAATGAAGGTGTTTACATTCAGTTTGCTAAGTTTATCAGTAATACCTGAGTGTGGGATTGTGTCAAAAGCCTTTGCCAAGTTGCGATTTGCTGCATGCACAGATTTTCCCTCATTAATGGCCTGGTCACATTTTCAAAAAAATATACACGATTTGAAAGGCATGATCTGCTTTTAACAAAGCTGAATTGGGTAGGATCAAGGGTTTGTAGGTCGCCTATGTCTTTATTGATGATGTCCATAGTCATACATTCCATGGATTTATAGATGAGGCTGGTCAGGCTTATGGGTCTGTAATTCCCAGGGTCTGTTGCTAGGCCACCTTTGTGGAGGGGGAATAACTGTTGCTGTTCTCCATTCCAAAGGAACAAAGTCTGTGGTTAGACTATGAAAAGGGTACTTAATGGTGATGCTAGTTCATGGTTTAGCCTGTTTAGAGGACAGCCTGGAATGCCATCTGGTCCCATAGAGGTTGTGTTTTTTACCTTGGACAAGGCTTTGATAACCTGTTCTTCAGATATGTAGGGGGGGGGGGGTTGGGGCAAGGTTTGTGATAGATTTGGAAGGGATGGGGGGTGAACTTTTCACCAAACCTATCCACTAGCAGGTTTGCTATCTCTGTGGGATCAGTGTGTGTGATACCATTGGTCACTAGTTCTGAACATGTTTGGGTTCTACCTTTTAGGCTATATACATAGCTGTAAAAGGCCTTGTGGTTATCCTTGGTTGTGCTAGCTAAGTTTTTCTCAAAGATGCCCTTAGAGAATTTGACAAGTTGTCTTATTTGCCTGTTGAGGCTGAGGAGGGTGTTTTTCCATTGTTGGGGTCTTTCCTTTGTTTTCATGGACAGCAACTTTTTGTGTTTATTGTAAAGTTTGTTGATGTTGGATGTCCATCATGACAACTTGTTTTTACTTGGGGCTCTGGCTTTGATTCTTTCTTGTACAGCCAAGTCTATGCACATATGCTGGTGAATGTACAGGGCTTTAGTGTAAGCTTTGGTGCAGCTACCACCTCCAGCTAGGGGTGGGGCTCAGAAAGCATTTATACCTTCACCTAGGAGGGTATAGTTTGCCTTGGTGAAGTATTTTAGTCTGATTTCACCCTTTGTGAGTCCTGGTGTTAGTGTTAGCTTGAAGGTGACTTATTTGTGGTCAGATTTATCTAATGAGGCTCCTACAGTTGCGTAGTGCATCTGTTTGACATGTTAGTGAGGACGTATGTTTGTTCCTCTTGTCAGGGTATGAACAATTTGTTCCAGGGCATTTGAGTTAACAAAGTCAAGGAACTTTTGTGCTAGTAGGTTAGGCTAGTGTAGGTTTCCCAGTAGGTGGTGGGATAATTGAAATCCCCCATAAAGAGAGTGTTCAGTAATATTTGGATTGTCTCCTGTTTGGGCAAGTAAACTTTATGCACATCATGACCCATGGAGGGGGATTTATAACTGGCTGTGACTTGAATGGTGGCCTTATCCACTGTAACCTGAACTTGGAGCAACTCCATGGAGTTGTCCAGTATAACTAGATGAGAGGTGACTTTATCTCTAATATAGATAGAAACACCACCTCCTTTGGTTCTCACACATTTATTTTGTTGTCTGAAGGTATAGAAGGCATTGTAGCCTTGCAAGGCCAGGGTACACTCTGAAGCCTTGAACCAGGTTTCTGTGACTGCACAGACATCAGCATCTTCCAATGACAGAAGTGCTTTCAGGGAGTGCAATTTTTGGTTTAAGCTACTAGTGTTTAGTAGTATGACCCTTATTTTATTGTGATTGGCAAATTTCATGTCGGTAAGTTTGTTTTCAAGACTTTGCCTAAAAAAGGCACTATGGGGAAGCAAGAGCCTTTGCCAACAGCTGAAAGCCTAGAGGTGACAGGTGCAAACCGTCTCTGGAAAAGCAGTGAGGTTTGTCTACCATGGCTTCCCAGGCTGACAGGAACTGGATCCCCTTTGAATGACACCAAAACCTAAGCCAATTATTGAAATCAATTATTTTTTGTTTATAATGTGGCATCATTCTACGTGAGGATAATATGCAGTTCAAGGCTAGGGACATACCTGCCCGGAACACATTCTCAGAGAGCTCAGTCATGTCTCTCTTCATATTCATATTCCAGTGAGGTACATATCAGGTCATTCACTCTAATATGAACTATGACAGAGTCATAATGGTACTTGTTGCTGTGAGACCTGAGTGCATGTGTGATTTGATGAATCCTTGCACCAGACAAGCAGCTGACTGTAACTTTCTCCTTGTCAAACCTGGTGAGTGGGACATCCATGTGTCTCATTACTGAGTCTCCAATGACCAGAAAATTTGTTTTTTGAGTGTTGCACCTTACAGGCTTGGAAGGTGAGACACTGGTGTTGCTATCTGTCATGGGTGCTGTGGGAATTGTATTAGTTGCAGCAGTCTTGTGTTTTGAAGGTCTCTGGTGTCTGGGTAGTTTTTTGAGAGAACCTCCACATATGTTGATTTTTGTGTTGGATATGTACTATGTGAATGAGTAGTGGTACTGTGTGTGTGTGTGTGTGTGTGTGTGTGTGTGTGTGTGTGTGTGTGTGTGTGTGTGTGTGTGTGTGTGTGTGTGCGTGCGTGTGTGTGTGTGTGTGTGGTGGGTGGGTTGACAGCCTCTTCCATGTTACTGTCTGGAATGAGAGAGAGAGCATGGATTCAAGATTCTTGGCATAGTTACATCTCTCACACTCTGTACTAGAGTGAGTTATTAGTAGAGGGTTGTCAGTGTACATGAGGCAATTGCTCCACTGCTTCAAGAGACCCAAGTCAACAAGGTTGTCAGTGGGGGAGGGGGGGGGGGCTTTTCAAAATCGATCAAGGAGGAGCTAACTGGATGGATATATCTGCCTGAGTTTTATTTATTTTTTTGTTGGTAATTTAATAGGTTTCAGCTCACTAGCAGTATTTCTTTGACTGCAAAAGTACTAAGGATGAGGGCTACACTAATGTGCTACAGCTATAACTAAGGGAAAAAACTGTTGAATTAATATGTCCAGCTATGGCACACAGTTGCACCACAGTGCACGATGCTGTGCGATATGCAAATAAGCAGAAACCTGCTCAAATGCAGGATTTAAATACCAGAAGCTAAAATCCTGAAAAAATTTAAAAAGGTTCAAAAGGTCCAATGAGGATGGTTACTCCAAGCCCTAGACCAACCACCCTCCACCAGACAGATTCCAATCAGCACAACCCTCTCATTAGAGTGTAGAAAGGTCCCTTCCAATCCAAGATGGCCTGGAAAACATGCTCAGAATAAACAGCACTACAAACAGACCCAGATGCAGCAAAACTGTATCTGGGCTATGCTACAACTACTAGCTACCCTAGTTTCAGTGGAAACCGCTGGAAATATTTAACACAGCAGAAAAATAGCAGTGAGATGCTACAATGTTTAAAAGAGCATACAATTAGCAAGGAAAATCTAAAGAATGTTTTAAACAGAAAACAAATCAGTTATTATTACACTGCTTGGTGGGAAAATCAGAACAAGCAGAACAGATTGCTTTGCAACAGTGAAAAATACCAGCAAGTACTTAACAAACAGTGAAAACAGAAAAAAGAGCTCAGTAAACAGTGAAAACAGCAATCAAATTTGATTTAATGGGTACAGAAAGGCAGACAATTGCAGTACAACAGTGTTTATATTTTTTTGAAGCTCAGAAGACTCTAGTCATCTGGTATCTCAGCTCAGAGTTGTGGATGGTAGCCCACCTCATTTCACTTCAGTACAAACAAGCATACACCTGCTCAAATGTAGGCCTTAAATACCAGAAACTAAAAACTTGAAAAAAAAAACTTTAAAAAGGTTCTAAAGGACCAATGAGGATACTTTTTCCAAGCCCTAGACTAACCACCCATTACCAGACAGATTCCAATCAGCACAATCCTCTCACTAGAGTGCAGAAAGGCCACTTCCAATCCAAGATGGCCTGAAAGATGTGCTCAGAACAAACAGCCACTACAAACAGACCCAGATGCAACAAACCTATATCTGGACTATGCTACTAGCGACTCTAGTTTCAGCAGGAACCACTAGAAAATGTTTAACACAGCAGAAAAAATAGCAATGAGACACTAAAAAATGTTAAAAACTGCAGACAATCAGCAAGGACACCCTAAAGAATGCTTTAAAAATCTAACAAATCAATTATTATAACACTTCTTAGCATGAAAACCAGAACAAGCAGAACAGATTGCTTTGCAACAGTGATAAACACCAGCAAATACTTTACAAACGGTTAAAATAGCAATTAGGGGAATAAATGTATTACTTAAATCTGCACATTGTTTTATAGTATTCTCATAAGGAGGAGAGAGGTCATAATCTCTCCAGATTTAAGAAAACTGAAACAAACATTGATACTTAAAAGATAGAGAAACAGAAAATGCAGATTATGATGCAGTTCAGTTCATGTACTAGAGGAATGAAAGTGCTAAATTGAATTTATACTTGGTCATCTTGGCATTTTTTCCTTTGCAGTGTTCTTTTTAAGTTTTAAAACTTTGATTTTAAAATCCTGTGTGAATTTATATGATGAAACAGGTAACTACAAAAATAGGAATGCAGGCAAGCGGGCTTGAGGCACGCACACAGTAGTAGTTTCCAAAGTTTATTCTTCCGACTTTGCTTCAAACAAACGGTAAAAACAATAAAAAACGGTAACCATAAAGTGCTTTTCTTCTCACCTCTTAGTGAGACTTTATCAGACAGTTGCAACAAAAATGTTTCAAACAGTAAATACAAATTCAAACCACATCAACTTCCTCCAAGCAAAAGACAAACCCGCCCCCAAGGTAAGCAGGAAAGAACAATTAACCCATTGTATGCTTCTTTAAAAATCCAGCATCTTGTAAAACAGGTATGTATGCAGTAAATATATTTGTATATGTGTAAATATAAATATAGCTCATCAGTTCAAAAACACTCTTAAAAGACCTTTTAAAAGTATATTCAGAAATATTTAAAAACCATGCTAACATTAAAACCAATAGTTAAGATAACAGTAAAAAGTGAGAAGTCAAGAATGAAGTGTAAAATTGAAAATAGTATAAAATAAAATACTTTACCACTGTGTGAAAAAGTATTAAAATCTTAAATAACTTTCAGTAGTAGTTAATAATGACAGTTCTAAAAAGTAAGATGAAAAAATATATAATAAAACACTTATATTAGCCCCATGTTGTCTAAATTTAAAACCATCAAGCTAAAAAGCTATAAAGACTGGAGCAGAGAAAACAATCCTGTAAAGGACGTCCGGTGAATATGATAAAAGCTGGAATAAGAGTGTACACATTCACATAAATAACTCTAAATGCAGACACATTCAAAGTGAATAACGTATATATTCACCTATTAAACTCTTTAGTTTAAGGATGCGAGATACAAAATAAACTTCATTCAGTCCTGGCAGGTAGCAGGCCCTGGTACGAAGTTGCTATATTAATTCCAGTTTTTCTAGGAATAATGAACTAGGGCCACCCCTTCCATCACTCATAACCTGGTCAATCAGTCTAAATTTAAAAGAGTGTAATGGAAAAGCACTCACATGTCTAGCCAGAGCATTTTCCTGCTTTAATGTTCTAATGCTGTAAAGGTGTTCATAAACCCACAATTTATATGCTAAATTGAAGGACCCCCCCCCCCAGAGTAGTTTTTAAAAGTGGTAGGAATTTAAAAAGCTTATTACAGACTAGGAAGGAAGACAGTTTAGGAAGCAAGAGGAAAGGGATGATAAAGTGTAGCATGTGCCCCCAATGCCCCTTCATGGAGATTGGGGTCAACTTCTCGATCAGAGGAGTGTTCTATGTGTCAAAGGGAAAATTTGACTGTAATACTAAAAGTATAGTCTATTTGGCCCATTGTCAAGGCTGCCCAGCTTTTTATATTGGGAAGTCAGACAGGAAACTAAAAGAAAGGGATTACGAACAGCTTTACAGCATTAGAACATCAGACCAGGAAAATGCTTTGGCTCGACATGTGAGTGCTTTTCCATTACACTCTTTTAAATTTAGAGTGATTGACCAGGTTACGAGTGATGGAAGGGGTGGCCCTAGATCATTATTCCTAGAAAAACTGGAATTAATATGGCAACTTCATACCAGGGCCTGCTACCCACCAGGACTGAATGTAGTTTATTCCATATCTTGCATCCTTAAATAAAGAGTTTAATAAGGTGAATATATACCTTATTCACTTTGAATGTGTCTGCATTTAGATTATTTAGCAAGGTTATTTCTTCAATAGACTCTGGACTAAGTTTAATTCTATTTAGAAATAAATATTGAATGTGTTTTAATATAGGTATATAACCTTTGTATAATGATATGTTCAGTCTTAGTTCCTCTAAAGAATGATAACATATTGAAATTATTTCCAAGACCATTTTATTTCTTACGACTGGAAGATATGATAAATCAAGTATTCTATTGTTTGAGCTAACATTTTGGTTTTGATTTATATGTTGCATGAGAGTAAAGATCTCATTTAATTTCAATAACTTCATTCATTTTTAAAAGGATGTAGTTAAATTAGTTAATATTTTACTGATGTTTAAAGACTTAAAATTGCATTTCTTCAAGAAAGGAATAGTAAGGTATTTACATTTGCAATTGTGTTTTAGGATATTAAACCAGATTGTCCAAGCTCATCGCCACTTATTCCCTTACAAGTTAGAATTTATAAATCTAAACTACCTACTTGGATTAATAATCAAATATTGTAAAAGAAAGCCCAGCAGAGCTAGTCCTCCATGTAATTTAGGGGCAGTAAGCTTTAGTACAAAACTCGTAACTATTTTGAGATCCCAATAAAATTATTAAGTGAGAGGGTGATTTCTTCAGCATCATCTAAGGTTTCACCTGATGCCATGGAACAATTATGAGTCATTTGGTTATGAATACTTATTTGACATTTACTTACTGGGAAAACACAGCTGGATCATCATAACAGAGGACGGCCAGGGAGAAAAGCTCCAAGTTAAAATGCTATTGCAGTTTCAGGTAGTTAAGAAAACATACTATTGTATATACAATATTAGGTGAGGCTGAAGGCTAAACATTGAGTTAAAAAACTTCAGCATTGGTAAATGAAGGGGAAAAAACATACACTTTCAAGTTATAAATCAGAAACATCATTTGAAGACAATTGAAAAGTTTTAATATTAGAGTCCCTGAATCACTTTTGAGTAGATGTGAAGTCTGTCCAAAGTTTTGGAGTTTAGAGATTGATTTGGCATTGCTAATGATTGCAGAATCATCTGTATATTGAATGATGGATGCATTTGCAGAATGTAGAGGCAGATCATTAATGAAGATATTAAATAGTAAAGGGCCAAGAATGGGGTCCTGTAGCACTCCTACTGATATTGGGAGAGAGAGATATGGTTTAATTCCATTTGACACTTTGTGTCATACTGCACAGGTATGACAAAAACAAGTGAGAGTCATTTGAGAGACCTAGATTGGAGAATTTGTTGATAAATTTCTGATGTGATATGGTGTCAAAGGCTTTTGATAAGTCAAGAAAAAAATGCAGATAACTAGGCCTGTTTTATTTCTGTGGTAGTAAATTGTATTGCAAAAGAATAGGAGAGCAGAATTTGTACTGTGTGATGGTGAAAAGCTATGTTGTGATGGAGAGTCAAGATTATTTGTTGATATATATTGTAGTAGTTGGGAATGGATGCAATTTTTTTAGGATTGCAGACAGTGGAAATAGGATAGCTATGAATTTAACACAGAAATCATCATATACCTCACCTTTATGAAGTTAAACAATATAACATTCTTTCCAGATGTTTGGGATGTATGACTTGTGTATGAATCTGTTGATGAGGATAGATATTGGTTATGCAGTGACTTTAGCAGCAACTTTAAGTTATTCTGGAGGTTGATTGTTTAGGGTTAGTATTGTTGGCGAAGTTTAATGAGCTATGATTGAATTTTTGAAGTAGGTATAAGTTGAACAAAGAAAGGGTTAGTATTACTTCTCTTAATTGCAATGTGTGGAGTATTGAGGGTAGAGATGGGATTGGTTCATGTGATAGTGTCTATATAATTAAAATTGAAAGTACAGGCTATGGTACAGTCAGATTTATTGGAGTTAGGGAAGGATAGGTTTAGTAAGTTCAAAGAGATGAGATAAGCCTGACAAGAATTTTTGTGCAGAACTGTCATAAAGATTTTGATTGTTTGGAAATTATTTATTTTTTTTGTATATCTTGAGCCTTAGAGATATTTCTAGGGTTGTACTAAGGAACGTTTATTTTTTCTTTCCATGAATGCCAGGCTGTGTCCCTTAGTTTCATGAGTTGTTAATTTGGTAGCAATAGCCAGGGGGCTAGGTTTATTTGATGTTTTTTTTTTCATGATGGGAGCTTGTGAATTTAGAATCACCTAAAATGTTTTTATTATAGTGTTGAACAGCATCATCTATGAAGAAAATATTTAGTAGATTCCATTGATAGTGCAATAAAGTACTGATGAACATTTCTTCATTGAAATAAATAAGATTTCTTATATATATATATATATATTCTGAGCTAGTACTATCAGAGCAAGAATGAATGGTAACATTCAGATGGTAATCATTTAAGGAGTCTTGTAGCACTCCTGACTGAGACTGTGGGTTGTATTCCCATAGCAGGTAGATTAATTACTGGCACTGCAGTGCAGCATAATGGCGGGGGCACACTCCTGAGTGTGTCATCCTTTGGATGAGATGTCAAAGTGAGACCTCATTTGCTAGAGTTGGTGGTAGCGCAGGTGGATGTAAAAGATCATACAGCATGTATTGAAAAGAGTAGAGAGCTCCTTATTAAAAAAAAATTAAGTACAATACTATTTACACACATACATATTTATAAATGTATACATTATAAAAATTTCCATTCCTTTATGCTATTGTCATAAAGTCTTAGATATCATATTATTCAACATTATGTTAAACCTTATTTGAATCCTACTTCTTTTTCCATAATCACCATCTATTTTTTCTTAAAATTACTGCTAGTTTCTATTTACCATTAAACATGATTTCATTTAGTCTTTAATTCCAACTGGTCCATACACCATAAAATAACCATTTATCTGTTTTACTAACATATTCTTTATTTTTATGTCTATATGGGTTGTATTCCAGAGGCTGCCCCATCTCTGGAATAGACTTCCCATACATGACTCTCTCAAGTACAACCTTGATGAGTGAATGGGAAACTACAAATTTGTCCCAGGGATTCCACCTGTGTCCCTCATTGACAGGGGTGACAGGTGCTAATTGAGGTTTCTTTTTTGGGGGATACATTCTTGGCTAGGTTTGTAAGGACCTCAGGTCCATTATCCTAGTAATCTCCTATGATCCTATGTCTATAATATCCATGCAGAATCATATCCATATTTATTACATTTACCTCTTTTAAATCATTAAAGAATTTTTCCTTACACAATTTTTCCACAATTTTACAACCCTTATACATGATAAGAAAACATGTTCTGTAGTTTCTTCTTTACCACAATATATACAAACTGTTTAACTTAAATTTTATATGGAATATTTCCCTTTATTGCTAATTTATTAATCACTAATCTCCATAAAAATATTGAAATACTACTTTTACATTCACTAGCTCAACTTAACAATTAACATAATAGTATTATACCATGATATTTTTATACCACACTTTAATTTTCTATTACATTAAGTTTTATTTTCCATAAAATATTTTTTCTTAATAACATCTCATTATGTTATTTCAATATGATTTTCTCTTTTGAAAATTTTAAACCATATCCCAGTGTCACTTATATTTGGACTTTACTATATTTGCTACCTGCTTTTCATTTGTATCATTTATCGAAAACAACACTTTATTCAAATTCAAAGAAGAAGCATAAACAATTGAATTTATTAGTCCTAAACCTCCATCTTCCTTGTCCATTATAAGACCTCTCTCTTCACTGGATTTAGTCTTGAACCCCATATAAAACAAAAAAAAAACTTGTAGTATTTCTTTTTCATAGATTATTGGTAACATATAAACACTAGCTAAATATTCAATCTTTCCCAGTAAAACCAACTTTATTAAATAAACTTTTTTACTAAATGATAGCTTGTATGTTTTCCAAAAACAGCAAAACTCCTTAAATTTCATCTAGTATCCTATTCAAATCTTATTCCTATCACACATGTTTCTTTAATCAAGAAAGATACTTCTCTTATTTGTACCATATCACCCAATCCTTTACTTTTTTCTTTATTTAAGGTCATGCCTATTATGTTTAAACACTGATGTATGTAACATATAACTTCTTTCATTCAGATTTTTTTTTTCATAATCAATATAATATCATCTACATAAGGAAAAATTACTGAAATTGTTGTACCTTCAGTAGTATTATAAGTAGCATCTTTCATATGCAAATTTATATCTCTGACTAATACAGTCATAACTAATGCAAATAATATACTACTAATAAGACATCTTTTATTTTATTTTATTTTTTGATTTACTTTACATTTGTTTACTGGGAATGTCCATCTGAGCCATAAAGAACCCATTTTCAGTGGAGGACTGGGGAGAAAAGCTCCAAGGGACACAATTTATCAATGAACAAACATAGAAGTAAAACAAATTCACTTAGCTATAGACAAAACTATTCAATAACAGCAGCAAATATGATAACATGTGCTTAGCAGTAGAAATAGATATTCAATGTGATAGTAGCAACAATGTAAAAATGGTAACAATCATAGTCTTATACTAAATGATGCCTTTACTCATAGGGTAGATAATAGGAAGAAAGTAGCCATGGTGGTAGATAGGGAATAGCAGGGAATGGTGCAGTAGTAGGAACAGGGGAGGAGAAGGATAGAATGAAAAGAAATAGTGGGGGTAAGGAGGATATAGATGAGAGTAACAGAGGAAGGAGGTATAGTGGAGAGGAGATTATATCTATTTATTTGCTTAGCCATCCATTCACTAACATTGTTACTTTATTTTTATTACATACAAAACAATATTCTTAATTTTTGCTAATGTAATACTCTTCAATAATTGTCCACAAAAGTTCATAATGTACTGTATTAAAAGCTTTATTTAAATCACTTATGATCTTGATCTCATCAGTCCTGCTTATAATATCATCCATAATTTCCCTTGCTATGAATAATAATTCCTGACAGCCTTCCTCCTTAAACTATATATGCTATCTTCCATAATAGTTTTCATTTTACTTTCTATCTTCTTCTGAATTATCTTCATAAAAATCTTATAATCTGTATTATTTAGTACTATAGGTTTTCAGTTATCAGTTTTATTTTTAGCTTCTTTTTCCAATACAAATTTAAGTATACCATCTCCTAAATCTTTATACATAACACCTTCATTTAACCACTTATACATAACTTTTGAGAAGTATTTTTTTCTGTCAGTCTGTAAATTTTTTATAAGATTGGTATCTTATTCCACCCAGTCCTGAAACTGACTGTAAATTAAAATGATGACATATGTTATTTAATTCATTTAAAGAAATCTAATTTTCCAGTTTATTTTCTTCTTTTGTCATTTTTTTAACATGCCATTCTTTTTTGCAATTTTTTTATTTTGAAACATTTCCTTTGCATTTATTACGATATTCATAATTTGTTCCTTAGATGATCTAACTTCTCCTCTATCACCTTTCATTTCTCTCATTATGCAAGTATTCTCTCTAACTATGCTATTCAAGTAAGTGGATACCTCTTCTTTTTTACATTGTAAAACATTACCCAAGATGAGAATTAAACACTGTTCCTTGTGTCTGTAACTATTATACCAGGCCTCAGCCATTAGCAGCAAATATTCTTTTTCATCCATTCCCTTTCTTTTTTTTTTTTCTTTTTTATTTATCCTTCTAAATTTTCTTTTTCTGTCTTTTAGCAGTTTACCAACAGTTTTTTTTTTCCTTTTTATTACCACCCAATTTATGTGATCTTCATTACTTATTTCAGGACCGTATGTCCTCTTTATCATTTTCTTTCTCATCTATTTCTACTACTTCTATAGTAGTAATACTAGTAGCACCACATTCCTTCCTTTCTTCTTTCTATCTCTAGTAAGGTGCAAAGGAGTTACAGGGTTCACTGGAAATGTAAGTTTACACACAGCAGGCTTATCCAAATAGGCAGTCTGAGTCCATTTAATCCAGCCACCATTTAATTAGGAGAAACTGCGTACCACCTCTGGCCTTTTGCTTTAAGTTCGCTGGAAACTTAGGTTTACACACAACAGGCTTATCAAAATAGGCAGACAGAGGCCATTAAATCCAACCACAATTTAATTAAGACAAACTGTGTACCACCTCTGGCTTTGTGCTTTAAGTAAGTGTTAGGGACATTGTGTCTTCTGCATATTTTTTAGCCTGTACAGTGACCAGCCTGATGACAAGTGCTTCAGTGTCCTAGTTTTTAAGCAATAGTCTTATAGTCTGTAAACCCTCCTCCACTGACATCCTATTGATCAGCTTTTACTATCTCCTTCCTAACAGACACTGACATTTACTCCTACTACTCAAAATATTTCTTTCTCTTCTATATTTCTTCACTTCTTCTACAAGTGTTACTCCCATTGTTTATATCATCCTGTCTTTCTTTAGTGGAACTGCAGGCCTTCAAGGAAGTCACCCTTAGTGTTTCCCCCTGCCTTTCTTATTTCTTCTTGCCAGAGATAGTATTAAACCAATTTCAGCTCTGAGCTAGTATATGTGCACAGTCAACATTGACTCAGTGCACACAACTGTCTCTTACATTGGCTCAGTACACTCAACTGTCTCTTTACTGTGTTTTTACTTTTCTGCATAAGTGTCCCTGCAAGCAAATATGTATGTAACAGTGCAGTCTGAACACCAGTTCATGGGCTATTTTTTGTATGTAAATTATAAATATTATGACAGCTTAAAACAAAGAACTTAGACCACAGCAGTCCCATTGGTACTTTCTCCTTTAACTGTTCATTGTTTTAGCAAGCCACTGTCTCTCTTCCATAAGTTTATTTCTCTTCTGTAACCATCTTTGACTTCTCAGACAGTATTTTTCCAGATCTGAACTACTGCATTCTAGCTTTCTTTTTCTCATTGTTTTGTTAGTCTGTGGGGGTTGAGGTAGGTTTTTGGACTTTGCATTTCAAAGTCCATAAAAACTTCTTTAAACTACACAGTTGTTCAAAGTGTCAAATGTAATTTTTTTTTACTGTTATCACCATTAGTCATATCAGGGTGATATTGGATTAACTCTCCTAGTAAAACTGTGTCCTAGAGCAACAAATTCAAGACATTCATCTACTAGCACAGAGGCTTTTAAACTTGATTGTTCCTATTACTTTTCTCTTAGAAGATCTGTGGTTGTTTACATTAAGTCACTGATTGTTTTCTCTGTCTCTTGAAAAGTTTTCAACCCCCTTCATTCACCCTCTTGGGCTCACTCTGCTCCCTATCTTTACCCGCAAACCCCCCCCCTTACTCTACAGTTATACTTCCATAGCAACACCCACATATTCCTCTAATAAATACCATCAGTTCCATCCAGTAGGAAAGCAATCAATTCAATTTCTCCCATTCTAGTTTACCATCCAAGACTCTCTCTCAAATTTTCTTAACCTTGTCTCCTATAACTATCAAATTACATATCTACAACCAACTCACTACCTTCCTAACATTTTCTTATCTTAATTTACAACTACGGTAAAACCCAAGTTAAATAAGATGCCCCTAAGTGAGATTATTTTGCTATTTCTCCTCTAACATTCATCACCAATTATAAAATACATATCCTTCAAATACTTAGGACTTCAACTAATCCTCACAAAGAATATCAACATCTACCCAGCCTGTCTTTCTCCATAACATCCTATCTCTACAAACCAAATGTACCTGATTTATTTTTCTATCAATATCTTAAAACTAACCATCCAAATTTATGATCAAATATCAAATCAAGATGAAAATATAATTGGCCACACAATTCCCTCTGTAAAAATATCAATGTATTTATTTATTTAAATGTATTTAAGTTTGTTGACTGGGAGTGTCCGACTGGACATAGGTCCATTTTCAGCGGAGGCCCGGGGAGAAAAGCTCCACAGTAAAATAAACAGACAGTAGTTACATTGGATTACATAGCGATTAACAATTTAACATAGCAATTACTTACAATATATTTACAGATGAAGAACATAGTACATCAGTAGACAACTAGAATCTTTATCTGTGAAGTACATAACAGACATTAACAAATGTTACAATGAGAAGTTCCTGCTGTATAATAAGTACTAGGCTTATGAGCTTGCTATAATCAAGGTAGTTAGTGGAGTGGAAAGAAAGGTAGTGGTTGGATGGGGTGGATGATATTAGAGTGGGAGTTGCAAGGGCATAGCCAGCATGTTTTTAGGTGCACTTTTAGTAAAGTTTTGAAGTGGGTGCATGATGGTACGGAGGTAATTGTGGGTGGGAGTGAGTTCCATAATTTGGCTATGGCACAAGAGAATAGTGCTTCACCAGCAGAGTTATTGGCTTTAGTGATCTGCAAGTGATTTTTGTTGCTGGATCTTAGTGGTCTGGTGGTGCGATAGAGTTGGAGTAGATTCTGGAGGGATGGGACATTTAATGGATGGTTTACTAGTTTGTGGGCGAGTGAGAGTTGATACCAATGAATTCAAAAAAATAGTGGAAATATTCACTCCGACCCAGGTCCAAATGTTCATAAAACAATCACTTCCAGCCCAAAATAAACAAGTCACCTAAGACATCCCAGCAAAAAACAGAACCCAAACTCACCTTACTAAATATGAACAAAATGAGTATGCACAACAAAATCCATGACATACATGGTTATTGTGCCACATACACTCCTGATGTAGTCATAGCTACCAAATCCTGGTTAAGAAAAGAAATAAAGGATAATGAGCTTCCTCCCCTCCCCCGGGATACAATATACTCAGGCATGGCAGACAAAACAAATGTGCAGCTGATGTAGCAATCATCTATAAAAAATCCCCAACCATTACTTTACTCCCACAGGAAATACCCAAATTTAACAATGCTGAACTATTAATTACACTCCGAAAAATCAACAGGAAAACTATATGTTTAACGGCAATTGATATACCACTAGAGAATAATGTTGATACTGCTGAAAGCATCCTGTATTGTATATCCTAACAAATTAACCATGAAACTATAATACTTGGAGACTTAAATATAGACTGGCAACTCATAAATTCCTCTACCCCACTGAATCCATAAACTTATACAACTTCAGACAATTAATAACCACACCTACTAGAATCAATAAAACTTCAGAGAGACACTCGGCATTAGATTGGATTCTTACAAACAAACCAGACAAACTGACAAAAGTAGGCTGCCTCTCAGATAGCATAAGTGACCACATACCAACATATGCTATTAGAACTCAGCATACTCTAGATAAACATATTAACTATAATCAAATACACAATGCAACCAATTTCGGCAAAGATATTTTCAATAAAACACTAAAAAAATATAGCTGGAATGTACGTAGAACAATGCCACTACATACTGCTGTAGAACACTTTAATAACGCATTCTTACAGATGTTAAATAATCTAGCACCAGTATGTAATAAAAGAGTAAAGCCCAACCCCACACCATGGCTGACAAAGGAAACAAAAAAATGATGATAAAAAGGGATGAAGCCTAGAAAATTGGTATAAAAATATAACTCAAAATGCCTTCCAGCAATTTAGACATCTTAGAAAACTTGCAAAACTCCATGTCAAAGAGGACAAACAAACATACTATACCAGCCTACAATACAAACATATAAACAGCCCAAAACATTTTTGGTCATCACTAAATAAACTACTCCACCCTGGCAAGACCACCAGTCCCTCTCCAAAAACAGACAATATGACAGACGCTCTCCCCACACAGTTTAATTTCTACTTTATACAATTAATATTATCTTTCTTAGACACTAACACATCTGCCCCATCACTCTACCCCTGTCCAATCAAAACCACCCACAGCTCTTCAGTTTTAGTCCAGTGCCTACCTTGCTTGTAAGGAAGTTGTTCCTTAAACTAAAAACTAGTTCTGTAGCTGTAGACCATCAGACTACCTAAAATGGCTGCAGAAGTCTTCCCTGTGTCCATACTAATTAATAAGTCCATTGCAGAAAGATATGCCTATCACTATGGAAAAAATCCTATATCATACCACTGCACAAAGGAGGCACATATACAGACTTTAATAACTATAGACAGATAGCGATTCTCTCCCCCTCTCCAAAATATTAGAGAAAGGCATCCATATGCAGCTGATGAAATACCTAACCTCAAACAACCTGCTCTCAAAAACACAGCAAGGCTTTAGGCCACAGCACAGCACCACTACTGCTCTACTACATTTTACCAATATAATAAACCAACATAGAAACAGTGGTGTGCTTGTGCCCACCATGTTCTTAGACTTTTCAAAGGCATTTGATACTGTCTCGCACCAGCAGCTACTGGTTTAATTATCTTCAATAGGACTTTCACAATACTCCCCGTTGTGGTTCATTAGTTACCTATCTTGAAGGCAACAAGCCATTAAATGGCAATGAACCTACTCATCCTTTCTACCAGTTACTACAGGTGTTCCTTAGGGCTCTATCCTGGGTCCTCTACTACTTAATATATTTATTATTGACCTTCACACGTCCACTCACCATGCTAGTTTATTTCAGTATGCACATGACGCAACATTAATATGTACGGGCTCAACAATAAATAAGCTCCAACTCCAAGACTTTACCCAAAAAATCGTTTTCCTCTGTAGAAACGTGGCTCAAAGAATCAAACCTCCTACTCAACCCCAAGAAAACTAAGCTAATGCGTTTCACCTCAAAAAGTTGCCAAAATCAAACGCAATCTTTTACCATAAAGTCAGCAAATAATACTGTCATTGAAACTGTAATTCACAGTAAACTTCTAGGTCAGTGATAGCAAACCTATGACACAGGTGTCAAAGGTGGCACACCATGATGTTTTGGGGTGATATTCCAGCGATCATCAACACCAGAGTTACGAAAAACACTCCATTTGCATTAATTGCTGGTGTGAAATGCATTGAATTTATTTGTGCCAGGAGCTAGTTCAACAACCTCAAAGATTATTTCAGTATACTTTCTCAACAGAGTCTGCAAAGGGCAGTGCTGACATTGTTTTCTCTTCATTGATACACTTCTGCAAAGTGCAAGTAGTCTCCATTTCTAAGTGTGTGCTGTTTTACATTCCTCTCAACTGTCCCTCTTAATCCCTCCTAAAACTGGCACCCTTTTACACTTAATAATGACAATAATTAGATTTATAGACTTATTTTACTTCAGAAAATTTATACTAATTAACATTCATTTTTTTCTGTCAGTGTTTCAAATAAAAATTAATAGTACTAGTAGTTTAAAACTATCCGTGTCTCTTATTTCTAGATTTTTCCCTCATTCTGTTGAGATTTATCCCTGATGTATTCAGAGATATGCTGTTTTATTTATTTATTTTTGTTTGGAGGGGGGCACACCAGCAGAGTCAAATTAGGTATTTTCTAAATTTTTGACATGCTGAACCCAAAAGGTTTGCCATCACTGGATTCTAGGCATTCTAATAAATGACAGTCTCAAATATGACCAGCATATACTGCACAGCATTAAATCTACACACCAGAAACTAGGCTCCCTTTAAAAAATCAATGGATTCCTTACAGATACTGCAAGAATAACTCTCACCACCACCCTCTTATTGCTGACTCTCTTATATGCCACTCCTATCCTAACAAACTTAAATGATACTCAGAGAAGGAAACGTGCCTCCTACTACAACAAAATAGCTAAATTTGCCACCAGTTTCTCTCATAGGACTCACCATTGCCATAGCTTAAAGCAATTAAACTGGCTTTAATTACACAACTATCTAACATATCCACAACTACTTACAGCACACAAACTTATTCATCATCCATAAAAATGTCTTGCACTACAAAACTTATTACTGCCCTACTGTCCAGCAAGGGACCTCCATTCTAGTAACAAATTCTTATTACTTATAAATAAGTCAAATAATGTTGCAGGAGACTTGCTCTACTCCCAGTATGTTGCTAAACTCTGGAATAGTATCCCCATATAAATAAAACTCTCCAAAAACCTCAGTAGTTCAAAACCACTGTTTAAACAATATCTTAGCCAATCCTAGTCCTGTACATGCTTTTCACAAAACTTTATATTCACTGCACAATACTCTCCTTAAACATAATATTTTCAACCTGTCACTGAAATGAAAAAACAATTTTTCTACATAACTGCTGCCTGTGCAATCAACTAAGTTGCACGTGTGCTTTCTCTTTAATAACTACTATCTGTGTATAAATGTAAATAGAAATGTAACTACTCTGTGTTTGATTGGAACTTTGTATAATGCAATGTAAGCAACTGGAGCTTTTATCCTCAGGCCACCGCTGAAAATGGGTATTGCCTAATCTGAGTTTCCCGGTAAGCAAAGACAAATAAATAAATACACAATTCTTAATTTTTTTTATCTGTGTTCATTTTCTTCTCTTTCTTTTTCTTTACTCTTATTTTTATTTTTACAATCCATCCATAAATGTCCAATTTTGTTACATTTATAGCATTTCAGTTTGCATTTTTTGCATTATTTCTCATTTCCGCACAAATATAACATTTTGTTTTGTACAGTTACTTATCAAATGTCTTTCTTTTCCAAAAAAAATTTGGGGTGTCCCCAGTATTTTATGACACCTCTGCTCCCCTACACATTTATCATGCATGGTATATGTATAATTCTTTCTCTTTCTATTTTTAACACAATATTACAGTCACAGCCACCAGTTCATAAACCCATTTTGTCATAAACTTTTGTAATGTCCAGTGCTTCTTTCCGTAAAGCTTTTAAATGTCCTTTTAAAGTCTCTCTTTCTACCTCTGTTTGAAATTGTATAGGAATTTTCTTCATTTCCCTGTTTAATGCTTCCATCACATAAAGATTCCATTGGTTACAGTATTTTTTTTCATATTCTCAAAGAAAATTGTCCATTAAAAAACAGTCTCATATCTAGTGTCACAAAATGTCTCTTTGTTAATAGGAATAATTGCTCTTACCTCATGTGCTTTTACACCCAAAGGAGCTATTAAATTGTCCCACACTTTATACCTGTCCATTTCTTTCTCTTCTTTACTTTGAATCTTTACCACACACTTCAGTTTTTCATTTTCTTCTGCCTTCTTTTCTGCTTCTTTACTTTGGCCTTCTTTTACTTTGCATACATTTTCTTTTCCATTTCCCCAATATTCTTCAGGATTGTTTCGGCATCCTCATTTTGCATAATGTCCTCCCAGGAAATGTCTGCTTCATTCTCTGGCTCACTCTGCCACACCATTTCTTTAAGTAAATCCTCCCACAACCCTCCTGACTGCAGGGTTATAATTATACAGCCGCCATTTGCTGACTCATCTCCATCAAACAAGTTTCTCTGAAATATTTCCTCAGTATCCTGCACACGGTCTCCAGTCTCAGTATTTGCTTTCTTCTTCATTTCTTTCACCACTCAGTCATCTCCTCCTTTCTATCCCTGTTCCTCCAGGCCACCTTTGCACCTGGAACAGAAACAGGTAGTGCTCCTCCAAAATGGGTCCCACTCACAACAATGATGAGTAGGGGAAGCTTCCCAATGCCCTGGCCAAATTTACCCTAATAATGTCAATACCACCTCAGGTCTCCCATGAAAAGAGGTTACTAGCCAAGTAGGGCTAACCCAGTCAACAAAGGATAATAAATAAAAATAAAATAATATAAATATATATATATATATATATATATATATATATATATATATATTTTTTGTAGGGCAGTTTGATAGTCTTCAGATTATGATACTCTCAACTTTAGCTGATTTATTGAATCTAAAAGGGTTGGTTATTAACTGAATGAAAAATTAAAGGCTGATATAGGTAATAGGTGTTTATGGGTTAAGACGAATTTTCTGAGTGGATTGTAGGAGTTCCAAATCATATTAGCGTCAACTAAAATTAATGTTTCATAGGCTAGATTGACAGAGGCCCAGGATAAGATATCCTCAGTTATAGGAATATTACTTATTTGACTTGTTGGAATATGCTGAACAATTATGTATATATTTTGTTATTGCTTACCTAAAGAACAGATAAAAGAACTTCTACATTTGTAAAATTTGAGATCTCTTTTGAGTTCCAGCTGAAAAAAAGGTATTACAGAAGAAAATTGCCACTTCACCTGTATGCTGGAAAGACTTTCAAGTTGAAGAATACTGTAATCAGGTAGAGTGATTTCATTATTTGAGATATATGGTTAAACCATGTTTCAGTTAATATGAGAATATCTGGTGTATGTTGTAATACCAAGGCATGAATCAAATTAATTTTGAGCATAAATGTAGTATATTAATGCTAAAGATTTTGAGGTTATAATATAAATGTTTGTGGGAAGGTGACTTAGTGAGCTAGAATAGGTGGGAGAGTTGTAGGGGTTGTTATTTGGATTGGAGTCAGGCTCCACCTGACCACCGTAACAGCTACAAACAAATGCAATCTGAGGGTCATGCTGCTCAATCCTAGAAGTCTAAATCTCAAAATGCTCTCACTTAAAGCACTCATTAAAATGGAGAACATTGACATTTGTGCTGTTCATATACCTGGTTCAAGGCAGCAGAAAGCACCCCTGCACTATCAGACTGTAACTCATTCCACACCTTTCGGCTCCAGAACTTGGACCAAAGCTCCAAAGCTGGTGGTGTTTCCATATTCATAGAGTATGTGCACACCTCCAGACTGGTAGCCCAACATAACGCATCAGAGATACTTCAGGTGAAGCTAACATTGGGAAGACAGCGATTCAGGTCGTAGCCTGCTATAGGTCCCCAGCCATGTCCCAAGACTCACACTACATGTTCCTAAGCACCCTGGAGAATATTAGGTTCCAACCTAACACTTTCATACTGGGCGACTTTACCTACCCTTCCATTAACTGGGAAAACTACTCATGTACCAATACACTTGCCCAATGTTTCCTGGAATTCATTAATTCCAATGCCCTGGACCAGCTCATTCTTACCCCCACTAGAGGTAGCAACATCCTTGACCTGGTCATTACTAACATGGGTGACTGTTTATCTATGCCAGCAGTCAACTTCTCCCTGGTTAGATCCAACCACAAACTAATCACCTTGGAAATCCACCCCCCCCCCCTCAAAGGTAACCACCATGAAAAACTTCTCCAAAGCTAACTCTGGGCTTCCAAAAACAGAGGTGGCTAACTTCATGGCACCAATGCAAATGGTGAATAGTTGCATGACTGCCAAATCATGCACCAGTGCACTGTACAGACATGTACACAAATGTATGGATCTCGCCATACCCAATAGAACCAAGACACTCTCCTCTAAAAAAGGAAGCTAATCTGGTGGTCCCCTACCATAAACAAACTCTACAACAGAAGTGGGAAACTGATGCGGAATAAGGTGAAGTCCCATGGACTGGAAAAACACCAATCCCTTATCAGCCTCAACAAAAAGTTGAGATCGTTCGTCAAATCCTCTAAAGCTAGCTATGAAAACAGAATTGCACCAGATAGTAAAGACAACCACAAGGCTTTCTATAGTTATGTAAAGAATCTTCATGGCAATACCCAGATTTGTTCTAAGCTACTGCACAATGATACCTCCTATATTGAGCCAACAGATATTGCCCATATACTGGCCAACAGATTCAGTGCCAGTTTTACCCCTACACCCCCAAAGGATCAATCACAATACCAGTAGATTGCCAGACACCCAGTATTACTGCTGCACAGGTTAAAACAGCACTATCCAAGGCCAAGAATACAGCTTCTATGGGACCTGACAATATCCCTGGTTGTGTTCTACATGAACTACAGTGTGAACTGGCACCTCACCTGTGTGCCCAGTTCAATCACAGCTTCACCTTAGGCTTTGCCCCTGCCAAATGGACTACTATTACAGTCATCCCTCTCCACAAAGGAGGAGTGACTACAGACCCTGGGAACTATCGCCCCATTAGCCTGACAAGTCTGATATGCAAAGCTATGGAACAAATCATCATGAACCTAATAAACAAGGATATAGGGACTCTCCAAACTCTGGATCCCACACAATTTGGTTTTGTGAAGGGTAGATCATGCCTGCTCAACTTGGTCGACTTCTTTGAGTCGGTCACCAGAGATGTGGATGAAGGCAAGGTGGTTTATACAGCCTACCTTGATTTGGCCAAGGATTTTGATAAGATTCTCCACTCAGGAATCATAGAAAAACTCACTAAGCTAGGCATCAACCCCTGTATCACTAGGTGGGTTGCAAACTCGCTCACAGATAGAACCCAGAGTGTGAAAGTAGCTGACTCCAAGTTAGACTGCCGACCAGTCATGAGTGGAGTCCCACAGGTTTGGTCCTGGGTCCTTTCCTGTTTGGTATCTACTTCTCTGAAGTCCAGGCCAACACAAAGGGACTCTGGATGACAAAAGTTCGCAGATGATTGCAAGTTGGGAGCTATTATTAACTCCCCAAGTGATGTTGACATCCTTCAGAAAGGCCTCACTGAGACAAACAACTGGTGTCAGAACCATGGCCTTAAGTTCAATGCCATAACATTTGTCATCATCCCTTTTGGGAAAAACCCAGTTCCCATGAATTACCACATTGATGGTAGTCCACTGAACACAGAAGGCGTTATAAGAGATCTGGGAACACAGGTTAACAGCAACCTCAGTTTTGACCACCACATTGCCACTGTGGTCAGAAAGTCCTTCTATGTGGCACATCTCATTACTAAGGGTTTTGCATCCAGGAAGAAAGAGGTCATTGTCTCCCTCTACTCTTCCCTCATTAGGCCAGTCATTGTGTACAATGCCCCATTTGGCATGTACCTCACTAGACACCTGCAACAACTTGTGAGGCCACAAAAGTACCTCACAAAGAGGATCCTAGGCCTTAAACAGGTCCTATATGGACAGACTCAAAAAACTCCAACTACTCTGTCTCATATCGCCTACTTAGAGGCGATCTCTGCTTGACTTACAAAGCCATGTCTGACCCAGCTCTATTAGAAATGCTACATCTAAAGAAATCCCAATCCCTCTGCACCACATGCTCCAGAGACCTCAACCTCATTACCACAATCAACAGAACGTGCTGGAGGGACAGGTTCATAACCCAGAGACTGCCCATGCTTTGGAATAGACTTCCCATACATGTCAAACAGAGCACCTCACTGGCCCTCTTCAAGAGAAATCTTGATGAGTGGATGGGAAATAGAAAATTCACCCCAGGGATCACTCCAGTGGCTCTACGTGACAGAGGCACTGGGAACTAAGGTCGGGTGGCACGATGCCAGGGTAATCCTATGGTCTAGGCTTGTAAAGGCTCCAGGGCCATTAGCCTAATACACACCTATGAACCTATGAACCTATGGGGGAAGGTATGCAGTGGGAGTGTGGGACATCTTGCCCCACCTTTGTGGAGGCTCAGCCATTCTCCCACTCTTTCCCCTCTTAGTCTACCTCTTCCCAGTTCAAATCCCAGATACACCAGGTATGTCAAGAGGAAAGCCCATGTAACCACCTCCCACCCCATCATGAACACATCCCTGTCCCTCCCTGCCACTTTGTCATATGCCCGAGTTACTGTTTGAACTAGGGTCACCTGGGTGTTTAAGGGTTGTAAATGGATAAAAATGGAGTGGAAGAACAGGGAGGTGATAGAACTAAGTCTATAGTACTTTTATTTGATAAAGTGGGATGTGAGAAGGAAGGGAAAAAGGAAGTCAAATTATATAATTCATAAAAGAAATAGAGTAAATTCATTTGTATTAAGCTTGTAGGTGGTTTATGAGTAATATTGTGGGAATGAAGAGAAGTGGAAATTGTTCTATTGGCTTGTGTCACTAATTTGGTATCTTCTATATTAAATGAAGATATAATTTTGTAGATAAAATATTTATTGTGAAAAACTGTGTCTGTGTCTTTAAATGTTTGGGAATAGTGGGAAGAGAAGGGGTGGAAAAAAGATAATGCATTTTTCAATGATTAGGGGGTTGGCAGAGGAATTGTGGATGAGAGGGGAACAAGCTTCATGTGTCCATGAGAGGTAATGTCCATGCCACATGAGCATAAGGTAAAAAACAGAAGAGTTTGCTTACTTATGTTTAGTTTCATTGAAGGAGCTATTGCAATAACCTGTGCTTAGCATTCAACAGATTTGTTTTCAGTAACAAATGGAAGTTTCTTGTATGCCACATAAGGAGCACAGAAATGTTGGTACAGCAGCTATTTGAATTGCCAATAGACAGGGTAAGAAGCAGCAACAATTCTAAGTTTACTTTAACTGGTAATGTTTGCAATCTCAGTACAGTAGCCAAATAATAACCAAAGTGGAGCGTTTTGTAAACCAGAACATGGCCTATTGCAATTGTTAAGAAGATGCCTGATTTCAACAGCAGTGCCTGATTAAAACTAGAATTGCTTGGTTGCTTAAGGCTGGGTGGGAAAATCCTGTTAAGTCAGGAGTGTTGCCCAAAACTGCGGCACAGGCACAACAAATTTGTCATGGAAAAAACTGAGCACTGCTACTTGCTTTGCCAATAGACTGAGAGGAGAGAGGGAATGCATGAGAGATATCAGACTGTGGCAATGGTGCAAAATGGAACACAGGACAGGAAATATTTAATATCTTTGTAGTTGCTAGCAAACCACTAACAATATCGCCAGCATAAGGAACTGTATATGCTCAGTGACAACCTATTTTCTGTCTCCCACCATCACATTTCACTCTATGACCCACAATAATGTACAGCTTTCTCAAGTGTGAAAGTACGAATAACAAGTGACAAAGTGATTTTTGTCAGAACTGGATGACATCCTAAACTAACAATCTTAGTGTCATTCTGTCACTTAGACTTTGTCCATTCTAATCTTTAATATTATTAATTGATGAGTCACTTAGTTAAGGAAGTTAGTCACAAAACATGTCTTGGCTCCAAAAGCAGCTATGAGTGTAAATGGAAGGATGCTGAAAGGCAATGTATGTGAGAATATGTTAAAACTGCTTCTCGTTCACTTTGATGTAGCACTGTGTGAGAATGGGTGGCCATAACAGATATACTGCCCTTCCCCCAACATTTCAGGCATGCCAAAAGTATGCACACTTCTGCTTGCGAATCACACTTTGTCAGGGCTGTGCACTCTCTCTCCACTCTGAAGCAGTTTTGCCAGTCTGTACTACAGAAAAATTTTGCACCTCTAATACTACAAAACTAGAATCTTTATCACCAGCTGAACAAGTTTTTCTACTTTTTCTTAACCAGATGAGATCACTGATGTCAAAGGCATACTGTCTGTCTACAGCACCACCTGAGTGATGATTAGAAGCTGGAGGTGTTTGCATCCTGTATGTACTGGCACATTAAAACATTTTTAGATCTGCCTGTCTACAGTGATATGTGTAGGATTTTTTTAACTAAGGCTACCCTAAATAACACCAAAGGTTCACAAATAAAATTAATATATATACATTACTACAGCTTTTACTGTTGCTTGGCCATAATGATATCACTTAAGGGCAAACCTGCACCCTTTTTTAAAACAGCTGTGCTCGATGCATTATAGCAGAAATGTGTATCTGCACAACCTAATATTAGATTCTCACACATAACACATATGCAAAGCCAGAACTACAAATCACGTGGGCATGTGTCATTGGCATACATGTGCTACATCTCCTCTTCCTTAACTTTTTAACCTACATGAAAGTACAAACATGGACATTTGCATTAGACACGTCAATATTTTTGCTCTACATTTAACAACTACTCGTTAACTAGTTGGGTTGATATTATTGCCTTTGAATCTAAGTTTTTGATCCCCATCTGTTTTTATACTAATACATGCAGCATACCTTATTTTCTTATTGGGGATATTCTGTTGAGATATCTTGCAAAGTGTTAGATCATTTCACTATCAGTAGTAATGATTAATACTCTTTTCAAAAGGAGTACTTATGTTACTCTCAAATACCTATAGAACCTTCGCTTTTCAACTGGTGTTATACTCACTAAATGGAAAACATCCATACTGAAACCTCTGCACAAAATATCCAAACCTACTCCACTAGTGACTTGTGACCAGTCTCTATTTTTCCAGCTATGGCCAAAATCCTGGAAAAAATAATTTACAGTAAAGTCTCAGAATGTGTTAAAACCTACTTAGTCTTATCCGAGTCAACACTTTCTGGGCAGGCAAGAAGACAGTGACCACATTTTACACAGCTACCTGATGATGTTTTACTGAACGTGGAAATTGGACTTCTCACAAGTACCTTTTCACTGACTCCACAAAAGCATTTGATTCAGTTGACCACTTTTTTCATTTAACATCCTTACTATCATTCAGGATAAGCTCCAAAGCTTGGACATGGTTTGGATCCTTTCTTCAAGATGGTTCAAAGTCTAAACATGTTCCATCACTCTTCTTTTATACTTTCATACCCCTTCCTCAGTGTTGTTACTCAGAACCTCAGTCCTGTTCTCATTCTGCTATTCTCTCTTCGTTAGCAAACTCCCGTCAATCATTCAACAACTTCCACTGATTCTTTACATTGATGATTGATTAGATCATTTACATTTCCTCCCCAGGAAAAATAAAACATGACCTGGAACATGACCTTCCACACCTTTATAGCTGGCTGCAGAGATGTCAACTTGTACTCCACATGAAACCAAATATGTGGTATTTGGAACCAAACAGAAACTATCATTTTTTTATAACTGTTCTTTGCAAATTAAATGAGAAACCTCAAACAATATGCGGGCCATTTTAAGCCTAGCCAATTTCTCTTTTTGTGCTCAAAATAAGCCAACCCTTTTGGTTATAGATTGGTCTTACCCATCCCATGGTTAATATTTATATATTAGCCCCTAATGAGAATAACTGGGATCATACCATAGATAGTTTGAGGGGGCCCATACATGGGATAAAGCATTTAGGAGCTGCGTCTGCACTTTAGTAGTTCAGGAAGAAGTTCTCGGGGAAATTTTCTGTTTCCCATCTGTAGATCTAACTTGCACTTGAATATGGACAGGCATGAACTTTGTTTTATGAGGATGGGGAGCCTGTTCCAGAGCAGCAGTACCCTTTGTGAGATATACCTATCCCTCCAAACTGTTCTTTGATGTTGTAGAAGAGGTTTAAATCCCTTGACTGAGAATTTCTATTTCCACTTAACTTGCTGATGTGCAGTAAATCCATCAGTAATGGGTCGGAGGATGCCTTGTATGCCTGACACAGGTTACCACTTAGCAGTCTGTAGGATACTAATTATAGTGATAGGGCTTTCATACAGCTAATGCAGGACACCTTGTTTATGCCTTGTATCCTTTTAGTAAGGTATCTCTGTAGGCATTCCTGTTGGATGTATCTGGACAGATATAGGCCAAAGGGAGCATTATATTTAATGATATATGAGATAATGTATATATTCAGATATCTAAACATTTGGCTAAAAGCCCACAAAATGTCTGGTGTTACATTCAGATTACAAAGGCTAAAGTTAAACATCTACTTTTCAGGAACAAAAAGTCTCTGATTTTTAATCCACAGCTTATTCATAAATTCATAGATTTTCTACTAGGCAAATGACCATAGAGGCCATTCTAAGCCTAGCCAAGTTTTACTGAAAGAATTATGATGTCGTGTATCCAAATAGGACATTGAGGGCCAGGCATTTATAACTTACCTCTGTCCATAAGGGACAAGGGTGCCAGGCTCAGTGTAAATTTTCTATTCCCCATTCACTGGTCTAGGTTGCGCTTAAATTGATAATAGATGAACTCAGCTTCAAATGGATAGGAAGCCTGTTTCATAAGAGGGCTAGTCTTTGGGACACATATCTGTCTCTCCAGCATGTTCTGTTTAAGTCACAAACAAAATTCAGGTCCCTAGATCTTATATTTCTGGTACTCTTTGACTTAAAAATATACAGGAGATTCCTAGGTGTGAGGCTTGTGGATGTCTTGTCCTGCCCTGTAAAGCAGGAATAGATCACTCCTCAGAAATCAATAAGAGACTGAGTAGAGGCAAAAGACTTTAAGACACTCTGTCTTATGCAGGTTTGTTACGCCTTGTATTCTTTTTGTAAGGAACCTCTGAGGTTGCTCTAGTTGTGGATATGCCCAGTCAATACATACGAAAGGGAGCATTGTACTCTATGATTTGTCTGATAAGGGCAGAGTGCAGTGGGAATATTGACCTCATTGGACCTAGATGCCATGCCTTTATTTATAAGTTGTGCAACATAAAAGGATTTCCATACCACTGTGGTCATGTGGTGGTTGAAGGTAAGGCTACTGTCTATGTGCATATCCAGATCCCTGACCACTGTGTGAACTCTTTGGGGCATATTATCAACATGGTAATTAGCAATGGGTTTACGACCATGGCTTTGGCAACAATTGGTAGTCAGAGATAGACCTTCTTGAAGAATGCTAGTCTCTGCAGGAGAGTCATTGGTAACCCCCAGTATGCAATCATCTGCAAACCTAGTCAGCCATAAACCTTCAGCATTTGCTTCTATTTCAGAGAAATAGATGCCAAAAGGAAGCAGGCCCAGTACTGAGCCTTGGGGGACTTTGCTTTTGACTGGCCTCTTGGTGGAGTTGGTTTCACCTATTTTGACCTCCTGGGTCCTATCACTGAGCCAGCTGGATATCCAATGGATGATAAAAAGTTTTATACCGAAATTAGTGAACTTTTCTATAATGCCTGAGTGGAGTATTGTACCAAAAGCCTTGTCCAGGTCAAGGTAAGCTGTGTGCACAGTCTTACCTTCATCTATTGCTTTGATGACCCTCTTGCCTTCATTCATTGCTTTGGTGACCCTCTCAAAAAAGTCCACTAGATTTAATAGGCATAGCCTTCCTTTAACAAATATGAACTGTGATGGTTCCAGCATTTACAAGTTACTCTGTATCCTCATTTATTATATCCATGATTATTCTTTCCATGGCCTTACATATGAAGCTAGCCAGACTTATGGGCCTGTAATTACCCAGATCAGTAGATCGACTTCCTTTGTGTAGGAGAATAATAGGCATCTTCCATTCCTTGGGCACAAAACCTGACTGTAGGTTCTAGTTGAAAAGTAATTCAACTGGACCAGAGAGGTCATGCTTCATGTTATTTACTAAGCATCCTGCAATGTTATTGGGGTCCATCAATGCAATGTTTTTGGCCTTTGAAAGTGCGTTGATGATCTATTCCCTAGTAATGGTTGGGGGGATTGTGGTATGTAGTATTGTCTTTGCACTATTGGGGGGAGAAATTTGAGTTGAACCTTTCAGCTAGAAGGTTGGCAGTGGCCTTTGGTTCAGTGTGGGTGATGCCATTTACAATAAGTTATGTGCATTGTTGCATATTTCTTCTGAGGCTGCGGACATAGCTGTAGAAAGCTTTGTGGTTGTCCTTTGCCTGAGAAGATATTTTTTCTTCAAATTTAGCCTTTGACATATTAATTAACCCTCTTAGCTACCTGTTTAGATAGGTCAGGGACTTCTAGTATGTAGAACTTTATTTCTCCTATGCTTAGCCAAGATTTTTTTTCTTTTGTTGTATAACTGATTGATATGTCACTCCACCAGGGTGACTTATCTTTTGAGTTTGTCTTATTCATAATAAGAGTGAGCACAGCTCACTCTATACAGCTATCAGTATGGCTGTACAGAGATTTTGTAAATAGATCAACATATGCTGTGGTGTTTACTGGGTTTGGAGATGATTGGAATTTAGCTAAGGTGTCCCATAATAGAGAGGTTGGCCTTGGAATAATTCCTAAAGGTTTGTGGTTTCGCTAAGTCCCTGGATTTTATTTTTCTTTCATGCAATACTGCCTTATGGTCAGATCTGATGAGCTAAGACATTACATTGGGTGAGGAACATTGCTCTCCCATGTTTGTGAGTACAACGGCAATGCTTGGTAGAGCAAATAGGACTTCAAATAAGCAACCACCTCAAGAGAACTAAAAGTTTAATGTAGTATTAGCGCTTTCATTTTATGAACCATAAAGCTTCATCAGATACACATACCCACTCATCTCCTTTCCTTAAATCGTTGCTACAAGTCATATGACCACAAGTGAATAATCATGTGATATCATTTTAAACCAAATTCATGATATAACCAGTACCACACAGACTATATAAAAAATATCACAAACAAATAATATGATGAATTGCCACTGAAAGACAATAAAAGACAAGATGTTTTCGATCTTATCCAAACTAACGTATATTACCTAACAAAGATTTCAATTTTAAAAGAGGAGCTATACTTATGTTATCATTCAACCCTGGATATTTATTTGAATCCAGCCTTAACTGCCAAATTAATTCTTGCTTTTCCAATAAAATGGACCATGGACTCCCCATGGGTTTTTTTCTACTTTTTCCAATACCTGTTCCAGATGTCTATACAAGGTGTTAGTAGATTTATGTTTTTTTTTTTTAACAAGTCAAGGATGGTTGTACTCATGGAAAGAGAATGGACCATCTGTTCCAGGATGTTAGTATGAAGTTTAGAAATCACTGGACTTGTGCATTAGAAGTGGTGTAGGATTCCCAGTCTATAGAGGGGTAGTTGAGAATCCCCCTGAATATCCTATTGGGTTGAATGATGAAACACTCTAGTACATTAAGATAGGTAGTACAGGTTTCCTGGGACATGGAGGAGGAGCTATAGGTTGCAAGGATATGATATGACAGCTTGTTTATGATTTGCACAAATATGAGTTCCACTGGATCATACTCTTTAACTAGTCTGGATGTGAGGTTGATTTTATATAGACTGAGACTCCACCTTTATTTCCCTCCTGGGCAGTAGATGGTCTAAAAGTGTGAAAGGCATTATAACCTTGCATTGCCAACATACTTTCAGTAACTTTAAAACAGGTCTCTGTTAATACACAGATGTCTACACTCTCCAGGGAGAAGAAGGCTTGCAGGGAGCGGAGTTCTTTGTTCTAGCATTGAGCAGTAACACCTTCAGATATTCCTTTATATGTTCAGTTGATTTGGTAGGTTTATAAGTTTGGCATTGCCTATAAAAGGGGACTCTGGGGTTGGAAAAGGTCTTTGCCAATATCTGAAAGCCTAGAAGGGATAAGTGCAGACTATCTTTGGCAAAGCAGCACGGTCTGTCATCCATGTCCTCCCAGGCTGTCAAATATTTACCCCCTTGGATTGACACCAGAAGATAATCCAAGTGTTAAAATCAGTCATTTTCTGTTGGTAATGTGGCATCATCCTTGGAAAAGGTAGTATGTTACTGCTAGGCTCAAACCTGTATGAGACACGCAATCAGTGAGCTTGATCATGTCACACTTCATATTAAGGGAATTACGTCTCAGGTCATTACCATCCACATGGACTATAACAGAATCATACTGCTACCTGTGGTTCAATAACCTGATTGCCTGTGTGACATGACAGATCCTAACCCTGGTAAGGCACTTAACCGTGACTCTCTGTCTTTACTCAGTCTGCTGAGGGAGACATTGTTGTGCCTCACTATAGAATCACCAATTACCAGGAAATTTGGCTGTGCCCTAGTTTGCCTTAGGGGTTTAGCAGTAGAAGCATTGGATACAATGTTGCCATGTGTAACTCTGGGTGGTGATTTAACAGAGTGCTTACATGATGGCTGAGGACCCTTTTTCTTGACTGTGCTGTGCAGGACATTTTATTGTTTTAGGAAGGTTACCTGCAAGTGCCTCAGCATAAGTAGTTTTATATGTAGGGTCTTTACCCTATGCAAGAGGCATGGTGCAGGTGTCACTGACAACCTCTATAGGATTAGTTTTGGTTGTATGAGAGAGTTTTGCCTCCAGCGTTAAAATGTATTTACACTTCTCGCATACTGTATCTGTTTTATTAAGAATAAGTGAGTTGTCAGTGTACTTGAGGCAATTGCTACAATGTCTCAGAATACCCTTCTCAACCAGACTGGACAGAGAGAGAGTCGGAAAGTGCATATCCATGGCTGATGATCTACTGTGGAGGAGTGAGGGAAATTTAAATATTGAATATGTCAATAACACAAGGAACTTGAGCAATGCTCAACTATGCACACACTAGATGTTCTAGTAGTTAAAAAAAATCTGTCTGGACAGTAAGGGTATTTTAAGGGAACTTTACACTGTGAGACATCAGCATCTATACTGATTACAAAGGGGAATTGTGCTGTGAGATATCACAGACTATACAGATCACCACTAGGTGCTGTTGTGCAGAGAGGAGTGGTTCTAACTAAATACTGTAAAAAAGGTAAAAAAGTGCATATATTCAACACAGAAATAATTAATGCAGCTGAAACAAGTGAAAAAAATGCAAGAAACAAGTGCCAAAACAATGGATTTGGTAACGTAAGTCTTGGCTTACATGTAGGTTATGAGCCAAGCGTTGTGCAACTGCAGCATTTAACTAGCAGAGATTCAATTGAAAAAATAACACATACAAGGCCCTGTGGCCAATCAAAAACAGCACACTCTTCTTTCCTTTACACAGTCCTGGGCCAGAAAATGATACAGGTCCCTTCTACTATCACTAAAGTGGAAGCAAGGCAGTTCTAATTAAAGACTGTAAAAAAATGTCAGAAGGTGCAGGTATTCAAAACAATTAATGCAGCTGTGACAAGAACAATGTGATAAACAAGTACTGAAACAGCGGGTATCGTAATGTAAGACTTAGTTTTTGCAGAAACCAGCAACACTCTTCTTCTCAAGGAGTGTGGTTGCCAAATACTTTGGAACCCCTAGGTTATAAACCAAGAATTGTGCAACTATGACACTTAAATAGCAGCACAAATTTAATTTAAAAAAAAAACAGAAGCATGACCCTGTGGCCAGTCAAAAAGAGCACATTCTTATTTCCTTTACACAGTCCCAGGCCACTAAATGAATCATGTCCCTTCCACTCTCACTAAAGTAGAAACAAGACTAAAGACTATAAAAAGAGTCAAAAAGTGTAGATATTCAACACAGAATCACTCAATTAATGCAGTAAAAAATAAGTGCTGAAACAGTGTTTATAGAATAGCAATAGATAAATGCCTTCTTTAATTAGAATATAGTCTGTAATCACAGCCATCTTAAAAGATACTCTAAAAACATTCAAACCACTTTCAACATTTATAGATTAATTACACTTTGTAATCCAAAAGCACCAGCAAAGTCCAAAACTGAGAATAAAACCAAAATTAGATAACCAGACTACTAAATGTGCTGACCTTCCAAAAAACTGTCCAAATGTCAAGATAAATAATCACTAATATATGTATTGGTTTAGCACTTTTGTCCACTTCTATTTTTCTATGGGATACTACAAAAAGAACTAATGTTGTCCCAAACCCATTTATAATAACAGCACCATATCACATCATTGAACCACCAATAAAAAATAGCAATAACACATAGGTTCATAGGTTCATAGGTTCATACTAGGCTATCTGCCCTAGGGCATTTATAAGCCTAGCCAGAATGTGTTTGGCTTTCGCCACCCATTTTAAATTTATTTTGCTATGCCCTTTTTCGAGGTTAGTATACTGTGCCTCTGTCTAACAGTGACACAGAAGTGATACCCGGGGTAAACCTATGATCTCCCATCCACTCATCAAGATTCCTCTTGAAGAGAGTCAATGAGGGACTCTGCCTAACCTGGACTGGGATTTTATTCCAGAGTGAAGGGAGCCTCTGGGTTATGAATCTGTCCCTCCAGCATGTCCTATTTATTTCAGTGCTGAGGTTCAAGTCTCGAGCGTAGCTCGATGGGATTTGGATTTTCTGAGGTGCAGCATGTCCATTAATTCCGGGTTGGACATGGCTTTATACGTCAGGCACAGATCACCTCTCAACAGGCGGTATGCCACTGAGTAGAGCCGGAGTTTCTTTAACCGGGCAGCATATGGCATCTGTTTGAGCCCTTTGATCCTCTTGGTGAGGTACTTTTGGGGTCTTTCCAGTTGCTGCAGGTGTCTGGTAAGGTACATCCCAAAAGGGGCATTGTACTCAATTATGGGCCTGATGAGGGATGAGTAAAGAGGCACGATGACCTCCCCTGATCTAGATGTGAATCCCTTCATGATTAGGTGGGCTATATAAAATGTTTTTCTAACCACTTTGGCCACGTGGTTGTCAAATGAGAGATTGCTATCAACTTGGGTCCCCAGGTCCCTAATTACTTCTTCTGTACTTAATGGATTACCACCTATGTGGTAATTTGTGGCACTTTGTTTTGCCAAAGGGTGACTATACACTTTTGGCATTTAGCTTGAGGCCATGGCTCTGGCACCAGTTGTCTGTTTCTATGAGGCCCTTTTGGAGGATGCTTGTGTCGACTGAAGAGTCGATTATGGCACCCAGTTTGCAGTCATCTGCGAACTTGGTCAGCCACAGTCCTTCCGTGTTGGCCTGTACCTCCGAGAAATATATACCGAACAAGAGAGGTCCCAGGACTGAGCCTTGTGGGACACCACTTGTAACTGGTTTGGAGTCTGACATGGCTCCAGCAATTCTAACCATGTGGGTTCTGTCCGTGAGCCAGTTTGCAATCCATCTAGTGACATAGGGGTTTATATTTAAGCTGGTGAGCTTATCTATAATGCCCGAGTGGGGTATTGTATCGAAGGCTTTTGCGAAGTCCAGGTAGGCTGTGTGGACCACCTTCCCCTCGTCAATGGCCTTGGTGACTGTTTCAAAGAAATCAACCAGGTTTAAGAGGCAGGATCTGCCCTTAACAAAGCCGAACTGGGTAGGATCCAGTGTTTGTAGGTCCCCAATATCTTTATTTATGAAGTCCATGATGATCCTTTCCATAGCTTTGCAGACCAAGCTAGTCAGGCTTATGGGGCGATAGTTTCCAGGATCCGTTGAGGCACCACCTTTATGGAGAGGGACCACTGTTGCTGTACGCCACTCTTTGGGCACATATCCTGTATACTTAATCAATTTGTACTAAATCCAAATACCTTATCTAAGTCTAAAACATTAAATGACATTTAATAACCCATGAATTAATGGCAACTGATAAAATTACATTAGATAAATATAAAACCTCGGGAGTGTTTAAAAACTTCTGTAACATATACTGTATAAATCAAATTAATACAGATAATGTAGACACTTGTTAGTTCTCACTATAATTGTGTTATGATATACATTGTTGTTATAGTTATTAATATTATGGGTATATTGTTTTAAACAGCAGTGAATTTGTGAAAGATTTTATAATTTAGCAGTACTTCATTTTAAAATACTATTAATTGATGTATATTCATTTAAACCTAGTGATACTTAGACATTCAGCCTTAAATTGTGCAGTAACTCTCTGAATGCTAAAGTTGTCTCTCATTTGCCACCTCTAGGATTTCTAGAAATCCTGTCAAGAATTGCAAATTTAAAATGCAGGAGTTGGAACAAACTAAGGTAGGATTAAATAATGTATTATTAGTGTTTTTGGAAATAGCATGTAAATGCTCATACATCCTTTAGCATAATATGCATTCAATTTTAACCTACATAAAAGGCAAAACATCACTGGCAAGTAGCAATATAAGCCAAACTGACAGATCCGCAATTACCAGAGTGGGTTGTTTGTCCTTTCAAAATAATTCGGTATTACCAGGTTTAAATGAATATGTATCAATTAACAGTATTTATATACTGCTAATATATAAAATATTTTATAAATTCATGACTGGTTTCCATGGGAGATATGGAACTTGATGAGAGATGTAGGGGTGGGTCAGGGTAAATTGGGAAGTGGTGTTAAAGTGCAGTTTAAAATATACATAAATAACATGAATTACCTTTTAGTCTTGAGTCAAGAATAATTCTTTAGGATGTGCAAATCATTTTTTTATTTAAATCCACATACATCAGCACTGGGAGACTACCTTTACAATGTTTTTAAATCAGTCTCACCAAGCAGCAAAATCACACAGGTTTTATAATCTTTATCAGTGACTTGTATGCAGAACTTTTACATTAGCAAATAGGCCCCAGGTTTCAATAACATTTTTTTCCCATGCAGGAATAGTGCAGCAGCTCCTGCACAGAATATGGCCGCCTAGCGATCCGGTAAACAAGGCTGGGGGCGTGCACGAGCCTGCCAGCACTATTCTGGCACAGACACCACTGAATAATGCTAATTACCTCATTTCCTTATGAAAACCATGCAAATGAGGTGAATTAGTGATTCCGTAAACAGACAGGCATCCGTGCCAGAACAGGGTTAGGTGCAGAAATGTATTCGGTTACTAACCGAGTACATTTCTGCAAATATCAAAATGGAGGCATGACAGCTTTAAGTAAAGCATGTATTATAATCAGTAGGCATGCCAATGGCCAAAGATATGGCCTTTGGCATGGAAAATCATTGCAAAAATATGAAATTCTAAGGGTTTTTTTGGCCAATTTCGTCCGTTTAAGCATAGCACAGCGGTGCGCAAACAGGATTGTGACGAAAATAAAAAAAATGTGAAAAGACAATTTGAAGTGAAATCTGCATTTTGCCATTATGGTGTATGGCATGTAGAACCAAAACAATAACAGGTAACACTGGTTGCTAACGGGAAAGACTCTAGTGTACTGGTGTAACCAGGGACTAAGGCAGTGGGGTATGCAAATAAGCAAATTTTACTGAATCACTAAATGGGAGACCATTCTCTGGATGCACCTAACCATGTATGAGGTATAAGGCAGTGGTGTAAGCAGGAGAAGCAGCTGACATGAAAAGGGGGGGTGTCATGCTTGGTGTAAGCACATTGAAGCTCCACGGCTCCCATTTGAACTTAACTAAGCACAGCTAAGCAAGAGGGTGTGTCTGAGACTGTATTGACTTATTCCATGAAATGAAGAGCGTGTTCGCATCCAGGAGAGGGCTATTTCTGCTTCAAAGTGTTCACTTTAGCTAAACAGATTTGCATGGTGTGCACCAGGTCTAAAACAAAAACAAACAAACAAACTAAAAAAAAACGGAAATAGTAGAACTGTTTACATTTGGGCACCAGGTTTGTGCGGTGTGCCTCAGGGCTTAAAAGGGGCGGAAATGGGTAGGAGAAAAAAAAAAAGGGAAATAACAGAATAAAATCAATCAAGTACAAATAATATAGCAGGCAAGTGGAATGTATCATAGCCAGCCAATCATACAGGCAGCATCTGCAGCACAACAGTATAAACTGTGCAAACCCTGTTTTTTCCCACAAACTCTGTACCATTGGTGTAGCCACTCAGGAGAATTTTAACTGAAAAATGTTAGGGGCTGCTGTCACTTTGATACATCAGTATGTGCTAGATGCTGAGGGCGACGAGGAGGATAATGCTGGCAACCACCCTAAACTGAGGAGGTGGAGAACAGTGTTCATACCCAGAGTAACCTACCAGGAGCTTCATGATCTGGAGATAGTAGAGCACCACAGGGTGGACAGGGACATACTTCAGCAACTCATCGAGCTGTGCTGGCCTCACCTCAGACCCAGAGCCAACAGAGGGGAACCCATCCTAGTGGCTACCAAGGTATGTGTAGCCTTAAGAATACTAGCTAAAGGTACTTTCCAAAGACTGACTGGAGACATCATGGGGGTCTCACAGGCATCTGCATCCAGGGTACTCCACCAGTTCCTGGAAGCCATGCTACCACATGCCAGTGAGCACATTTACTTCCCCAGCACCCGTGAGGAGAGGACCAGCAAAATGAGCCTCTTCCACCATGTATCAGACGACCCAGAGGTACTGGGTGCCATAGAGTGCACACACATCAACATCAAAGCATCACCAGGTGAACAGGGTATGGTCTACTTAAACCACAAGAGCTTTCACTCCATCATCTGCCAGGTCATGTGCAATGCCCAGGGCATTATCATTAATGTGTGTGCTGGCAGCTCTGGAAGCTATCATGACTCCCACATCTGGCATTCCTCACAGCTGTACCAGGGATTTGCCAGGGGGGACATGCCATATGGCCATCTGGTGGGGGATGCTGGCTATGCACTGGAGCCTTGGATGATGACTCCCATCAGAAATGCACACACACCCACTCAAGAGTGCCATAATGAGGCACATATACAAACCAGGATCATTATAGAGCATGTGTTTGGGATTCTCAAGTCACAGTTCTGCTGCCTTGACATATCTGGTCGAGCCCTGCAATATTCTCCAGCCACATGTGCACATATGTTCATAGTATGTGCCATGCTACACAATATGATCCTGCAGAAAAAGCTGCAGCAGGAACAGCACAGGGAAGGGACACACAGCCTCCCCCCCATCATTGCCAAGGTCTGCACAGGCACAGAGGGACTTGGAGGAGGAACCCTCTGAGCCAGGACCTGTAGGCAGATGGAGGTGTGCACAGTATGCCCTGGCCTTGGCAAAGAGGCAATGCATAGCACACACACTGACACTGTAGGGACCCAGGGACTGACACTTCTCTCCAACTTGCATACACAGTAAAATGGATGCCACACACATCACACTACTTGTACCTTATCATGTATAGGCAGTGTACTGCATTCATATGACATAGGCAGCTCTAAAGCACCATCCTCACAACTGCTGCAGGCACAAGGTAAGTCAGTCTTCTTAATAATAAATGAATGCATTAGTATATTCTAGCAGCATATCTATGGTATTGCTGCATGCATGAAAGGGAATGGGGTGGCCTACTGGGATAGCAGACAACTGGCAGCTATGTGGGACACCAGGAAATGTTTGCCCAATACTGGCTTCCCCACACTATGCAGTAGTACCTAAGGTGACAAATCCCAGTGCAGTATATGTAGGGGGCCAACTAATTGGGGGGTCATAGGTCAGAGGCATGGATGTTAATGTGGGGATCCCATACTCACCCCTCAGCCTCACCCAGCAAGTCAGCCATAGAAAACCATAAATAAATGTCTGACAAAGGCCCACAAATGAAGACAGTGATGAAATACCCCCCTACAAACTTTCACAGTGATAGCACAGCAGGTCTTGCAGTTGCAGTTAGGCTCTGAAGGGTAAGAAGTCTGAAACTCAAATGTATGCCATTACAATCTGACCTGTGGTCTTTAGTGATATGCCTCTTGTCTTCAAGACAGGGCACAATACTATGCTAAATGGAACCAAAATGTAAAGCAAATATCAACACATTTGGGGCAAATGTGTACAGTTGACAAGTGTGCCCCCACACCCATACTCCCACAGAAATGCAGTAACATGTATGTTTGCAGGGAAATAGGAGCAGAGCACACATTGCCAGGGCTGTCCCAATCAACATGATAACTTGTTGCATGTCCACAATTTTGCAGGGGGTCAATGTGGTTAATACTGTCAGGATGTGTCTAGCACTTACTCCCAACTGTTGTGTTGTAGTGGCCTAGGAACAGTGCTGTCTTTGACAGGACCATGTTCCAAGAACTGCAGTGCCAAGTATTCTGCATGCCAGCTACACCTACGGTAGTTGTATAAACTGTCCAGATGTCAATATCTGTTAATGCAAGAAAGCTGTACAGCTCATGGACAGGGGGCCACATACATGGACAGTACACAGCTATGAGTAACCTACACAGTGCCTACCATACCTTTCAACTCTACAGGCCTATTGCAGAATGTCCAGAGGTTTGCATTATAAGTGTGGTCTATATAACATGAAATAGTGGTTGTCTGGCAATTCACTGGAAAATCACGTAATACTAAGGTCAGAAAATAATGACAGATTGTAGTGTCAGACTTCATACCCTATAGAAACATGCGTGCTAATGCAAAACCTGTTTTTGAAGCACCTTTCTAGGTTTGTAAGGCCAATACTTAAAAATGGTTCCTATATTTAGGCCTCTGTCCCCCAATCACGTATGACTTTGTCCAGATGTCTGGCTTTCAGAAGTGGAGAGATATGGTGCCTAGTAGGAAAGCAGGTATCCGAAGGTCAGTGTACTGCCAGCGTATAAAAGGCTGCCACCTTTCTGTGCCAGCACTGACAACAAGTCACTGACCAACAGCCATACCCCTGGAATGACACAAGCTGTCACAGAAGGAGCACAAGTATGCCTTTTATATCTGTTCTGTTTGTCCTAAAATTGCATTTGCCTGCCAACTATTTGCAAAACAAGAAAGGGTCATGTCAAAACAGCTATGGCAGACAGTGGGTTAGCAGACGTAAAACCCATAAGAGCAAACAAGCAATTAACAAACCGGTCTCCCAACTGTCTATGTTTGGCAGAACAGTATTAACACCTTGTCCCCATGTGTGGGCCTTTATCTGACTGTCATATTTGGGCCTGTGCAGATGTCAGTCTGTGATGGTATGATAGCTAGGCCCACATGTAGCCTCATAATAACATATAGCAACACAAATCATCTAGGGACCACAGCAAATGGAGTGGTGCAATGATGGACAACCTGCAAAATAGGTACAGTCAGAGGTGTGAAGTCCACAACCCTGTGTGTGATGTAACAGCATGTACCCCACCCACATCAGAATTACAAATACATAACAGTAGCCACTGTGGCCAAAGCCTGTGACTGGACTACAGAAGGACATAGAGACACACATAAGGGGAAGAGGAACCACTGGCCAGACAAATGGAGAATGTGCACACCAGAACATATTGTGCAGTAACATAGGTGCCATGCAGTGTAAGGAGTTAGTAAACATCACCTGCAAATACACAACACAAACCATGTAAGTGGAGGTCTGCAACAAAACAAAACCCAAACAATGGACACTTCAGAGGCAAAATCACATGAGAACCCCACAAATATACACACCACAAACCATGTAGACTCCACACACCAGTGTCTTGCAAACACTAAGGCCTTGCCCAAACCCCAAACACCTACCCTACACAGATAGGCTAACAGCACTGTCCCTCTACCCCATTCCATACAAACTCTGCTGAGGTGACCCCTGTCTGGCATACAAAGCAATCCAGACACTGCCTTGATGGGACTCTTGCACATCAGGAACTCAAGGCCCACTCCATCAACCTGTAGGCAGAGCATCAACCTGCGCTGTGATATCAATATGGCTTGTTGGTATGACAGATACATGTACCACACACTACCCCATCTGTGGAATACACTCCCTGTCAACAGCAAGCCAAGTGCCTCAATACCCCTGCTGATGTGCTCCCTGTATAACTGCATGGGAAACACAAAATACATTCCTGTGATCCCACCTGTGTCCCTGTGTCAGATGGCTCTAACATGTTAATGGCCTCTGAGCCCCCATTGGCAATCCTAACAGCCCCTGCAGTTGTCACCCACTTCAATAGTAGTGGCAGACACTGCCACACTACAGTACTGCTGTGCTATCTGTGTTATGTATCTAGTGCTATCATTCATAAGACTGTGCAGGTAGGGGCTATGCTCAGCCCTTCATCAGCTGCCCCATGTACAGGACTATGACTCTGTGTGCACTACCAGCACAAGAGGCCAGACATGCATATGAGATAGCAGGCACACATGCTGGTGATTGTCAGGTTAGACTAACACAGGCTAACCTTTGTCAGGAATATATACCCCAAACCTGACATACACAGTACCAGGCATACCCTCATCAACTGCATGATGGTCGAGTGGATGTGACAGAAATGGTAGGGGCAACAGGTGCTGATAGCTGAATCTGTTGCAATTAAAGTAATGACTAAGCTTGTGAGAGACCTAGGGCCAGTACTCAAATAACCTCCTCTGTATGTGTGAGCCTGCGGTCCTAAAGAACACACAGGTGACATGTATGAAGGCTAGATAGCCACACTGTCTGCCACAACTGCCCCCAGACACTGTTGCATGTAAACACAAGTGATAAACATCTACATATACAGCTGTACCTTGGCTATGAAAAGGTCACTGTGTTTCCACTCCACCTTACTCATCATTGCTACCATCAGCAGGCCCACAGCCTGCAGACACACAGACACCTGGAACACAACCAGAATACAGTATGTGACACTACAGTCAGTCAGCAGTACTAAGAGCAATAGTGCATCATGGCTAACAAGGTACATACACCTCGATGTGTACCCATAACTATTTCCAGCAGACAGCACCTTACACAGCATGACATTGCTACACTGTACTATAGTCACCCTGTGCATCAGACCCATATGTGCATGTCTGTGCATCGATGGTATGGATAACAGGGTTGTGGCATAAGTATCATCACATGAACAGGGTGTGGTGTGGGATTGTCAGAGGCCTAAGCTGGGCCATATGGCTGACATCGCGTGTGTGTGTGTGTGTGTGTGTGTGTGTGTGTGTGTGTGTGTGTGTGTGTGTGTGTGTGTGTGTGTGTGTGTCTGGAGGGGTGATGTTCAACTGGGCCATGCAGACAAGCTGTACATGTCTGATGGTGACTGACCTGTAATAGGATTGTGTGAGTGTTTGTCTACACATCATCAAGCAATCTCCTGGCAGGGATGCGGTAACTGGTTCTGCCAGGAGTATCATTGGCACCACCAGGCTCAAGAACCGATGCAGTACTACTCCCTGATGGTGACTGCTGTCTGCTGGATCCACATCCCTGATGAGACTGGCCAGAACAACATGCCTATAACCTGTTCTGGTATTGTGTGGACAGCACCCTCCCTTTGCTTGTGCTGTTGGTACTGCCACTACAGGACTGTGAATGTGCACTGCCACGTGAGCTCACAGCTGATCATGTTGCTGACCTAAATCCACCTGGCCAATGCCCTACTCCCACCACATGCTCAAACACAGACACTGCACGGTTGAGCAGTGACAATGTCTCACCCCACTGTCTATCCAAGACATCGGCAAGATGACATATGGCATTGCAAATGTCTTGGAGGTTGTAACACATGGCAGGGAATGCTGCATTCATGACCTTGAGCATCGATCTGGTGTTGCAGTCAGTACGCACCTATGGCTCCATGACGGACTGTAACCTACATCTGGTGATACCTGCTGTGGCACTTGCAACAGGGTCTTGATGGGCAGCATTCCTCTGTTGAGCAACCCTGTCCATCTGTCTGTGTGTGATCTCGCCTGCTCTCTGCCTATGGATGGTGTCTACACTCAAACTCGCCATACTCAACACACTAGCCTGTTCCATGCCACCACCCTTAACTTGTCCATTATCCATGGCTGCTGGGGACTGGGTATGTGTGGACATACTGTGTGTGGGGACATGGTGGGTGAAAGTGGGATACCAAACAATGGCATGCATTCAGGCACCAACAGCCCCACCTGTGTCTCACTAAGACCACCATCATCATGGGATTCCGCTAAGACACTAACATCAGATTGTGAGGGGGAGGGACACCAAACCCTGTGTTCACCTGCGAGGGGAAGACAACATATGTGATTAATACCCTGCAGTATTATGTTTGCTGATACACACTCACACACACACACACACACACACACACACACACACACACACACACACACACACACACACACACACACATATACACACTCCTGGTATAGTCTGGCACAGCTGTGACACCTATAGGCCCTTCAGGTCAGACCTCACGGTAGCTCTGCCTGCCACAATCCATCTCTTTCACTACTACTGTAAGGCTCACGACAAAGGGTGACAAATCCTACTGTGTGATGGGCCTAGTAGCAGAATGGTAATTGTGGCCAAGACCAAGGGTATTGGAGTGAGCTATACAGTGTCACCAAGTGCATATGCATGTACTGTAAGAGCTGAGTTACTGCTATACAGACCACAAACAATGACAAGGTGTAATTATATGTGATGATAACTGATGAAAGGACAAGACTATACACTATCACTGCTGTACCTACACAGTTCTGATTCACAGGGATTCATTTCAGACAATATTGCAGGACAGTCTGCAATATAAACAGGAAACATGTGAAGTACTAGGTGCGTAGCCTCATAAGATGATACCAGGCTATTGGGCCTGATGCCCTCATAAGCCTGGCCCAGACTTCCACCCATGTCCCTTCCAAGCCAGCATCTGTTTCCCCCCTGTCCAACTGGTACACCCGTGGGATCCCAGGGGTGTCCCATCCATCTCCCATGCAGTTGTCCAGCTTCTTCTTCAAGAGGTCTCTACATGTACTCTGCTATATATGGGGAGGGAGTGTGTTTTACAGACAGTGTATTGTGTGGGACACTACACTATCCCGCCAACAAGTACTATACATGTCACAGACCAGGTGAGGGACTTGCGTGTATGATGCATGAGTGGGGTTTGTCTTACAGATATGCAGAAATGCCATCAATGCTGGTTTGGAAATGGTCTTTTATGCCAGACACAGGTCACCTATGATCAGTCTGTATGAGAATGAGTACAGGGACAGAGCTTTCAGCCTACCTGTATTGGATAGGTGTTACAGACCCTGGATTTGCCTGGTCAGGATCCTCTCTTGTGGTGTCTGCAACTGCTGCATTTGCTTGGCAAGGTACATGCCAAAGGAGCCATTGTACTTGGTAATGCGTCTGATAAGGGTGGAATACAGGGATGTTGTGGTCTCCTGGTTCCTGGATGACATACCCATGTTTGTGAGGTGGGCCATGTAGACAGCCTTCTCTACAATGGTGCCCACACTGTGAGAAACTATCACGTTGCTACCAACCTTGGTGCACAAGTCACCTCACACCTGATTGCATGCTCAGTACATTATTACTGTCATAATTAGTGTGGATGACATCTGTCACAACAGGGAGAATGATGCCTCTCTTGGCATTCAATTTGTGGAAATGGTTCTTACACCAGTCATTAATTGGGTGAGGGTCTGTTGGGGGATGCTTATATCAGTAGCGGAAGGTAAGACAGTGGCCAGCTTGCAAGCATCTATAAACCTGGTCACTCACAGACTACTGCTTTTGTTCTGTGCCTCATATACGTATATCTCAAACAGTAGAGGCCCATAGACTGATCATTGGGGTACACCGCTTTGGAAGACTCTACTACTAGAGGTGGGTTCCACAACTCTGACCGAGTGGGCACTATCATTGTGCCAGTTAGCTACCCATCTGGTAACATACCGGTTGATACCTACCTGTGTAGGCATATGTAGCCTGGTCACCTGGTGATTATTGTGAGAGAATCGGGCTAGGTGAAGGTAGGTATTGTTCAGCATCTTCCCCTTGTCCTTGTGCTTATTGACAACGTCAGAGATGTCAACCAGGTTTAACAGGCCTGATCTCCCTTTGGCAATACCGCGCTGTGTGGGCTCAGGCATTTTGAGATTGCTGATGTCCTTGTTCATAGTGTCCTTGATATTGGCTTCCATGCCCTTGCAGAGCAGGATATTTAGGCTGATGTGCATATGACTGGCTGGTTCGGTGAATTGCTCCACTTTTGTGTATAGGGATGACAGTGGCTGTCTTCTGTGCAGAAGGGATGACATTGGTGCTCAGGCTTTGACTGACTACAGTGCATAATGGATATGAGAGCTCATGCCTGTGTTCATGTATGATGCAGACAGGGATGGTATCAGGCCAGAGACTTCTGAGTGTTGCCTTTGACAGGGTATTACAGGCCTGCTTCCTGATGATGAGGGGAGAGGGGCAGGTGCTGTGCATGCACATGTGTACCAATGGGGGAACAGGGGGGGGTGATGTTTACACTTCACCTGTCTGCAGCTGGTCACCTATATCTATACCGTATGTGTATGTGGTGTTATTGACCACCACTGCAGAGCGGATCTGTGTGTTGCCTATGTGATTACAGACACATGTGTGGAAGGCCTAGTGATTGGCCTTGGTGGATTTGTCCAGTTTGCACTCGAGGATAACCTTAGGGTAATTCACCTGTGACCTTATTTGCTTGTGCAGACCAAGGTGACATTACTTCTAAGGCACCTGTTCCTTCTTGGCCCTGTCCAGTAATTATTTCCATCTATTATGGTATTTGTGCATTGCTGCTGTCCACCACAGATGCTTACCCTACCTTGAGGGAGATGATGTTGTCCTGTCGGGTATTGCTAAGCCCATAGAGCTATGTAGCCACCCACATAGTATTGTGGTGTGGGCCTAGACACTACTGCTAGTTTCAACTGATGGGACATTGGCTGTAAAGCTACTTCTACCTGCTCTGAGGAGATTTATAGTCAGTTGTGTAAAGTTAATTTTGTTTGACCCTGACAACAGTCATGGCTATGTAGTCAGATCTTACCAAGGAGGATAACACTGTAGGAGTGCTACAGTGGCTACTCATGTTGGTTAGGACCAGGTACTGGATATTTCAACCTGTCGTAGGAGTGTTGAGTGGCTGATCCACTGCATTGCTATTGATAAAGCCGAGGAATGTCTGTACGTTCATGTTCAGGTGGCATAGGTCATGCACACTATGGTTGGGTAGTCGAAGTCACCCAGGAGCAGGGTAGACAATTGAATCCTGACAGATTCCAGCAAGTCCCAATAGGTGTGGTGGGTGTCCATAGTCATGGCTGGAAGCCTGTAGCTAGCTATGATTTCAGTAGGTGTTTTGTCAACTATTAACTGCACTCAGGCTGTCTCCCATGCATCATACTCTTTGGCAAGCCTGGATATGTGTATGTGTATGATAATGTTCAACACTCCACCTCCTGTGGCTTTGTAGCCCTCCATTTGGGGTCTAAACCTATGATGGGATGATTAACCTGGCAAGGTTAGTATGCTCTCCACAGCTACAAAGTAGGTGCCAGTGACTGCACAAATATCGGCATCCTACAAGGACAAGGTACGCTTGCATTGACATGGGTTTCATGCTAAGACACCTAGCTTCTGTTAGAGCAAGACATCTGCACAAAGGCACACATCACTGGTGGGCAAAGGCCATAAAATAGTGTCACTTTATGAATCTAGCTGAAACACACTTAGTTGCCAGCAAAGACAGTGCTGCATTCACAAGTCTACTCTGCAGGATATGACATCTGACAATCAAATGTATGCTATTATGTTATGACTTCAGTCTTTAATAGGTTGCCAGTGATGTGTCAGACAATACACAAATGTATAAGGCATTGGCTACAAATATGAGGCAGACGTGTTCAGTCTGCAAAACTCTGGACAGTTATCAGGTATGGGCTCAGTATATAACATACAGTTCAACAAACACTTTTGCGCCTGTTGTGTACTATGCACATACCCTATATAAGTCTCTTACATTTGTAAGACAAGCCTATCTATCATAGTGGCATTCACAGGTGACATATGAATACTTACAATATCCCAGATAGCTGACCCAGCAGTGTCACACTCAGTATTGGACAACAGACACTCCAGTAGTAGTCATACATGAGCTGACCTTTGCTGGGGTGACTCAGGGGCTGGAGCTGTGATCCATGTCAATGCAGACAGGGTAAGCAGGAATGGCCATATCTGCCAGACAGAATCATGTGAGTCCAGCAGGTCTTGTTGTGACCTAGCATTTAACTTCCTATTTGACATTATTGCATTCCCCCTTCTGCATTCCATTACAAGCTTACATGATTGACATACCTGTTATAGTGCTGAAACGTTTTCTCAGAATAATGGAACTGGTTATGTTTGTGGAGTAGATGCTGCCTGTTTTGTGTAGATGGGTTCAGAACTGTGTTGCATAGGCAGCAGCTTGCCTTTTGTAGGTAATGCTCATGAGCAGGTGAGGGCCTGTACACCAACTGGTGTCTGCCACTTGCTACTTGCATCAAGAGCAGCTGTGTTGTCTTTCCATTAGCCAATGCCATAGTAACACAGTGCTACAATTAAGTCCTTCATGTGGGCCTTGACCATTTACTTTGCCTGTGTGCAGGACATTATGGAGGTGTGGGGACTACAGCTTCACAGACGTTAGGTGGAAATACCTCTCAGAACAAGACATGTGGAGACAGCCCAACAACATGGGGGCAAAGCTCCAGAATTGGGTACAGATTGTAAGTATTGCTGTTATGTATATTTATAGGATTGCCAGATTAACAAGGTTTGTCTGAACATGGATTTTCTGCGTGACTTGATGTCTGACAGTGATATGTCTCTGACATACCTCTCGACTGTTGAGATGTCCACAGACTGCCCAGAGGTTTGCCTGTTATGTTTAGTCTGCTCCTCAGCCAATATCTATTTTTAAGAAATCAGTAGGATAATGTGAGGATTGTAGTCAGTAAATGTTGACATTCATTAGTGTTTCAGATATCATATCCTTCAGGGATGTTATGTTAAAACAAACCCTGTAACACCAGCAACAGTTTCAGTTTGTAACACCATGATATGAGATATGTCCCTCTTTTCGGCCCCCTGTCCCCCAAGTATGTCATGCTTTGTCCAGATGTCTTGCAGTAAGAGGTTCAGAAGTATGGTATATAATTATTCAGTGACGGCACTCCTGATATCATCCCCATGACTTAGCAGATACCTGGAATTAGTATGCGGCAGTGGCCGTAAATATGGTCCCACACCCAAGACATTCTGTGGAAATCTGTACAGTTGAAAGTTATGTATGTCTAGCCATTAACAGACTGCCGAAATTATGCAGCAGTGTTGTGTGTAAATGTTTGTTGGGCTGAGTAAGGAGAGAAGCAGATGTGAGTGTCATAGATAATTTTCTATCTGACTGTGCATGCTTCTACAGTTGCTGGTGGTCTATCAGGTGTATATGTTTGTAGGGGCAGACTGTGAAATGTCCTGTAACATTTCAGGATTCCCAGTAGACTGTGAGTTGGGCCAGTATATGTTGGTGTACTGTGTGACTGGAAATCAGGATATGTTTGTTCAAACAGTCGCTCTACTCTAGAGTTCATTTGAGGTACTGGTATGTTGCTGTGACTGTGGTGCAAATGTTTGTGGATGGACATTTCCACACCAATATCTGTTTTTCCCTACAGTTCCATCCTTGTAGTGCATGATATATTTGGAAATACATGGGTAATTCCCCAGAGCTAATTTGGGGTAGTGTCGTGTTGGTCTTACTGTGGTTCAGAAGGTGCAGGGTAAAATGGTTGACAGTTCTCACTGGTTTTTCTCTTCTATTACATGACTGTAGTCATATCTCTCCACTGTCCAGATGTCTAGACACTTTCCAGATGCATGGCTGAAATGTTTGGTCTGTTCCCCATAACAATTGTGGGTTTCTGACAAATCACTGTGATGATATCAGCATTGACATCAGTACATGATGATATTCATTTGCGTTTCAGACCTGAAATCTATCAGGACTTATATGTTAAATCAAACCATGCTACTCTAGCAGACGTCTATGTGTATGACAGCCATATTTCAAAGATGTCACTATTGTTTGCCCTTTATCCCCCCACTTTGTCACTCTTTTTGCAGATGTCTTGCAGTAAGAGGCTGGTTATCTATCTATATATATATATATATATATATATATATATATATATATATATGTGTGTGTGTGTGTGTGTGTGTGTGTGTGTATATATATATATATATATATATATATATATATATATATATATATATATATATATATATATATATATATATATATATATATATATATATATATATATATATATATATATATATATATATATATATATATATATATATATATATATATATATATATATATAGACAGATATTTGTATATATATTTATATATATATATATATATATATATATATATATATATATAGACAGATATTTATACATATATATATATATATATATATATATATATATATATATATAAAACAGTACTACGGATATATATTTTTTACTTATGTTAAATGACTGTAGTGCATGATATGTTTGCAATAACATTACCAATTCCTGCAGTTCAGATGGTGTAGGGGTACACTGCTGTGATTGTAGTGCTCATGGTCCTGGGTTCATGACTTGGAAGTGATGACTTTTTTTCATTAATGTTAAATGATCAGAATGCATGATATGTTTGTAAAAGCATCACAGATTTCCACAGCTCAGATGCTGTAGTGGTATGGTGCTGGGATTGTGATGCCAGTGTCCTGGGTTTGAGAGTTGCAGGGCTGATGATTTTGTTTCTGGGCAGAAGAAGGGTTGATGGAGACAGTAATTAAGGCACTTTTAAGCAGTTATAAGCGGGTTTGTGTGGTTTTGCGGGAAGCTAAGCAATGCTGACAGATGGTTAATTCCTCTTAGCTCCACTTAGCACTGCTTACTCCCACTTACACCAGCTAGGCATAGCTGAGCAGTGCTAACCATTGCTCAGTTTTCATTTTTTTAGAGAATATCAGAATAATGACTTTTATTTAATCATTACTGACAGATTAGTAAGTGTATATGATTTACTTTACATGACATCCGTCTATGTACTTTCATTACATTACCATGGGGTGTGACTATACTCTATGGGACACTTCTGTCTATATGGGTCATTTCACATGTTGCATGCACTCCCACTTACATTTTAGACAAGCTACACTACCCTGGTTAACAAATATCAATTACTGGATAATTTAAAGTTAAAATAATAATTTTAACACTGCTTTCTCATGTAAAAATAAAGTACCTGTCTTGGCACTCGAACTGTGAAAACCTGCATGTAAAGCCAAGATTCTAACCACTACACTATCTCAGCATAAGGATTTTAGCTGTATATTTTTATTTATCTCCTATGGGATGTTTAAGCAATGCTGAGAAGAGGGCCATAATGTGCACACCTACTCAGCTACACTTATACACACCTTAGGATGGTAAAAAATAAAAATTAAAAAAAAGAAATTTAATAAACCCACTTTATTTACATGTATCTGTACTCCTTGTCAGTAACATTAAGGGAAATTGTAAAGGGACACATAGGGAAAGATTTTAATTATTGCTCTTACAAACTTAGGAAATGTGACTGTGGTTTTCTAGCAAATTATTGGCAAGTCACTCGGGGTTTAAGGCAGAATATTCTGACAGACATTTGGGTTTATGTCTTCATACCTTTCAGGACATCCGTGTTAATACAAACCTTTTATTCTATCAACTTTCCAGGTTTATAAGTGCAATATTTAAAAAGTGTCCCTATTTTTGTGTCTTTGTCCCCCCCCCATTATTTATGGCTTTGCACAGCTTTCTTGCTCTAGGATATTGAAAGTTATGTGAGGCAGACATGTGGGCATTCTGCAGAAACCTGTACAGTAGAAGGGTATGGCCATATAGCAGTTGTAGAATGACATACATTTGAATTTCAGCCTTCATACCCTTCAGAAAGTCCATACTAATGCAAACCTTTTATTCTATCAACTTTCTGGGTTTGTAAGTGCAATATTTAGGAAATGTCCCTATTTCTGTGCCTTTGTCCCCCCAGTATTTATGGCTTTGTACAGCTTTCTTGCTTTAGGAGGTTGAGTGGTATGTGAGGCAGGCATCTGGGCATTCTGCAGAAACCTGTTAAGTGGAGGGGTATGGCCGTATGGCATTTTACAATGCAAGGGGTATGTGACAGAACCTGTCACACACACCCTGCATTGATTTCTTGCTCCCCTATCCATTTCAGTGTCTGCAGACATTGAAATACTCATTTCATTTGATTTCAGTGTCCATGGACACTTAAATGCTTTTAGAAAAGTGCTGCATGGCACTTTCTGAGTGCAGGAGGCATGTTAGATGTGCATGCACTACTTAAATATACCCCCTGCACTCAGTAGTATTCATGTCTGATTAGCCTTAGCAGCAGCGCGCCTTCATGAATATGCAAAGTGCGCTGCTGTTAAAGCTAAGTGTAAGCAGACACAGTTCACTCCATGCAGGAATAGCACTATTCCTGCACAGAGTTTATTGAATACAGGGGATGGTCTTTGTAGACTCTTGTGCTTCTCGCTTAGTGTGGCACATGAACACTTAATTATGTTTTAGTGACAATAATGTTTTAGAAAAGCACAAGCCACCTGGCTTGGTAACCAGTCTTGTTTTGACCTTGTAAATTTCAATGCCAGTAAAATTTTATTTCCCCAACATTTCTTGTAACTACCCCTCCCAGCCTGTGAAGGTCCAAGCTCATATAAAATAAAATCTCTTTTACACTGTGTACTTTTCTGTCTTTCTGGGCATTCAAGACTTTGTAGGCCATAGTACATCCCTTAACCCTTTCAGCACTTTGTTTACCTTCAGTCATCTGCTAATACACTTTACAGTTTAATATTAGAATGCAGTTGTGAAACACAACTACAATAAGTATCTGTGGTTTACATAACTATGCATTTTATATTACATATCATTTTAACATAAGTATTTATTTAACATTTTGTTTGTGCCAAAACTGTAAGTTAATATATATTTTGTGTAGAATAATCATGAGAGATGCATTGTTCTATAACAGTAGGATATGTAATTGTGATAGAATAGAAGATGTGTTAAGATTAGGTCAGTAACTAGAAGAAGATGTTCTGGGGAATGGTATGAGAATTGTCATATGATACTGGTATCTTGCAAGCATTTGCACTGGGTGAGTTTGAATATTTTTTTTTTATCCAGGTTGTTGAGGTGCTATTTGTTGCATGAAGGATTAGGTGGTCAAAGATAGTCTGATCTTTCATGCCAGAAAAGACTAGAGACAGATCTCTGTGGAGGACTCTTTAAGAGACTGAATACAGGCTTCCAGTCTGCCATGCATTGCTAACTGATTTTTGAGGCAACTGATCTTTTTTTAATCTCTATGGTCTCTCAAGCTGAGTGATAGACAAATACATATCCAAATGGAGAATTATCTTCAGCAATGGGTCTGATGATATATGAGAACAGATGAATTAAGACTACTTTAGATCAAGCAGAGATACCTTTGGAAAATATATGAGCTAGCAGGACAGTTTTCTGAACTATTGCAGAGATGCAGTGTTCCAAAGATAAGAAATTATCAACACAAGTGCCTAGATCCCTTACTGAATTTTTTGATTGGAGGAGTGTATCACCTCTATGGTATATGAAAATGTTTTGTTTTTTTCTACCAAAATGAATAATGCTACATTTTTCACATTTAATATGAAAACATTGTCCAAGAAACAACTGCTAACATGGTTTAACCCATTACTGATGTAATTAGGAGCCACTGTAAGGTGAATAACAACTCCCAAATAAGAGTCAATGGAACACTGTACACAACAACATATTTACAGTTATCTGCAAACTTAGATAACCATTGGCCAGGGATTTTGGCTTAGGGTCTGAGAAATTGATGTCGAATAGGAGAGGGCCCAGCACTCAGTCCTGTGGGACACCACTGGTAATTTTTTCCTTTCAAAAGTTACACCTGGAACTCTAACCACAGGGATTAATGCACAACATAAGGATTTATATTAAGATTTACAAGTCTATCAATCATGGAGAAGAGTGTCAAAGACTTTAGCCATAAGCACTATCCACTGCTTCAGTGACATTTCAATGAAGTTAAAGAGGTTAAAGGAGGATAATCTTTTAACAAACCCAAACTGATGATGATCGGGACTTGAAAGACTTTCAATGTCCAGATTAATAATGACTGAGATATGTTTCATAGCTTTACATGAGATTAGTGAGACTAATTAGTCAATAGTTATCAAAGTCTGTTTTTGGGCCACCCTTCTGAAATTAAATTACAATGGCTATTTTCCTGGCTTCAGGAATGTAACCTTTGAGAGGCTTAGATTAAATAGTTTAAGTGAGGATCAGATAGACCATATGTGGGGCTAATAATAAGCCAACCAGGTATGTTATCAGGGCCCATGGATGAGGTGTCCTTAGTTTTTGACAGGGCTGAGAGGATGTATTCCATATTAAAGTGGATGCCTATGGTTGTGGAACTGGTGGAATCATTGCGTGCTAGTCCAAAACATTGTTGTGAGTAAGTTCTTAACTTTCTGACATAGTTAAAAAAGATCTGTAATATTTTTGGTTTTAGTCAACCATTTGTTTTCTAGCCAGCTGAGTGTAGGTTCATTATGCCTTATAATGGAGTCACCTATTAATACAATATTTCTTTTTTGACAAGCTGACTTACTGGCAGTGAATGGTTTGCAATCTGCATCCTGGTGACTCAATAAGTGGTACGAATATGGTGGACTGATATTAGTGGATTGTTGCCAAGGGTCTTTAGTTTTAGTTTTTGGAGGTTGGCTGCCTTATAGTGGACTAAGTACTTATGTATTTAAACAGTGGTAAATTTAATGTCAATATTCAGTTTATGTAAACATGCACTTGCACTTTTGTATGTAGGATATGCAGAATATTTTCACTGTTGTTAAATGTCCCTAATGCAATTTAGTCACAGAACATACTCTGACCAATGCAAGTAAAGCAATTCTAAGAAGAGTGTATACCCCATTACCCACTAAATGCCTTTGTTCTCACAAAATCATTTGCACATACATTCATTTAAAAGAATTTCTAGCTTCTGTAATACCACATAATAGACATAGGGTATTTCTGTCTCTCTCTGTCAGTGTGTCCAAGAAGAAATATATATATATACATATATATATATATATATATATATATATATATATATACACACACACACACACACATACACACACACACACACACACACACACACACACACACACACACACACACACACACACACACGTCTACTTTTAAATCACAAAATCTCACTAGATTGAAATTCAAAAGATCAAGATGAAAGCAGAATGCTGAGAATGCTGAAAGTTTAAATGATCACACATTACGTTTTTGAACATTCTATATGCCAAAGTTCAACTATTGAAAAATATATTGCAGAGATTTCTTCCTGTTTCTCCTCTAATTTACTTTATCAAGACACATCAACAATAAAAGTATACAGCAAACACCATACATTTCTTACATGTGCCATCTGTTCATATCTAGAAATTATACATTTCTGCCTTAATCTGAAATACAATATATACATTTTAATTCATAGAACATGTTCAGCATAAGTCTCAACAACGGACTAAGTGAAGATTTAGTGCTTTGGTAAACTGATGGAAAATCTTTCAGTTGTACATTAAGAATACATCTCTAACAACAGCAGCAAACTTCAGGCTTTGTATTAGAAACGTACCTCACAGGATAGACAGTAGCAAATCCAGCCAAACCCTGGCCACCATCTAACAATCGGTGAAAGGAAATGAATATACATACTGATGGTAACATGAATTCATTATTAATCGTAGTTTGCACTTTTCCTCAAAATAGCGCAATCTTGGAGTTGGTATATTTAATTTGCGGGGGGTGGGGGTGCAGGGAGCTTGTCCCCCCTGCAAAAATGGGGGGGAAGTAGTTGAAGTCCTTTCCACACTACAACATGCTCTTTTCACCTGTCAGTTACTGAGGCTAGGCCTAGTTCTGCGAGACCACCTTGCAAGGTATATTTCTAGTACAATGACTAAACTTTCTACAGTTTTAAATTGTTACCAAGGGATGATTAAAGGTGCATTAATAAACAGTATAATAAGTTTTAACATACTGTACTTGCTTGTAATGTTGGTATAAGTTGTGTAGCATGAAACATAACAACCGACATTTGCTTAAACAGGTTGTGCATACATTTAAAGGGGTAGTGACCTATTTAGACATCTTCCATTAGTGTTTTAATGCATTTTTGAAAACGTGAAGCTCAATCATTTAAACTTTCAGGATTATAAGCATTTGGTGTTTTCTTCTCAATCTTATGAATTTTGATCTGCTGAAATTTTTTGATTTAAAAGTAGCTTTGTACATACATAAAGAAAAAGATATGTAAACACAATGGGAGACAAATACTTGAAACTCATATATTTGCATTTCACAGATGGAGATTGATGCAGCCATTATAAACCTTGCTTTACATACTCTGGGACTCCTGAGACACTGTGATTATCTTTAGAAAACCCTTAATATAGTTAGTTCATTCACACATATAGTGCCTTCTTGTGTACATCTATTTAAATCTCTCATCTCTTTATGGTATTGTGAAAAGATTAGACACTGTCATCTGTGCTAGCATGTCTGGCTGAAGTTTTGTGCATGATTTCAGATTGGTCTGTGTATTGTGTGCCAATGTGACTGGCTGTAATATTGTAAATGAGTTCTTACATGTTGATTTATGGTCTGTTTGTACAAAATGTTTTGAAGCCTTGAGCAGTGTTTCTTTGCATTTCTAACTGCACATATTTATGAAGAAGATTCCATATGCAGACTGTCTCAGAATCAGCTGATCTGCAGATGAAGTCATCAGAATGTTGACAGTTGCTATGTGTTACTGTCAGAGGTTGAAAGACAGGAAGGAACTTTAGTAAATGGCTGTTAACTTATTTTCAAAATATGAAATGAAAATTAGAACTGGAACAGTTGTGACAGTTAAGCCAGTCTATAAAAGAGCCTGATGAAAACAGTTGAAGTCAGTTGCTGTCATTTAACAGCCAGTTGCAGTTGTTCACAGTTGTACTGTGTAGTGGATATCCAAAAGGACTCACCAAGAAATGTAAGCCTGCCTTTGCTCTATTGTAATAATTTCGTTTAGATCAGGGAGTGTGTTTTTAGTCAAATAGGAAACTTATAACTAATCAGTTAGTGTTATTCTAAATGTTGGATTTCTGTCATACAGTATTGATTTAGTTTCCTGGTGATTGAGTTCTGTTTGTTTATTGGAAATTACTATGTTATATTCTTAATCATTTTGCTTATTATTAAATATTTTTATTAACTTACATTGTGGCTGGTCAATCAGTGTTTTCTTTAGTGATTTGAGAGCAGTTATACCTGCTTTGATAATTCTCAGGCAACTCCAAAAGCCTAGTTGCTCTAGGTCATTTGCTGTATTTATTTTAATATCTAGTTTCATAATTGGACACCCCTTTAAAAGGGCATAGAGACTCTATGATTGCTGGCACTGTGTTACCATATTTTTGGGAAGGGACACAGCTAGAAATCTGTGTCAGGCTTTCCCAGAAGTGTTTGGATGTGTGAAATTTAATTTAAGTGTAAGTGTATCAGAGGTCTTAAACTGGGACACATTGGTCTGAAGTGTGTAATAAGGACTAATATTTGGGGTGGACAGAAGAATACAGTCCAGTCCCTGGTTATAGAGTGTGTTCCTGTTGTGCTGTTAAGGGGGGGTCATGAAATATTATTCCTGTTTAAGTGATGGTCTCCTATTGGAGTCAGTAGTGAGGAATGATGTTCCTTAGTTAATGACCCAGGATAGTAAGGGGCATCACATTATTGTTAGCAGTCCGGTGGGATATTGTCCAAATGTCACAGTATCATAACATTTTTCAGAGGATCGATTCTTTAAGTAAGTGACTTATCTATTAATAATTGGAAGCATATGAATGGGCAAAGTGTTAGATGTAAAAATGATAGTAAGATTATTAGCCAAGGATGCATTGCAGTGGAGATATTAACTACTGTCTGTCACATTTTCTTCCTATTTTGTATTTCCATTCATATTTTCATAACTGAGTGAGCAAAATGTTATAAAAGGAATATTCTGAAAAGTCATAATAGGAGAAAGAAAAATACACTAAAACCTCATGACTTACAAACTATAGTATAATATCTGATAAACCTTAGATGATTATAAAAACACTGTCATTGAGATGTGCACTGTACATTGTTCACCTCATTAGATAAAGTACTAGTTATAGTGTTAAATATGCAGATAGGTATAATAATTTTTATTTCTGTAAATATCTTAGCAACAAAAAGTTGTCAGGCACAGGCAGACTACATGTAAACAAGTGTGATATACAGATTCCAGATATTTTGCTTCCAAAAGTAAAATTATTTGTGTGACATAAGTATTACTTTTCAAGGATTTTATATTATCCATTCTTCTAGACCTCTCTGGAAACACATTTTATGAGCATTTAAATTCTATCAGGGTCAATGATGACAACAATGTTAACAGCAATTTTAAGTTTGAAGTTTTGGTTGAGGTGGTTTTATTTTATGGCAAAGAACTTACTAAAGACATTCTTAAATGTAGGGAGTTTAAAACATTTGGGTGTCAGTTGATTTGTGTTTTTTTTTTTCAATTTAAGCATATGCTATTTCCTGTTTGTAACAGTGTGAAGTCCTGCATGGATGAAATAACTTAATATTACTTTTATTAAAGTGTCTTGGATTTTTGAAGCATTTTGATTCAAAGAGGCTTAGAATTGCTGATCTTTTATTTTCTTTTAAGATCACTTGATAACATTATAAAGAAGACATTTTGATGCACAAATTGCTATTTACACCTTCCTAATAGCATTCACTTAACAAGAAACCTGATTTAAATGCTAAAGAAACTAAGAATTTAAGTAAGCTACTAGAGGTGTGACATTTATCAGCTGCAAGATCACTAAGTGTAAATTGGGGGGCACCTTTATAATGGTAGTAAGTCAACATATATGTGGCAAAACTGCCATATCCACACCTAAGGACAGTATGAACATGACTCTTTAGCATCGCACTTCATAACTCTCCTGAGCTTGTCATAACATTTCTTCAGTACATTTTGTCATGCTTTATTGGTTATTCACTTAATGATATCTCCCAGACTAATCCTATCTCTTCTGACCAACACACTCGTTTAGTACACTTGCACATTTTTTTCCTAGATATGTTCAACTAATATTATGAAAGGGGAGTGAACTGGTGCTGATTCTGAATGTCTCTTGTTTCTCCCAGCATGCACTTTATTTATATCTGACTTGACACTTACCATCTCATTTTATCTTTTCCTGCCTTATAGAACTTTTTGTTACTAATGTAAGCATATTGATCAGAAAATATTATGCCTTGTAACTCTTTACAAAGCAATAATGCATAAAGATCATCCATTTTATACATCAATAGATAACTTAATTTTGTTGTGTTATTTCCATATATTAGTACACATCTAGGCTAATTCCAGGCAGTGCTCAGTACTAGCAAATACTTTATTCTGGTGTTGTAGCCTGGCTAAACCGGGTCTATATTATAACAGCAAATGATCAAAAGATCAAACTCTGCTATGTCGACCCCTTAAAGTTGAAAACTAAAATGAGAGAACAACCAGAACAGCGATTTTTTTCCCAGGGAAAGAAATCGCTGTTCCCCCAAAAAAAAAAAAAATAATAAAACACACCAGACACTATTTTAAGTGGGGGAGCTGTGCCCTCCATACTCCCTCTACTTAAATATTCCAACTCCGAGATCGCACTACAGTGGAGGAAACGGTACAACCCGGACAGACGGCCCAGCAATTTCTTTCCCTGGGGAAAGAAATCGCTGTACTGGTTGTTCGCTCTTATTAGTTTTTGACTTTAAGGGGTCGATATAACAGCGTTAGATCTTTTGATCGTTCACTGTTATAAAGTAGACACGCTAAACCTACTAGGCATAGTGCCTTTTTTACAGGAATAACTCAGGAGTACTACCTGGGTAAATGATTTGTTCAGAGTTGTGCAGTATTCATATAGAACAAGAGGGAATCAAACCTTTGATGATATTGTGAAGCTCATCAGTAAATCATACTCCTTAACATAGTCTTTCAAAATTTTGCAACCACTGACATCAACCTTAATTTCTTGTTATTGACCATTAAGTTAGATCTTTTGCCTTTTTCACTGTTGTGCAGCCCACCCAGTTTCTAAAAAAATGGAAACCAGTGATTTACAGTAACAGCCATATATGTTGTTTCATCCTTATTTTTGATACTTAGTATGAATATTGCCTGCTTCTCTTGTATTTTTGTTCTTTTCCAACTTTTATTTGTACTCCAAGTGACAACATTTATTAATTTCACTCGTTCCATCACTGCCTAATCTCCACACAGTCTGATTATGTTTTCTTAATTATACTTTTTTATTGTATGCTGATGCCTGTGTGCTCATTACCACTAATGTCTAATAATATGCTTCATGTTTATTGCATTTAAATCTAACAATTGTTCATGAAACCTTTCTCTGCTGCACTGCAATGGAAACAGAGACTGCATGGATGGACATTTCAGTAAAAAATGTAAATAAGATATCTTTTCTGTGAGAAATGTATTTAGCTGCAGTGTTGTGCACTACACTCAGACACATCTTTATGAATCCACCTTAGAAACTTTTGCGATGTCCCTTCGTAATATTGACAAACATGGGTATTTTATAAATGTCACCAAAACAGCCGTTGATATCATAGAAATGTATCTTTCAGAATAAAAAGATAAAACAAATAGAAATATTAATGACAGAGGGTAAACAACATTATAAAATAAATAGAGAATCAATTTCAGTTAGGACTGTAAACTAAACCTTCAATATGAATGAAAATGTGAAATAAAAATGGAACAGAAGTATTTTCCAGTTCAACAGACCAACAAAAGTCTTCTTTCCTAGTTCTAAATCATTTGGAAATTCAATTTACTCATCCACCTTGATCCATTCCATTTTATTAACTTACTCAGCTTGGAGGCACTATAGATGTAAAAATGTTATAGAGAACAATATATTTTTCTTCTATTTTCATTAAATGCAGGCTGGACACATTGCTAACTGACTGAAGCTGTACAAGCTGAAAATTATTAATATATTACTTAGGAACCACGGCAATGTTCAGTTTGAAATTTCAATTTAAAGTCTGTTTTATATCTGTAAATGCACAGCTAGAGGGATGGATGTCTGCAGGAAAAATATATTTTTTTAATTAAAATACATCATATCATGCAAAACTGTAGCACAAAATAAATGGAACATTACAAGAGAAAAAGATTTGGAAATTATGGACTAATTTGTTATAAGTTAAAAAAAGCAGATGCCTCGGATATTTTTTCATCATAAAGATAGACAATTAGGTAGGTAGACATAGATAGATAGATGAAACCACTGAATTTAAATATTATGTATCTTATTTATGTATGTCCCTTAACTCTTCAGCATTGTAGGCCTTTTTGTGAAAATGGTACTTTGGCCTCCCAAGTAAAGAAAACAAATTGTCATAAAGACATTTTTGCTTAAGCATCAGACTTCATCTTAAAGACCTTTTGGCAAAGAGTGAGCAACACCCAAAGAGAAAAGAAAAGAAAAGAGAAGTGAAGAAGATAGTGGTGTTTTGTGTAATTGACACAAGTTTTCCACAAATGTTCCCTTTCCCTTGCTGTCTCATCAATCATAAATGTGCAGACAGAAACATTTTGTTCAGGCTAGTTTTTTTTTTCATTTGTCGCCAGCATTTCAGTTGCTTAGAGAATAATGCCTCCTTCAGATGTATGGTCCTGGTACTTACCTCCACTAGAAGGTCTCAAGTGTCTGAGGCTATGAGTCTTAATGGAAACATAAAAAAAAAATTTGTGAAGTTTTGCTTCATTTTGCAATATTTTCCTTACTGTAGAATGAGTAGAGTATGGCAGAAGAATCTGATACATACAATCACAAGAAGGAAGCAAATTAGTTTACTACTGCAGGAGCTGGTGATACAGAATGTGTAAGAAATCTCCCAAGCAGACCACTGGCTTCTATAAAGTGTAACTCATGAATATTATCATTTTAAATTTCATGCACTAATACATAGATTTGTTTTTAATGCACTATGTTAAAATAGTAATAAACTCTTGACATGATTAAAATGTTATTTAGACATTTTGTAAAGGCCCAGGAAAACAACTCCATAGTTCATGGAAGGTACATAACCTGACCTGAGGTTGTGCAACTGTAGAGTGTTTTATATTAAGTAGGGGGGGGGGGTAAGAAATGACCTTCCCTGCATTGAGAGTATGGAAGCTTATAACTGCTTCACCCTGCCGTTAATTCATAGATTTTACTGAAGGAGATGTTTCTTTCCTGGATTTTGGCAAAATTTAACATATCTGATTAAAATGCCTACCAGCTGTTGTGTCTTTCGGCTTTTCCTGGTTAGGGGTCGCCACAGCGGAACTCCGGTCCACTAATGATTGGCAGTAGATTTTTATGTGCCGAGTTGCCGGCCCTGACGCACAACCTTCAAAGAAGATACGCCCATTCAGGCATGTCTCCACACAGAAGACGCTCTAGCTGAGAATCAAACAGGACAACATCTTACTGTGAGGCGACAACGCTACCGCAGCACCACCAATGCCTACCAGTGAGTACTTAAATATTGTCATAAAATGCCAGGTCACTAGAAATGTTATATTCTGCATCTTACTTTTTGCCTTAACAAAAGCATAGAAATTAGCTCCATATCATTTCACTTGAAAATACTTTTGGGCTAGATCTATGGTCTGTTGGGATTCCAGATAAATCGGTCCTCTACCTACACTGAACCCTGGTTTCTTAAGTTTCAAAGCTAAGCAGAGCTCAAAGTAAGCAATTGCAGCAATACGCAGTGTTTGTGTGTAGGTTATGCTGAGATTTAGTGATGCCCCATAGGGTTTTGTCATTGTGATATAAAGAGACCAAGTGCATACAAGGTATGAGTGAGTCCCAGTATAAGTAACACTTACACATGGTATATTACTATTATACAATGGGAAATATTTTAATAGTTTAAAAATTAATTTCTCATGCCAGAAATACAGGCCATCAAAGCCCAATCAAGTTTCACAAATACATAATTTTCAAGCCATCAAAAATATATAAAATATTAAAATGTTTTGTACCTGCCCCTCCAACTATACTAACTCTGGAAACCACCTTATCTCCACTCTTCCACAAACTCACTATAACCATGAACATATCACAGTAAACAGAGACGGTAGTTAAATGTGCCCAAAGCAGATAAAATTACTCATCATAAAGAAACATTTCTGCATGCAGACCGGTAGTACTGGAAGCTGATGAAGGTGGGAGGGGGTCCCATAGGCAAATGGAATACTTAGTGATCTAAAAGGTCACATTTTTAGCTGTCTACTGTGTAACCGTAATATATCTAAGACACAAGATGAGTGTAGTAGAAATATGAATTGCCTTTGGAATGACTGCACAGAAATTTCTTAGAAAAGTATAAATGAAGGTAAAGTTGCATCTGCATGGTATGTGGTCCAGTAGCCATTTACTCAAAAGTTAGAGAAAGAAAAAGTGCAGTAATGCTCTAACACACATACTGTTGCCACAACCACCACAAAAGAGTGGTGGGAAGCTGTTAAACACTTCATTCAGACTAATAAACACTTTATTCAGTGTTAAACACTTCAGTCAGACCTTAAAAATCAGTATAACTGAAGTGTATAACAGCTTCTCACTGCACATTTGTGGGACCCCTGATTGCTGTTCATTCTCTAGTGTGTTACTATAGCTAAACAACAATAAGAGGTGCTTAATAAAAAAGAACCTATCTGATATGAGAAAGGTGCATAACAAGCATGCCTTATCACCAAATTCAGAGCATAACTATTGTGATTCTTACACTAGAAGTCATTATCTTTCAAAAATAAGACATAAAATGCATCCCAGAATATCTATGTCCATGCAGCATCCACAACTTGGATTGTAGAAGTGGATTTTCAAACAGGCTTATTGAGGGCTTCTTCCTTAGACCTACCTGTCCCACAACTGGCCCTGCTCAGAGGTGTGCACAGAAGGTTGCTACAGCATGTGTGTGAGGGTGGTGAGGGCTGGGAACAGTTTTATTTATTAAATTCTTCTCACAGTCCAACCTCAGATTTATGCACAAAAGGCTATTATAACTTGTTTGGGACTGGGGAAAATATGGTCATTCTTTCTGTAATGTTCTTCACAATTAAACCCCAGAGATATGCACACAAAATCACTATAGATTCTATAGGGGCAGTATACTATCTAGGAGCACTTTTCTCACAACCGAGAATCAGAAGCAAATACAGGTAGCTAACAGGCAGGGTAGGGAGGCATTCTGAATATGATTCTGAGATCAACCATTTAAAATATGTTACTATAGTCTGGTTGTGAGATGGATGCACAGACAGCAGCTGTCTTTTGGGAATGGGGTGAAGAGGCAAACTGTATGATGTGTGACAGCAACAACATGAAATATATGACTGAGGTAATTTATTCATTGAATTTCATATCAATCTAACATCAGAGGGATACATAGAAGGTGACTGTTTTTTTTTTCCTTCGACAGGGAGACAGAGGCTGTTCTAAGATATGATTTGTGTAGCTTTGCAAGCATTTATAGTCTCATTTTATTGGAAACTACTTTTTTGTCAACTTTATAAGGCTTTGTGAGGCTTGATCATTGTGTCTTGGGCACAGTTTATTGTCTTCCTTCAAAGAAAATATAGGACAGAATTTCTTAACTTAGCTATAATTTTTATCCAGTCCATAACTGTAACAAATGGCTTTGGGGGGGGCTCTAAAATGTACCTCACAGCAGCTAGAGCCCCATAACTTCTGAGACCCAATCAGCCTCCAGACTATCAGCTTAATTCTGTTACTTCCTTTACAGTTATTACACTGCAGTCTTTGCCTTTTAGGGAGTGGTGAAAGGATGCTGGAAATAATGAAGAGTTAAGAATGAATTTCTTTCTTTAGCCACAATTTTTCTTCAAGCCATCTTTAGCTCAAAAGATTTGACAAAAAGACTCTGAATTGCAACTCAGAGCATCTAGAACCCAGTGGCTCCTGGGGAGCTGAGAACTCCAGCTTAGGCTGATTATTTCCTCCACATTTATTATAGTGCAGTATTGGCCTATTAGGATATATTAAAGGAATGCAGGAAAAATCTAAAGAGTACAAAAAGGTATAAGAAACAAGAAACAAAAAAAAGTAATCTGAATTTGGTCAGGATTGGGAGAAGTAGGAGGTCCACTGGGGGTATGCAGGGGGCAGCTATGTGCCCACGGTGTCCTTTCCCTACAGTTTTATTTCACCAAAGGCCAAAGTCAAAATATTTAGCACTGCCAAGGACTGTCCCAGTTAAGTGCATCACACAGCTTATCAACAAGGTCTGTTACTCTCCATAAAACATTTTATAACACTGTAACGGCTAGATAAAAAAGGCTTGGTTTTGTCAGATTTCTGGTTAACAATCCTTTTGATTGTATCTTTATTTACCGCTACATATCATACACCTGGTTGCATAATAAAAAGTGTTGAACATGCTCTTGCAGACACACCCCTCAAACTGTTTAACTTAAGTTTTAGCTACTGGCTTCATCCCTAATGAGTGGCTCATTGTAGTGGTGATGCCCCATCATAAGGGTGGCCTTACAACTGACCTGGGTAGTTAAAATCCTATCAGCCTTACAAGCCTCATCTACAAAACCACGAAGTGTATCAAAATTGACCTCATAAACTGTGATAGTGAGACTCTTGTTAGAGTAGACCCCTAGCAGTTTGGCTTTGTGAAGGGTAGATACTATCTATTTAACCTGATAAACTTGTTCAGAAGGGTTACAGAGGTTATAGATGGTGGCCATTAAGTACATATGGTGTATCTTGACCTTGTAAATTCCATCAACACCATTCCCCATGCTGACATCATACTAAACCTAATTGCTTTAAAATAGACCAATATGTGGCAAGATGGATAAGAAACTGGCTGAAAGGCAGAAGCCACACAGTGTGAGCTACAGATGCACATTAATAAGTATAAAAGTGGCCAGTGGTGTCCCTAAAGGCTTGGTGATGGGAACTCTGGTTTTTGATATTTACTTTTCAGATCTCCAAGTAGAGAGCCAAGACAAAGTTTGCAGATGACTGACGGCAAATTGGAGGTTGTTGTTCTATCACCCAATGACACCCGCAATCTCCTGAATGAACTCTCCCTAGTAAACCCTTGCTGTTCTAAAAATGGGCTCAAATGCTATCATCACTTTTTGTAAACATCTCCTCCCCTCATCATATACTGTACAGACAACACACCACTACAAAATGACCATCATGAGACAAGGTCAAGAAATTCTTCTGTTTAGCCCACCTAATTGCCAAAAGAATATCCTCATGGTCTAAGGAGGTAATCACTCCTTTATACTCAGCAGTGATCAGGGCAGTTATAGAATACAATGCCCCCTTTGGGGTATATTGCATCAATCATATCAAACAATTAGCAAGGCTCCAAGGTTCCTAACCAGAAAGATCATAGGCCTAAAGTCCCTGAGCTACCAAGACTGGCTGCAGGCTCTATCCCTTTATGCCATATCTTATAGACTTTTGATGGGAAATCTCAGTCTCACTTATTGCATCGAGACCCATTTTCCTAGTCCTTCTGTTTCTCTGCAAGTCAAATATCTCCATTAGTACTAGAACTAGGGACCAAAATCTTTACAATAGAAATAAACACCATGGAGAGGCATGCTTATAAGGCAGCACCTCCCAAACCTTTTTATACACTTCCCCTACATGTTAAACAGTATAATTCAATTGAGAGGTTAGTTCTACAAGTAAAATTGATTTCCATAAGTTGGTAGAAACCTGCGTATTTATTGTCTTTCACCCACTGAGTATTAGGATAGACTTTGGCTCTGCTGTCTAATAGCCTGTTTTAAGGCAGAATTTTTCACAGAGGTATTTTGGAGCTACACTGACTTCCAAGGTAGTACTTGTGTAAGTTGTCTCTAGTGCTCTTGACCCTGGGTTGTGACTGAAAAGGGTTGACAGACCAGCCCACTAACTTGGTAAACAAATAGCAATCAATCAATAAATAAATAAACTTTCCAGAATTTTGCAGAAGATTCCTAAGTCTGCCTCATATTTTTCACCTGTCCCTTGTAAAATGTTTGTTTTTCTGGTAGCTCACTCAGGAGCATACCCCTCAACTCTCCAGATATTCACATAATTCACAGATTATTGGCTTATATTTTTAGTCTGTTTCTCATAACATTTCTGTTTTTTTGACAAATCACTGAGGATAGTGTTCAGTAAATAATGACATACATTTGAGTCTGTGACTTCATAGCTTTCAGAAAATGCATGGTAATATAAAACCAGTTATTCTAGCAGCTTTCTAAGTTTATAAAAGCAGTATTTAAAATCTGTCCCTGATTTTGGCACTTTATCCGCACATTTATTTTTGTTTTTGTCAAGAATTCTCAAAAAAAGTTGAGAGGTATGCAAAGGATTACAGTCAGTTATTGTCAGACATTAATGTTTCATATGTCTATTGTTTAGAAAATGCGCATTGATGCAGTATCTGTTCTTATTAGATTGTAAATTAATTATAAATGTTTAAAAATCGTCCCTGGTTTTGAGCATTCATTCTCTTATTTATGGCTTTGTCCAAAATTCTTGAGGAAATAAAGTTGATAGATATGCCACAGAAACACTTGCTTAGGCATTTCCATGGTAACCATAAGTTTGGGCAGCTGGAAAAGATGATTTGTTAATCAATCATCTTTTCCAGCTGCCTGAGCCTTTGATTACCTTGGAAACACCAATGCAAATGTTTCCATGTAATCACTACATCAGCAGCAGTTTCTAGGCACAATGGGAAACAGTTAAAAGTGGTGGGCTGTCAACCCCCCTTGCCCTATGGTTCCAGAGTCCATGCCATCAACAATCCAATACCAATGCCCTATGGTTCCAGTGTCCATGCCATCAACAATCCAATACCAAAACTCAGACTTCTAAATGAAAAAGGAATTGATGAACTGTATCACATACATTCTTATTAACTACAAATAATGTCATCAAACTGAGAGAAACCCTTCAACAGTTAATTTCTCTGTAAATGTTGTTTACAGTAATATGTTAATGATGGCTATGGTATTCTGCAGCATCAAAAAAGTAGTCAAGAGAAGATTTTTTTTTTGTGCTACCTTTTGGACTTTTAAAACTAATAACTTTGTTTCTCACAAGAGATCTTATTATTATATTTTACTTGTATGTCTTCTGGTAGTTTCATGTAATGTAACTCATAATATTACTAGCCCTGGTCAAAAGAGACATAATTTATCCTTCAAAATCTGTACTTTGTAAATACTGACACTAATTTAGAATCATTTCCTGACAGCTGTGATGTAACTAGCCAACCTGGTTTATGCTTATGGTAGAATGTGTGTGTGACAGTATAGAGAATTAAGGTTATGAGCTGTTAACTGGGTGCTTCCTGTAGTCCATGGTTCAATTCTCTCAGTATCCATTTGCCCAATGTTTGACTATAAGTGAATCACTAAACTATACAGTGCTTCCATGTTGAGTCTGGAAAAGGTCCATGTGGATCAGTGCTCTACCCTGGATAACAAATTCAAACTAGATAAAAAGATATCAAAATAATCAGACAACCAGGGTTTCTCAAATAAGCACATACACAGATATCTTGCTTGCCACTGAATTTCTACTTTGAAATGAAGGTCAAAGTGAGATAGTAGCTTTCTACTTTTAAATGATGGTAGATGGAGTGTTATGTCAGTCTAGCAGAAAACAAAATATGTTGTCAATTTTACTTTTCAATCAAATATGCTGCTAGATGATGACTACATCCTACCTCAGAAGCTAAAGAATGTCTCAATTTACTCTAAATGAAAGCATAGCTACACACATGGCTTAAATGGTTTAACTACAATTATGTTTTTCTTTTCATTGTAACCATTTCAAATAATCAGCTTCTGTACAGGGTCTAAATGCCTTTCCTGTTTTCATATGGATTTTCACCTAGAACTCTGGTTTCTTCTTGTATCTCAAAGACACTCTCTTTAATTTCTCCATATCTTTTGGGTTTCTAATACTACAACAGGAATGGATCCCATTCCTAAGACAGAGTATGATTAAAGTTCATGAAATTAGTATTGCTTCAATCTTTGATGTCAGCCAGAAGTGCTCCTCGCAGCACCCGCAGTGTGCTTAGTAATGACTCCTTCTGCAATTCGTATGGCATTACATTGTATTGGTAACATATCTAAATACGATTGTAGATTCTTTTTTTATAAGACCCGTTTCTCCTACTAGTATTGGAACTGTCTGGGTATCTTTCTTCCACATTGCTCTTATTACTGCCTGCAAATCCTGATATTTTATGACTTTGTGTCTCTCTGTACACAAGACACTGTAGTCACTGGGTGTAGCGATTTCAATGATCAATGCTCCTTTTACCTACTTTTCATGGATCACTATATCTGGTTTTCTCACATCTGTCTTTTGAACCGCTGGTAATGGTGATTCCATGTGATGTAGATTTTCTGTGATGCTTTGTGGTTCATGTTTCCAGTGTTTTTCAGCTACTTCAGTATTATAATGTTTACACAATCCCCAGAGCAACAATCTTGCCACATTATTATGCCTTTCAGTATACAGTCCTTCTGCCATTAGTATGTCACAAACAGCAACAAGGTGTGTAGCTGTTTCCAATTCTGTTTTACAAAACCTACATTTTCTGTTTCTCCCACATGTTCAATGGACTTTGTAAACCAGCGTGTTCGTAACCCACTATCTTGGGCCGCCAATATTAACCTTTCATCTCTTGGTTTGAGTCCATCTCTCCTTAACCATTCCTGCATTCATTCTTGATCAACATGAGGCTTTTCCAGAAGTTTTCTATACTTGCAGTTATATTTATGCTTTTTCCAGATTTCTTGCCTTCTCCTTAAGGTCCTTCACCTTATATTCTTTCTTTTTTTTTTTTTTTTTTGGCACATTTAGTTGCTCCCTGGTTTTTATCTACTTCTGTTTGATTTCCATTCCTGCTTGACGTCGATATGCTTCTGCTTAATTAAGCAAAGAATTCATCTTAGATTTATTCTCCTCGTGTTTCAAAACTTTCACTACATTTGTATCTTGTGAGGTCAGTAGATATGTGTGGAGTCCCACAATTACAGATCTATACATGTAATCAATTTCAAGGAGGCCCATCCCCCCTTCGGAACGGGGAATGTATAATCTTGGTATACACTGATTTTTATAAATCATTTGGTGAGCATAAAACATCCTTCTCGTTTTAATATCTAATCTATCCAACACTTTCTGGGGCCAGTCAATCACTCTAAAACTGTATGTTAGGACAGGAACAGCAAATTGATTTATAGCTTGGATCTTGTTCCTAGATGTCAATGCTGTTCTCAGGATTAATTTAAGTCTTCTAAAGTATTCCTTACTGAGTTTTATTCACATTTGTTTATGTTTTATTGCTGATCCTTCATCAATTCCCAAATATTTATATACTCCCTCTTGCTCGAGTTCTTTTATATCACATTCTTGTCCCAAACTGATGTTTTCCTGGTATTGCAGTTTTCCTTTTTTAAAGGTTGCTTTTGCACATTTATCAAGACCAAATGACATTCTAATATCATCTGAAAAAGTTTTAACAGCCTGCGGCTGTGCTTTCAGTTCCTCATTTGATGAGCTATACAGTTTTAAATCATCAATAAAGAGAAGATGAGAAATCATTATACTTTTTTGTTTTCTAGGATCCAAATTGTAGCCATGGCCTAAGCTGTTAAGTAAACAGCTTAATGGATTAATGGCAAGGCAGAATAGCAACAGTGACAGAGAGTCACCCTGGAATATCCCCCTTTGAATTTTTATCCCTGGGATAATAATCTGTACTTTATCATCGCTTAACTGTCACTGTTTCATGGTCATTGTAATGTACTCGATCAGTGTAGGTTATATCTTATACATTTTTAAGCACTCTTTCATCCATGAATGTGGGATACTATCAAATGCTTTTTTGTAGTCAATCCATGCCATACTTATATTCTTCCCCTTTTTACGGTTCTCCGCTATAACTTTTTTTAACAACAAATGATCCTTTGTTCTATATGGCGTTCTTTTATTGGCCTTTTGTTCTACTGCCATAATTGAGTTTTCTTCTAAATGACTATAAACTCGGTGTCAATTCCCATGTATAGTTTATATGTCGTCGGAAGGCAAGTTATTGGTCTATAATTTTTAGGGTAGCTTGCAGGTTCACTCAAGTAAAAGCATTATTTTGCCTGTTGTTAGACAGTGTGGTGCCTGTTCGGGGTGCACATATATAGTTCTTACTTATGGCTAAATCCTTGTGCAAAGATACTTTTAACCAAAAGTTAGTTACTGCATCTGGGTCTGGGGTTTTCCACTTAGAGGCTTTTCTTAACTTTGTTTCAATCTCTCTGGCTATTTCATCCCATTTCATATCCTGTACCTTTAAACTTCTTATTCTTTCTTTTACTTCTTCTAGCCATTTAGCATCTTTGTGATGTTCCACAGGATCTTCATAGATACTTCTCCAAAATGTATCTACTTCCTCTTTTTTTTGGTGGTCTTTCAATTCCTTTTACCTTATTTCCCAATTCTCTATAAAACGTTTTGGGTCATCAATAAATTGCTTTTTTTGTACTTTCCCCTTATATTTATCTGTGTATCTTCTACATTTTTCCACCTGTGCTGAAAGTTTTAGTTTATTTGCAATAGTGCATGATAGATCCTGGTCTGTTCTAATAATGAGCATTGCTTTAATCACATCTATCCTTCTTAGTATTTTTGTTGATCTATTCCCTCTTCTATAATCTTCTAACAGTGACATATCTTGTCTTAATTGCTTTATAATTTTCTCTGTTCGATACTTCCATGATGGTATTTGATTTCTCCACTTCCTTTCCCTCACTACCCTGTGATCTTGTGGTAGAATTGTATCAGTTATTAATTTAGCAGCACAGTAGTATATCCTGTTTACTTCTTTTATATCACATGGATCTCTATGGACAGTCCTAAGTACTGCATTAATTTGTTTTATCAGACTTCTTACTTTTTGGTTTTATTGACCTTCTGCAGTCGATTTCTCTCATTGATCTTAACATATCTATCCATGTCCATTAAATCAAACAACTCTTCTCTTAGCTCATTTTCTTCCAAATTGAGGGCACATGCCTTGTTTTCTGTTTCCTGCGGGCATTCTATAGAAAGTTCTGTAGCATCTTCCTGTGGCACATTCTCTTTAATTTCATCCTGTGTCATCTGTTGCTCTGTTATATGGGAACTCACTGGCTTATCACCCCTCAACCCTGACTGCATCAGAGTTTCCAGTTTCCTGTTCCTTTCCTTGCTGTCTAGCTTCAAGTGAATGTTTATACGGGTTTCCTGTGGAAGGCTCCAAAATATCTTGATATGCACCTGACTAATTACTTCCTGTTCCACTGGTGTCCCCTTAATTTAGATATCCATTGCTCTATCCAGTTGTGGTGCTTTCTGCATTCGATTTTCTACACTGAATCCTTTTCTTTGCAGCTGCTCCATATCCTCAATTTCTATTTCTTTGACTTCTCCATTACTAATTTCTTTTTCTGTTTTTCCTCTTAGTCTTCTTATTTTCTGTATTGTAAAGTTTTTCATATCCAAATTCCTTTGCCTGTATTTCTCTTCAAATATCTTTGGTGCTGCTCTTTTTGTATTAGTTAGTTTTGCTTTCTCCTCTGCAAAAATATTACACCATATTAAATCTCTTTTCATTTCCCCTGTCCATATTTCTTCTTCACATCTCCTGATCTTCTTGCTTTTCCTTATTCTGGTGACTCACTCCATCATGCTATGATGTAGTCTGTGTTAGACCTTCTACATTAAATCCTTCACTTCACAGGCACTCCATAACTTCAACCTCTATTTCTTTAACTTCTGCTTTACTAATCTTCTTTTCCACATTACATCTTTCTGAGATTAATTTTTATATTGTGAAATTTTCCTTAGCTGGATGCCTTTGCCTGTATTTCTCTTCAAATATCTTTAAGACTGTCTTTTCTATATTAATTAACTTGGCTTTCTCCTTTGCATAAATATTGCACCATATCAAATCTCTCTTTTTTTCCCATGTCCATATTTCTTTTTTATATTTTTCAAATATCTCTAGGTTTTGTTGTTTATATTTTCACACTTCCTCAGATGCTTCTTTTTCCAAACAGATCAAAGTTTCTTGATCTATGTACTGTTTTTCGAAAATCTGCTGTATTAATGAATGCAAATTTTTATTTGACGCTTCTGACAGTTTTTCCTGTGGAAGTATTTTTCTTTCCTCTAATTTGTCTCTTAATCGTTTTGTATATCTTGTGTCTCACTGAAAGTAAGCTTATGTTTTGGCAAATATAGAGTGTAAGAGAAGAACTGAGAGATGCTCAAATGCATTACAGCTAGGGACAGTTCAGAATTATTATGAGCTCTCTGAAAGGATGGAGACATGTAGCACTGGGGTAGATATAAAAAGCACAGCAGAGAACAATGCAGTAACAAGATAGACCAACTGTGCTTCACACCTGAGTCTCTTACTCAAATAAGGAGGGAGTTCTTATACCCTTTGGCCCCTTCTCAGGTCTGCAGCAGTAGCAGTTTAACTTGATCTGCAGCCCAGAGAGCTAGGCGTAGCAAGGAGGGGAGGGGAGAGGACCACGGTCTATTTTAAGGAAATGTGGAGGCAGCACTATCCAAGAATTTGCTTAAGTAATAACTAGTAGCCCTCACAAATAATACACAGCAAAAATGAAATGCTCGGCTTACTTTAAATGAAGTTGCAGTGCTTAGTTGAGGCTTCACAGAGAACATGGAATGCAAATAGGTTCTTAGATAGATTCATAGATTAGTACTAGGCTAACTGCCCTTGTGGGCCATTTTAAGCCTAGCCAGTTACTCCATGTAAGAATCAAACCATGCACCTGGTGTTTGTAAGGTAAACACCTTAACCATTATGCCATCCTCCCACCCAACACTATACCAATTCAAAAATCTGAAGTTTTATTCTTGCTGAGTAGTAATTGAGGTAGGGGAGTTATACCCTGTTGAAATGAAAGTAAGACAGTAGGAAGATAATTACTGAAACACCAAAAATGATTTATTCAGATATACAATTTCAGAACAGTATATCATGTAGACCCAAATACAAAAGCATATTTGCTGCCTTTCCTGTCTACAGAGTGACTTGATCAGCAATTACACAAATTTTCAGACTTTTGGAATATTGTCTGACATTTTTCCTTAAACAGTAAGGTATGACCAGGGATTTAGGGTGAAATATGCAAAAGTAATAGCCACATGCCACATTACTCCTAAGAGCTAATTAACATGCATGCTAGCATTACCAGATGGAATTCTTTATTACTATTTGTCATAAATGACATTTTATTTGCGTTTTATTTCTGTTTTCACTTTACTGCAGTTTGTTATAACTGAGTTTGTGGGCTCCCTATTTAAAACATTAAGATTTATAATAGTGAGTCATCAAATGAGGAGGAAAAAAGGTTGAAAACACATGGGAACATCAAATGCCCAATTTCACTTTTCTCCTTTAAAGCTGCTGTTTACAGGATAACAGTCCCTGGTGTGGAGAAGGCCAGCCGCCAACACTCTCAAACCAGTTCAGAAATTGTTATATTTTGCTTTTCCCTGGAATGTTTCCTTTCTTCGGTGTCTGACTTAGTATATGTGAGTCAGCATTTTTGGCCATTCAGTCTTGTTGTTTCAGGACAGCCATTAATGAGTCTGATAATTTCAAAGTTTTTGAATTGATGTTTGCATTTTATTTATCAGCAACACACAAAAGCAACACCAGAGGATAAAGATTCCTGTAGTTGTCCCTAAGTAACAAATAACTCCACAAAATAAAAGAAATAGATAAACCATCCACAGGAATTAAGCAAACGGTCAGCAACAAAAGAATAAAGGAATGCGGACTTGTAAATCCAGTCCAATTTTAATAAAAGTAAGCGCTTTCACCTTTCGGCTTCATCAGACAACTTTAAAAAGCAGACTAACATTTAAATATTCAATCCTTACATTCAATTGGTAGATGAAATAATGACGTCATTTAAGCAGATATAGCGAACTAAAAAACAAACACATATTTAGGTGCATATTAAAACAACTGCTATAGACATTAATTGCATACTAGCAACAGTACTATAAATGCACATAAACAACACAGAAACAACTGCTATAAATAAACAGATTATGCACTGACAGCAATGATATGGATGCATATAAATAATGCAAAAATATATACATAAACATCAAAAACATCAAAACTATCACCAACAATGTAATAAATACATATTAAATAATTCTACACTAATAAATCTCACTTTAAAACGATCAATGTCAAGAGAAACTTAGACAAAAAAGTGGACACTATTTCAAGCAGAGACAGTGATCCTTCTCTTCTGTAAAATAGGTTTCAAAGATGCTTTATCATTAAGCCCAGGCTCTCTATCAGCTAAACATCTAATAATCCACCTAAGTTCACTCTCCTCAGTTAGATTAACAATGTCTCCACCTCGTATGCTCATTTTAAAGGCTTGGATAACTGAAAAAGTAAAAGTATGACTTGGGCCCCTATCCATAAAATGTTTAGCTAGGGCATTGGTATGGGTACCTACACGCATATGGTAAGCATGTTCCCTTATGCATTCCCTGAGTTTCCTGTTAGTTTTTCCTATATAGAAACACTCACAGGAAATGCACCTAGCTAAATAAACTACATGTTCACTCTGACAATCAGTGTTAGTATGAAATATAAACTCTTCCCCTGTAACTGGGTGTACAAATGAGGACCTCTCATCTATGTATGGACATTGTTTACACCTCTTACAGGGAAGTGTATTACCTGATTTAACAGAACTATGAGGAGTAACCCTATCTAATGGGTGTTGACAAAGCATGCGCTTCAAATTCTTCCTGTTCTTAAAAACATAACTAGGTTTAGGTCCTACTACTTTACTTATATTCTGATCTAACAAAAGTATATCCCAATACTTCTGGAACACACTTTTAATCTCAGACACATCTGAGGTGTAAAACATTGATACCCTTAGACGTGTTGTACTATTAGAGCTCTGCGCCTGATCCTCAATAGGTAGTTCTTCAGAAAAATATGGTCTGGCTCTAGTTGTCCTGAGGGAATTTGCAATGTTAATAACTTCATGTACTTCACATCGTCTATAACATCTCTCCAATAATTTATCTTTAAGATTGGATACTTCACTTTCAAAACCATCATCAGTAGGATTAAGTCTTGAAGCCCTCATGGCCTGACCCTTTACTAATTTCCTAAAAACAAAAGGAGGATGCATGCTATTCCTGTGTAATAGGGTGTTCCTATAACATGCTTTACGATAAATAGCTGTATTCAACAGGCCATTAGTAAGCCTAACTATGTCCACATCAAGAAAGGAGATTCTATGTCTCGAATATTTAACAGTAAAACTTAAAAAACTAGTCAAACTATTCACAACTGATACCCAAGAGATTAAATCTTCTTCAGTGCCAAACCAAAGAAACTCAGGTAGAGGGAACAAATGTTCTTCCTCCCATTTCGCCATCACTATGTTGGCGTAGCTATTGGCACAAGAAGTGCCCATAGCTACGCCATCATTCTGCAGAAAAAACTCATTATTAAAAATAAAAACATTATTCTGTAAGACAATCTCCAAAAACAGAGTCAACTGATCTATAACTACAGAAGTCAGATTTGAGTGTTCCGTTAGATATTGATGTACCATGGACACACCCAAGTCATTAGGAATAACCGTGAACAAGCTCTTTACATCCATAGTAACCAAAATATAGGGTTTATCATCAGGTATTCCCCTAGTGAAGGTATATAATTCCAAGAGAAATTGCTTACTATCCCTTAGAATAGTGGAATTTGCATTAACTACTGGTCTTAGAAAATGCTCAAGATATAATGACATGGGTTCTGTGACCCAGCCTCTCCCAGCTACTATCGGGCGTAAAGGTGGTTTCTCCAAAGATTTATGAATTTTGGGAAGGCCCTGAATTGCTGGGATGAGTGGCTTGTTAACTCTTAAAAATTTCAACAAAGTATAGTCTATGTCACAGCATTTATAAAGTTCATCTAACATATCATAGATCTTAAATATTTTATTAATGACTTCATCTAACCCAATTCTAGAATAGAAGGTTCTGTCACTCAACATTGACCCCATGCTATCTAGATAGTCATCTAGATCCATTACAACAATGGGGCCTCCCTTGTCTGCAGGACGAATAACTATAGAGTGGTCCTTAGAGAGGTCAGATAAAGCTCTTCTCTGATGGAAATTAAGATTCTGTCTACACTGTTTCCTTCCTTTCAATTTGTTGGATTCACTCAATCTATATAAATCTTGTTCTACTAACCTTGTGAAAGTGTCTACTAATGGATGTAGAGGTGGAGCATACAAACTAGGAGTTTGAAAAATCTTACTATTATATTGACCACTGGCTTCTGCAAATTCTAACTTTAATTGTAAATTCCTAGCAAAAAGTCTCGTATCTAAAACTGTATCTGTGATGTTACTCATTCCACTAGGGATGAAGGTTAATCCTTTGTTTAAAACTTGAATCTCATACTCAGTTAAAACCTTGTGAGATAAGTTAAATACTAAGGACTGGGAACTCGTTCCCACATCTTCTTGAGAGTGGGTCCAGTATGTTCTCCCCCCGAACCTTTCCGTTTCATCTTCTCTCTGCTGTGCATTCTCTGTCTCTGCATATGCTGTGGGGTATTTATAGGGAAAGGGGCCAGTGTACTGGGCCTATCCAAATACAATGAAGTCATTAATAAAATATTTAAGATCTATGATATGTTAGATGAACTTTATAAATGCTGTGACATAGACTATACTTTGTTGAAATTTTTAAGAGTTAACAAGCCACTCATCCCAGCAATTCAGGGCCTTCCCAAAATTCATAAATCTTTGGAGAAACCACCTTTACGCCCGATAGTAGCTGGGAGAGGCTGGGTCACAGAACCCATGTCATTATATCTTGAGCATTTTCTAAGACCAGTAGTTAATGCAAATTCCACTATTCTAAGGGATAGTAAGCAATTTCTCTTGGAATTATATACCTTCACTAGGGAAATACCTGAAGATAAACCCTATATTTTGGTTACTATGGATGTAAAGAGCTTGTTCACGGTTATTCCTAATGACTTGGGTGTGTCCATGGTACATCAATATCTAACGGAACACTCAAATCTGACTTATGTAGTTATAGATCAGTTGACTCTGTTTTTGGAGACTGTCTTACAGAATAATGTTTTTATTTTTAATAATGAGTTTTTTCTGCAGAATGATGGCGTAGCTATGGGCACTTCTTGTGCCAATAGCTACACCAACATAGTGATGGCAAAATGGGAGGAAGAACATTTGTTCCCTCTACCTGAGTTTCGTAATAATGTTTCATTTTATAAACAATTTGTAGATGATTTGTTTTTTATTTGGTTTGGCACTGAAGATTTAATCTCTTTGGTATCAGTTGTGAATAGTTTGACTAGTTTTTTAAGTTTTACTGTTAAATATTTGAGACATAGAATCTCTTTTCTTGATATGGACATAGTTAGGCTTACTAATGGCCTGTTGAATACAGCTATTTATCGTAAAGCATGTTATAGGAACACCCTATTACACAGGAATAGCATGCATCCTCCTTTTGTTTTTAGGAACTTAGTAAAGGGTCAGGCCATGAGGGCTTCGAGACTTAATCCTACTGATGATGATTTTGAAATTGAAGTATCCAATCTTAAAGATAAATTATTGGAGAGATGTTATAGACGATGTGAAGTAGATGAAGTTATTAACATTGCAAATTTCCACAGAACAACTAGAGCCAGACCATATTTTTCTGAAGAACTACCTATTGAGGATCAGGCGCAGAGCTCTAATAGTACAACACGTCTAAGGGTATCAATGTTTTACACCTCAGATGTGTCTGAGATTAAAAGTGTGTTCCAGAAGTATTGGGATATACTTTTGTTAGATCAGAATATAAGTAAAGTAGTAGGACCTAAACCTAGTTATGTTTTCAAGAACAGGAAGAATTTGAAGCGCATGCTTTGTCAACGCCCATTAGATAGGGTTACTCCTCATAGTTCTGTTAAATCAGGGAATACACTTCCCTGTAAGAGGTGTAAACAATGTCCATACATAGATGAGAGGTCCTCATTTGTACACCCAGTTACAGGGGAAGAGTTTATATTTCATACTAACACTGATTGTCAGAGTGAACATGTAGTTTATTTAGCTAGGTGCATTTCCTGTGAGTGTTTCTATATAGGAAAAACTAACAGGAAACTCAGGGAACGCATAAGGGAACATGTTTACCATATGCGTGTAGGTACCCATACCAATGCCCTAGCTAAACATTTTATGGATAGGGGCCCAAGTCATACTTTTACTTTTTCAGTTATCCAAGCCTTTAAAATGAGCATACGAGGTGGAGACATTGTTAATCTAACTGAGAAGAGTGAACTTAAGTGGATTATTAGATGTTTAGCTGATAGAGAGCCTGGGCTTAATGATAAAGCCTCTTTGAAACCTATTTTACGGAAGCGAAGGATCACTGTCTCTGCTTGAAATAGTGTCCACTTTTTTGTCTAAGTTTCTCTTGACATTGATCATTTTAAAGTGAGATTTATTAGTGTAGAATTATTTAATATGTATTTATTACAGTGTTGGTGATAGTTTTGATGTTTTTGATGTTTATGTATATATTTCTGCATTATTTATATGCATCCATAGCATTGCTGTCAGTGCGTAATCTGTTTATTTATAGCAGTTGTTTCTGTGTTGTTTATGTGCATTTATAGTACTGCTGCTAGTATGCAATTAATGTCTATAGCAGTTGTTTTAATATGCACCTAAATATGTGTTTGTTTTTTAGTTCGCTATATCTGCTTAAATGACGTCATTATTTCATCTACCAATTGAATGTAAGGATTGAATATTTAAATGTTAGTCTGCTTTTTAAAGTTGTCTGATGAAGCCGAAAGGTGAAAGCGCTTACTTTTATTAAAATCGGACTGGTTTTACAAGTCCGCGTTCCTTTATTCTTTTGTTGCTGACCGTTTGCTTGATTCCTGTGGATGGTTTATCTATTACTTTTATTTTGTGCATTTTATTTATGTTTTATTTTCACAAAGTTCTTCAAATATCTCCAACATTCTGTCAGAATCTGACATTCCAAGTATTTTAATGCATTCTTTAATGCATTTATATATAATTTGTCACCTTATCAATGCTACGTTCTTTTGAACTCAAAGTATGTTTCTTCTCTGTATCAGCCCTAAAAAATCTCCATCCAAATATTTGATATGCCACTTATGAAGGCAGTGAAAAGGACTATCCCCCACTCCCCCACTTGTTCTGTTTTTATCTGAGCAGACTCCCAAGTTCCGATCTGTTATATTGCAAGTGTTTTGGCCACTATGTGATTCATGTAGCCATGCTACTGTTTGTCTTTCTAATTTATTTACAGACTTGTGTGTTTATTTATGCTTTGTTAACAACATTAACCCTACTGTACAAACCCCACTTACACAGAGGAGTCAGGAAGAAAAGCTCCACAGATTTGTTAATCATACTCTGCAAAGAAACTGCAGTACCAGCAAGAATTAAGTATTCATTAATGCATAATACTGAAATAATATCCTGGCACAGACATCTATATAATCTTATTTTATGCACCACATGGTATTAAAATCCAAATTGCAGGATAATTTTAGTGCTAAGAAACAAGGATGCCATGAACAAGTTAGATGACAGATAATTAAGATATAGGAATACTGATTTTTTTTAATTAATAAAGGGAATATAATGTCATAATTTTCAGCTAATTAATGTATCATTATCATATGAAGCAATGATATATCACCATGTAGTTTTGCTAATAGATTTTCTTTAATTCATGCTTGATGGCTTACATACTCAATGTAAAATTCAGACTTTGCTACAATATTATTGTCCATTTGAAGTTAGAGATCACTAAAGAAACAAGGGTAGTACTACTTACATTGTTTAGGTAATGCCAATTCTTAAGTATTTATTATTCCCTTTAAATAGCTGTTTAAAAAGTAAGAAAAGTTTGAAATATTTTGCATGCATCAGATTTCCATGGGTGCACTGTTTCACTGCAGTCCAGACATATGGCTGGGGTACAGTTTCCTTTGTGAAGACTTTAGCAGTGTAGTGTGTCCCTCTATGGGTAGCTGTTTCTGCGCTTTGAGCATCCTTCAAACCTTGTTATACTGGCTACAGAATGTAGTGCTTAGAGATTTTTTTGTCTTCCAACTAAGTAAATATACTTATTAGTTTACAGTTTTCCACTTTTTAGAACAAGAAAGATTCTGCTCTTCTTCCTCGAAATCTCTAATAGTTTGACTTAATTCATACTTGGCCTTATAGTAGTATAAGGGACCTGTCATAATGTATGCAGGTAAAGAGGTGTCTCCATATTTTATGAAATAGCTCTTATCTTCTGTAAATTTGCATTTTACTGCAGAATGAATTTGTAGGAGTACAGTCCATTATTTCAAAGGACAACTTGCTGGGTGCTAGGTCAGTGATTTCCTCCATCAAGTGTCCTTACAAATGAATGTCATGCAGTGCCTTATCCCCGACTGAGAGGAACAGCCTTTATAGATAATTGGGCCTATTCCTGCTCCTCAATGATAGTATTATCCTGGAGTTGGTCTATATAACTAGAAAGATGTGTGTGTGTGTGTGTGTGTGTGTGTGTGTGTGTGTGTGTGTGTGTGTGTGTGTGTGTGTGTGTGTGTGTGTGTGTTAGGGGGTTGCCTTACTGCAAAACTATTTTTTAAAGAAATTAAACATGCTGAGCTGGAAGCACAGCAGCCAATGTGCTGGCTTCTTTGCAAGCTGGCTTTCAACAAGATCAACTTAACTCTTGTAGATTCAACAGCTAGAACTTGATGAGCTAAAATTTGATCAGTTGGCTGTCAACATTGTAAAGGATGCCTAGTTGTAGCAGGTTCAAAAGCAAAGGTGGGAAACTGGCAAACTCTCTATTAGTATCAGAGGATCATAGGAGATTACTAGGTTAATGGCTCTGGGGCCCTTACAAGCCTAGCCAAGATTTTATCCTCAAAAAAGAAACCCCAATCAGCACCTCCTGCCCCTATCAATGAGGGACACAGGTGGAACACCTAGAACAAATTTGTGGTTACCCTTCCACTCATCAAGGTTGAGCTTGAAGAGGGTCAGCGATTACTTTGTCTGATGTGTATGGGGAGTCTATTCCAGAAATGGGGAAGCCTCTGGGAGACAAACCTGACTCTCCAGCAGGTTGTATTAATGTCGATCAGGTACTACACGAGGATTTAGACTTATGGATATGGAGCATCTCTAGTAGAGCAGGGTCTGAACTTGCCTTGTAGGTGAGACACAGGTCACCTCTGAGCAATCTGTATGATACCGAGTAGAGTGATACTGATTTGAGCCTGTCCACATAAGACAGGTGTTGGAGGCCATGGATTTTCTTTCTGGGGTATTTGTGTGGCCTTTCCATTTGGTGCAGGTGTTTGGAGGGGTACATACCAAACGCCCCGTTGCTGTACTCAATTATTTGCCTCATGAGAGAGGAGTACAGAGAGGAAATAACCTCCTTTTTTTCTGGATGCAATCCCTTTACTTATGAGGTGAATCTTATCAGAGGATCATTACTAGTTTGCAGCTATGGATATATTTATCACTTGCAGAGAAGAAAATGTGTGCTGCATGTTTGTGCCCACATTCTCCTAGGATGTACTTAGGAAGAGAGGTTTAGGCCTTGCCTAGCACAGCATTTTTTACATTTCATAAATTAGAAGGATAACTAGAGCTGTTAATTTTTAGCTTTATGTTAGATTTATTTTGTTTTGTCATATTTGCTCTTTGTAGTACTTATGTAGATATTGTACACATTTTCTCAGTGATGCTAAGCTGCTCTCATGCACCACTTTACAAGTACACATGTGCATTTTGTGTGTACTTGAGCTCATAGTTTTCAAGCTGTTCTTGCCATGCAATTGTGATAGAAGTTCAGATATGTCAAAGAGACAAAGTAGCTCCAGCTATGGTTGCTATTAACTGTGTGCGTCTGTGAAACCACAGTGTGCTATAAGGGCTTTGTATGGCAGGCTGCTTCTGGATGGCTTTACAGCAATAAAAACATGAGTCTTCTATTACATTGATAAAAACTCATCAAGCTATATGGTCAACTTAGTGAATAAACACAGGTGTCCTGCAAAAAGCCTTGCATCCTAAGTTATAAGTACTTAGTAGTTAAAAAAAAATCAACATTGGGCAATGCAGTGGTGCAGCGGTTAATGTTGTCACCTCACAGCAAGAGGTTCTCTGGTTCAATTCTCGGTTGGGGTGCCTTCTGTGTGGAGTTTGCATGTTCTCCCTGTGCTTGTGTGGGTTTCCTCCGGGTGTTCCACTTTAATCCCACATTCTAAAGACATGCATCTGGAGCATTTCTCCCTGGGCCTCTGCTGAAAACAGGCTCTGTGGAGCCTAGTCGGACTTTCCCAGTCAACAAATGTAAAATAAAAGAAATTAAAAAAAAAAAAAAATCAAGATGAAGGTAAGAAACAGTTATAAAATACCTGAAACTTTACCTAATGCCTGCAATACTGAACACAGAAAATGTTAGGTAATGTAATTTGAACTGCTCATGGAAGCAGCTTGGGATGTATTTAATTATCTGATTGTTAGGCAGAGTGATAGTTAGTTATACACAACTAAGCCTGACCAGTTCTAACAGATTAGTAGGAAGGCCACAGTGGCATATTTACCCTACATGTTCACCAACTGTAACTGTATTACTTGTAACTAAGCAAGCTGAAGTTTGTTAGAGTTGCTACTCCAAGATAATCTTTCTCATTGTTTGTGTTGGAAAGTGAGCTGACTAGTTGTGATTTACATGCTTTTACCTTAACTCAGTCTTTCTATGTTCATCTGGTTATGCAATCATGGAGGTAGTTATGAAAGCAAGGGTGTGTGGCAAGGGAGGAGATTACCCAAATACAAAAAAACATTGATTTAGTGTTGTGCAGTTGTATCCAGGAAGCTAAGTACTTGATCAGCTGTGATCTACTACTCTGTTGGGAATTAGAAGTCAAGGAATCCTAGGGGATCCCAGTGGTATTAGTAACTTAGTAAATGCAGTACTTTGGGAATTCCTAATAAGCATCTGTCAAAAACGTCACAATGAGGTATTTATCAAGTAGCTATATGGGGTAAAGAGGGGCAACGGGTAGTGTTAATGCTTCACAGCAAGATGTTTGCTGGGTTTGTTCTCAACTGGGGTGCCTTCCGTGCTTATTCTGCATGTCCTTCCTGTGCCATGTGGGTTTTCTCTGGGAGCTCCGGATTCCTCCCACATTCCAAAGACGTGCTGTAAGGTGGGCCAGGAGCTGTTACGTTGCTCATAGGTGTGTCTTTATGCATGTATTATATAGAAAAATGAGCTGGCAACAAACTTCCATTTCCCCCTTTTGCCTTGTAAACTCTACAGTCAGTGATGGTTGCCTGCAGGGTAACTCTAGGAATCACATGCGACTCATAAGAGTGAGTGAATCACAATAATATGTAGTTAGAAATATAGTGTAAATTTTAAAGCCGCACAGTCTTTGTGACTTTTCATGTCATTATCTAGTTGACTACAACAAGCCTGCAGATGTAAAGTAGGATAAGCTGTCTAATACCAGCTCTACTAGTTTTCTGAAAAGTACTTCAGTATTTTAAAGGTAAATGACTACTGATCCTCAAGCAAGGGCACCTTTACATGTCTTAAAATAAATCCTAGTTCTATGTAATTAATTTACTGAATTTGATGTACAATGATTTTCACTATCAGTACATTATATTCATATAATATATATGCACAGTGGTGCAGCGGTTAACGTTGTCACCTCACAGCAAGAGGTTCTCCGGTTCGATTCTCGGCTGGGGTGCCTTCTGTGTGGAGTTTGCATGTTCTCCCTGTGTTCGCGTGGGTTTCCTCCGGGTACTCCGGTTTCCTCCCACATTCCAAAGTCATGCATCTGGAGCATTTTTCCCCGGGCCTCCGCTGAAAACAGGCTCTATGAAACCTAGTCGGACTTTCCCGGTCAACAAATGTTAAGTAAATAAAAAAATAAATAAATAAAAAAATATTCACATTTTCAACAACTTCAGTTTGCTGGGCTAGAAAGAACATTCTCAGAATAATGTTTTACATTCTGAGTTTAAATGTATTTAGATGTTCACCAGACACCAGTAATAGTAGTGGTGGCAAGAGGAACAGTCTGTGCAAAGAGATGGCATTTGCTATTAACACTGTATGTCAGAGAAAACATTTGTATCCGTTTTAAAGAATACTACACCAATAATGCTGGGAATAAAAATGTTGCCAAACAGTGGCTAAACGAACTATTGCTTATGTGCTCTTGAGATGATGTTTAATCTATCTTAGGACTGTAACCACATTTTGGCGCTTTTGGACATACTCAGGTTTGAATCGTTACATTATTCTTGCACCTCTGTGCTTTTTGGAGCCATTTTTGTGTATTATTGGGGTCCTGAATTAGGGTCGATAAATATTGTATTTTCTTCAAAATAATACAACGCCTGGAAGTACGAAGAATAAACAAGAAACTAAAGGGACTGTTCAACTATTGGGACTATATGTATAATATATGTTTATGTGATTAGTAACACTGTGTATTGGTACCGCTTGTCTGCATAAGGCTTTGGATGGCGATCCGATGGTCTATTTAGGACCTTGAATTGGAACGGCTTATTTGGATGGGATTGCAACTACATTTTGGCGCTTTGGGACATACTCAGGTTTGAGTTGTTACATTGATCCTTGCACTTCGGTGCTTTCGGAGCCAGTTTTGTGTACTATTGGGGTCCTGAATCAAGGTCGATAAATATTGTATTTTTTCATAATAATACAACGCCTTGAAGTACGAAGAACAAACAAGAAACCAAAGGGACTGTTCAACTATTGGGACTATATGTGTAATATATGTTTATGTGATTAGTAACACTGTGTATTAGTACCGTTTGTCTGCATAAGGCTTTGGGTGGCGTTCCGATGGTCTATTCAGGACTGTGAATTGGAACGGCTTACCTTGATGGTATTTCTATATATTTGTTTATTTGTACTCCCGTGCTTGACCAAAGGCCTGTTTTGAACAAATTATACTACGGTATGATCTATGTTTTTCACAAGTGAATTGGAGCTCGTATTAGAGTTATATACGAGTTTCATGTCCTTTTTTTACAATCAGGGCCTTTGTGTTTCTCAATGAGTAATCATTATACCGGTTATGGTCTGGTGTGTGGGGGATTACAATATATTCATACTAGGCCTTATCCAGGGTTGGTTTTGTGTTCAAGTCTAAGGTGTTGTTGTGCTTATATACTGTCTTACGTCTATTTTTCCAACATAGCTTAGGACATTTATTGTCCATGATTGTTTCGAAGGCCAGGTTTTGGGACCTTTGATGATACAGGATCTGTTGGATTTTAATATCATGCGGATATTAATATTTTCAATGAACAAATGACAACTATGTGATTTATTGTAATTTTTCACATGCAACAGGATACAACTATAGAGTGATAAGGGTAAAGTATGCGTATCGATTGAATTCATATTTTCCGGCAAATGTTATATGTCTATGGTTGCAGGCTTTTGACATATTGGAACATACCGCTTTTTAGTAGATATTTATATAGTAGTTTTGTCTACTGGTTAATTGATATTACCCATTTGACTGGTGGCTATTTCCCAGGCTCTCCCTATTGGATTAAAGTTAACTGTATGGGCTAGGCCCTACAAAATTGATATTCAGGTTAATTTTGGTTAGCTTTTGGGAGCGCTCTACTGTCTGGAATCTATACAACCATACCTAGCCTACAGATATATTGTGACATTTTGAGCATTTTATGTCACTTAGTGTGTGGGTCAATACATTGTATATAGGTGAATGGTTTCGGGTTTGGATTCAGTCAGGGGCATTATGTGCTTTTTTTGTTAACTAGATACACTCTAATATTGAGCCTGGTTGGTTCTATATGGTCTTTGAAACCCCTTAAAGACAACAAGTTTATTACAGTTAAGTGGGGCTGTTTTCTTGTTTTGTATATTTGTCGGCCTTATGTATTGATTCTAGGGGGAACATAGTATACCTGAATACTTTGCTCAAAAAATTGTCACTTATTTATACAATTCATTCGGGTACAAATATTTAGGATTGTATAATATAATAGGGATTTATATCATATCCATCATAGGAGAGAGAGATATATATATTAACAGTGAAACTAACTAGACATGTTGGATGGATTATTGGTGGTGATCTAGATCCCCTATTCTATTGTTGTTTGTGATTAAGAGGGACACCAACTGTCTAGAATTATTACTATGGTGATATATCTTGTTTGCTGGGGATAAAAGTGTCAAAGGTGTGGTGTACAACATATTATTATACTGTCCTCTTGGCTGCACTTAAAATAGTAATGCAGCAAACTGTAGCATGCTAATCATTCTTTATATCTGGTGAAGCGGATCACTGCTCGGTCCCCCATTTCACAATTAAAATATGGTTTATTTTCACAAATCATCTTCTTTGTGAGTCTACCTCATTAACGCTTGGTATGGATGAGATTATAATTAACTAAGGTTTCTACCATCATCAGTGGGCCCGAATTGGCATATACGGGGCATTTTATGCTTATCAAAAGAACTTTGTATTGTTGGATTACTTTACATTCAATCTTTGCAGAGATTTCTATATGTGACTTACCCTTGTTCCTTGTTGGTGAACAATAGTATACAATAGTATTTTTTTCTGGTGTTGATTAATGGTGGTTGTTCCCTGACTGATGCCAATACTTGAAGTATTGGTTTTGGAATAAAATCTATTGCCTATTGGATGGTTTGGGCACTTGGTTAGATAATTAATAACTTTTTGGTATTCCTGTGCTTCATTTTTTTGAGGGGACTTGATATAATATATGTTTTATTTGGTTGAGTCTAACAACTAATACTAGCTGTTACATATATTTGCTGGCTGGTTTTCAGTGGGGCATATTAAACGGAAATTCTGATTGTCCCAGTGGATTATTAATTATTTTATCCGGGACAGGTTTTCATTTTTATTGAAAACTACTGACCAACAAATACAAGCCCAAAAAATTTGGGAAAATCTTTCTGTGTAAATTAATGCTTTCTGCTCCCCTAGTGGCCCGTAAATAATTTTTGTTTTGATTTTGAACTAATTATAGGTTCTTGGTGCAACTGGGCCACTGAAGCATTGTCAACAAGTCTGGTTACTGTCTGATTTTGGTTTTCTCATGTTCCACAAATTATAGGCTGTCCATATACAATAGTATTCACAGCATGGATCTGAATGACATGTTATCTGGATTATGTGCTGATCGGCAGGACATAGGTGTATTTGGCATTGAAAATCTGCCAAGCAATGATCCGGTCAATTCGGTTCAATCAACTTTGGTGGATTGTGATATGTTTTTTCATTCAATCCCCAAAGCATTCAAAACTCTTAGATCTAACATTTGGCATCTTAAGCTTTTCAAAGCATATTCGGCACAAAATATGGCCCCCAGGGGATTACGTATACGTACCCAACCTCTGGTAGGGAGACCAGATGAAAAACTTAATCAAGATTGGAAGGAGGCTTTACAGACAGGATCCATGACATTTGTGAACATTTTGTTACAATATTATGAAAGGACAGTAGATTCCAATATACAGGAAATTAAGAACTTATGTTCGGAAGTTCAAAAGTTTGAATCATCCTCTAAATATCAGGACAATATTAAAAAACTCTCTCAAGATTTGATGGAACATGAGAAAACCATTAAGGAACGCAAAATTAAAAAATTTCATCGGGACTACTCAGATTACCAACGGGGAAAACCTTTTGATTTCAGCAGATCAGTACGATTTGTTGATACCAATCAGGTTAGGACAGGGTCCAGTCGCACCAAGAAGAGACCTCGTTCAATTTTGAAGAACAAGGGGGATACATCATGTAGTACCTCTGGGGAGGAATCTTCTCTCACGGATGGTGAGGGGTCCTCTGAGAGGGTTTCACCTATCAGGAAGAAAACAAATAAAATTTCCCCTTTAGAGGGGGGAAGGGACACCGGGGGGGCAGGAAGCACAGAAAGAGCAACCACCCAGGTGTCTTTTCAGGGACTTTTGGACAATTTCCTGAAATAGGGGAAATGCCAGAGTTTAACCAGAATGTATTGAATCTGTCTAAAGTGGTATTAACAAAGGAACAGGTTGCTCTTTTGAACAAGGGACTCAATTACATTCCGTCTTTTTTTAACCAGGAATATCAGATTGTACAAGATTTACAGGCATTTTGCCGGAATTTGAATTTGAAGTTGTTTTTTGATGATGATAAATCTGAACCCTCTGAGGACTTTCGCTTTGGCAAGTCTTCATTTCAACCACCCATGAATAAACATGTGTCTATTTTTATGGATACTGTTTTGAGGGATATCCATTTTGAGAACTTGGGACACATCATGCTAGCAAGTAATTCAACACCTGAGGACAGAGTAGCGTTGGATAATTTATGTAACAATAAAGATGTAGTTATTGTCCCTGCGGACAAGGGAGGTGCAGTTGTGGTTTGGAACACTGCCGATTATGTACAGGAGGGGCTAACCCAATTGTCTGATGCCAAATGTTACATGCACATGTCCCTAGATCCTACGTCTGTCTTCAAGGAAGAGATTGATTCCTTTTTGCAACTGGCCTGTGAGGAGGGCATTATCAACAAGAAGTGCCTGGCCTCACTTATGGTTTCTGAACCCTCGAAACAGATATTGTATCTTTTACCCAAAATTCATAAATCCCTGACAAAACCACCGGGCAGACCAATTGTTTCTGGAATAGGCTCTTTGACAGAACCATTATCAGCCTTTCTTACTAAATATCTCAAACCACTATTAGGCCTCATAAGATCCAGATTACAGGATACCACACAATTTTTGCAGCTTATTAAGGATACCCAACTGGAACCTGAATGGTATTTATGCACATTAGATGTTAAATCACTATATACGAGCATACCACACTGGGCGGGGTTGCAATCTATCCAATATTGGCTGGAAAGGGCAAATCTATATACACCTGGGTTTAATACTCTTTTGATCTGTATGTCGGAACATGTTCTCAATAAGAATGTTCTGTATTTTCAAGGCCAATGCTATTGGCAGTTACAAGGAACAGCTATGGGAGCATCTTTTGCTCCCATATATGCCGACCTCTTCATGGCCTATGTTGAAGAATACATGATATATGATACATCACACAACATCTTTCAGGTAGAGATGGATATTTGGAGACGTTACCTTGACGACTGCTGGCTGGTGTGGCGTGCGGATGTGGGGTACTTGCAGGAATTTGTTGAATATCTTAATGACAATGTATGGGGACTGGAGTTCTCGTTGACATGTGATAAAAATACTATCAATTTTTTGGATGTCAGTGTCTATAGGAACCCAGATCACACCTTGTCTACTAAAGTTTTTCGCAAGTACCCACAATATAACACCTTGCTACATGCTTCAAGTTTACATCCCCGTCACACCATTAAAAGCATTCCAATATCTCAATTCATACGAATTAAACGCCTTAGTTCTAATGAAGAGGAATACTTATTAGCCAGCAGGGATCTTAGTCAGAGGTTTACCAATAGAGGATATGACCGACATGATATTGTGAGTGCCCGAAGCAGAGCCAATTGTTTAAATAGGGAAGAACTGTTGCAATACAAAAATAAGAACAAAAATTTAACATCTCATGGCACCTGTGTCAGGTTTATCACAACTTATGGGAGAAATATTAACATGGTTAGGAACATTATTAACAAAATTGGAATATCCTACTGGCTAATGATAGATTGCGAACTATTTTGGGGCCACGATGTCAATTTTCATACAAGCGGGGCAAAACCTTGGGTTCCTATCTATCACACTTTAAGCATATGGCAAGTGGGGGGACTATCCACAAACAACTAACATTACATGGTGATGAACTTTTTGGTTCTTTTCCCTGTGGATATTGTGGTTCCTGTTCATACATGCTCAAATCTAAGGAGTTCTCCAGTCGTAATACCAGTAGGATATTTAAAATAAAAATCTTTGGGAATTGCAGCAGTGATTGGGTGGTGTACCTTGCTTCTTGTCATTGTGGGGCTTTCTATGTAGGCCAAACTTCCAGAGCATTGAGATATAGAATGAATGAACATCGCAGTGATGTTAGGAACCATAAGGAGACTAGTGCCCTATATCAACACACGTAAACATCCACAGGCAAAATTTAATTTCATGGTCATTGATCGTATCTCTGGGGATAGAACCAACAAACAAGGCTGGCATGGTTTATTGGATCAAAAAGAAAAGTATTGGATTACCACTTTGGGGGCCTTGTTCCCTCCGGGTTTAAATGACCACTTATAGCAGGTTATGTGTAGTTCTCAATAACCCTGTTGATCTATTTTATTACTGAGGTTTGGGCTATCTGGACCTTGGAAATTCCCATATATTTGTGCATACAATGTATATTCAACAACCTGTAGTTGGTCCCATTTTGTGTGCTATATTAAGCTATACGGGTTTGCGGACAGCAATAATGGTAATATGGGGGTCTGGGTAGTTAAAATAATTTTATATATAGATTGTTCACATGTGAAATCAATAATGCTAATATGGAGAGCATCTATTTACAGACTCTGGTTATGGTCGTCAATTATACATATATTTACATATATGTTAATTATATTATTTTATATTATTTTGTTTTTCCACTTCTGGGATTGTAATGTTTTCTGTTTTGATTGTCTTTCATTCGAGTGCAATATTTTGTACATCAGGATTGTAGAACAGCTCTAGTGCTGATTCGGGTATCTAGATTGTTGAACATATAGGTATTGGATATGAGGAACCAATGCTGTTGTTATTGACCCATACTTGCTCAATAATTGTGGGGTATGGCTAGAAATGTATATGTTTTCATACACATATATATATCATGTTATATCATTTCAACTGTAATATAATTTTGTAATATTATCATGGTTGACATGTCCTGTTTTATGACTGCTTCGTATTATAGAGTTGCATATTGTGTTCTGATATCACTATATGTTTAAAACATAAATATATGTTTTCATTTATTAATATTAATGAGCCTGTTTGCCCTATTGGCTCATGGTTTATATTTAAATTGATGAGTAATAGGAACTTGAATTTCTTGTCCTACACTGAAGAAGGCATTTTTGCCGAAACTAGTCTGTTATGGTACAAATAAATAAATGGAATTGAACTCCGTTCTGCCTTGCTGGTCTATTTGGTGGATCTGATATTTGGTTTGGACCGTGCATTCCCCCTTGCATAGGATTTGGTTTGGTTTGCTAAACGATATTTATACCATGGAGATGACTATCAAATGCTTCTGAAAACAGGCATTCCTTAATATACATCTCTGTAGTATACACTCTGGATGTATCAAGAGAATATAAGCCTGGGGAGTTCCCTTTTGATGGGTATTCCAGTTGAATAACTAGGCTACAAATAAAGAAATAGAAAATACTTGGATTTTTGTTGTCCTTCACAAAGCAGTCACAGTTGTAATTCAGCAGAAATTATTGTTTAAAGTGCCCTTGTATGCCATCTAAATGGCAAGAGGAGATTTTGAGATGTGTACATTTGAGAATTGTGGAGCATATGAAGGATATTAGAAACAATTCTACTCATATATTGTAGATAAACACTTTTTTGATTGTCAAAATTATATAATAGATATGTTTGCTGATTTAGACTTTTTCAAGCATTGGAGTGGAGGGCTAAAACAAGTGGTGCAGTGTAAAGAAGGTACTTTAAAGTGTTAAATTGCACTTAATGGTATAGATACTGAGAAGGACCAGAAAAATATATAGTGCAGAAAACATAAAATCAAGTTGCAAAGAATGTTTCTTAACATGTCTCTGTGGTTTCTTTTAAACTACTCATTCACAATTAAAAATCAAATGAATAATTCATCATGTTATATAAAGAAAGTTTTAAATATCCACATCACTCCTATCTTGTGATCAAAACAGTCAACAACAAATTACACAAATAAAACATATGAAAGCAACACAGGTCCTGACAGAATTCTCAGGGATCAGCCATGGCAACAATTCATGAAAATTTTTATTTAGACTTTAATAATTGTACCTATGGTTTGCTTCCTGTCAATATTGAGCATTTTGATTTATCTGAACATGTACTTACATTTATTCCTACTAGCTGATGTAATATGTTAGAAATCATAATTAATCTGAGGTTGTACTTAAGAAAATTAAATCTTGCATTATGGTTTCACAACACTAATTTATGTTCCAGGACACCAGATATCCTACATAGGAGTAATACATCCACCCCCGCCAAATACATCACATTTTGAATTTATCTGGCAAAATTTGCATGCATTATATCAGGGATAGATTTTGGTATAATTTTAATAAGAAATAAAAAATGTTATCAGATAAAATCCATTCTGATATCAATATTAGGATTATGAAGCCTGATAAAGGGAATGGGTTGGTCATACTGGAACAACTGAATTATATGGCAAGAGGTACAATATTTTAAACTGTGATACTTGTATCCATGTTTCAAGAAATGGAACAAATATAACATATTCAAAAAACGATGTATTATTGTTTAATATGTTAAGCCAATGATGCATTTCCTATCAGACTGATAATTCTCTCAAAGATGATACACATTTGGTGCTGAGGATTTTTGGAATTCCAAACTACACTAGGATTTGTATGATCCACCTCTCAGATCAATTATTGATGCTGGGGTTCCAAAACCCTCTTTATAGCTAAATTTGATTGGAAGCTGAAGAAAATATGCAAAAACTTCTTACACTTTAGATTCTTGGGAATTCTTGAAAAAAATTAATAATGATTTATGAAATGATAATACTATCTTTGTAACTATTGATGTAAAAGACCAGTTTTCATTGAGTCCATATATCATTGGTCTTTAATGGTTTCATGATATTCTAATTGACATAAAAAATGTAATAACTACAGATGTTAATACTGTATGCCAACTAATGGAATTAGTTCTAGGGATGAAGTATATATTCTTTGAGGGGAAATTGTTCCATAAGGAAAAGGGTGTTGCTCTAGGTTCAGCATGTGCCCCAATATTTGCAATTTGTTCATGGCATACTGGGAAAAGACACTTGTATTTAACTCTCAGTTTAAGCATTGCTAGAAATGTTATACCCAATGTTTGGATAACATTAGTATTTTTTGGACAGCTACAATGGAACAACTGGGGAAATATATTAATTATGTTAATCCCACCACAAGGTTAATACATTTTACTTATATTTTTTTTCCTCAGACCACTTGTATTATTTGGATGAAGAAGTCCTTAGAGAGACAGTGTTAATATAAGTTTTGATCTACAATATATTCAAAAACAACATATTCTAATTTATTTCTCTATTTTCAGAAAAGGGCTCTTGTCGAGGGACAAATGATGCAGCTGATGAGTATGGTATGAAACAATAATATTTTATAGGGGAGTGAATAAGCTGAGGCATATGCTGTCTAGATGGGGTTACCCTGACCAATTACTTGAGGATTTTTACAGAAAAGTTTGGTCTAAAACAAATAATAGGATGTTGAAACCATTATTATGGTATAGGGATCCCCCACTTAACCATAGGAATGAACAGACCTCCAATTTGACCCATAAGGGAAAAGGGTACGTTTAAGACCTTATATATAGATTTGATATTTATAAAGGATGGAAGAAAAATAAAGTTCATTTTAGAAGATGAATGGATTTTAAGAACTTGGTGGATAATATTAATAATAATATAATAATGGACATAATAAGGTTGTTGGTCCACATGATGGATCATTTAAATGTGAGATGTGTAGGCAATGTCCCTTTATCCTCCGTGATAATTTGTTTAAAACTGAAGAGGCCATCCTCATAAAAGGGCATTTTAATTGTGGCTTGATGGCAAGAATTGGATTCATTCCATTTTAGAAAGCAGAAAGGAACCTAAATGGGCTAATTTATGAGCATATTTAAGACATTTATTTATTATTTGCTTACCAGGAAAGTCTGATTTGGAACAAAGCCAATTTTCAGAAGAGGCTCGGGGAGAAATGTTCCAGACACGTGTCTTTGTAATGTGGGAGGAAACTGGAGCACCCGGAGGAAACCCACATGAATGCCTGGAGGACAGGCAGACTCCACACAGAAGGCACTCCAGCTGAGAATCAAACCAGAGAACCTCTTGCTGTGAGGTAACAATGCTACTGCTGTACCACTGCCACATTTCTAAGTCCTAAATGTTTCTTAAGTATAAAGTCCTTAAGGTTTCTTTAGCTGTCAGCAGTTTAGTATGTGTGTTTACATAAATGTATATCTATACTAAATATATCTATATCTCACTCTCTCTCTCTCTCTCTCTCTATATATATATATATATATATATGTGTGTGTGTGTGTGTGCGTATTTCTATAAGAAAGTTTTACAAAAGTTTACATATTTATTATACCAGCATTTGTTACTTTTATATGTTTTATTTGTGCAATTTATTGTGGACTGTTTTGGTTACCTGATTGAAGTGACATGAGTATTTAAGGATTGCCTTTTAAACTTTTCAACAGTTCTAAAAGTCTTTGATACATGAAGATAAAAGCACAAATTAATAAGTATAGCATTCTTTTTTCATAACTTTCTTTATTTTCATTGTTCCTGTCCAACCAAATTTCTTGTAGTTTTATCTTACATATGCAATAGCTTAGCATGCATACTCTGTATCTAACCACTAAAAGATAACAGACCTCATTTAATAGTGATATGGTCTAACTTTGCAGACTGTCCAGTCAAGAAAGGATAATATAACTCACTTTTAACAGTGATCCATACCAAATCTACCTGCATATATCTACATACATGTATCAAACATCTATCATCTTTCTGATCCTGGTATCTACTAACCTTGCCACCTTACATTGCTTTACACTTTATGTAATGTCCCGACCCAAGTATAGTAACACATACCTCCAAATAAAACAATAAATTAACCTAATTTCATCTTCTTCCTCTCCCTGTCAGCCTGCAGAGAGTACAATATGTTAGTCTCAATCTCTGCCTCCCCTCTCAGTTCCTTGTACTGGCAAGGTGACTTGTGTTTCACACTGATCTCAACCCCACCCCTGGTGACAACAGCGGAAGGTGCATCATCTGAGATATGTTCTAAGCTCTTACTCTGCTTAGCCAAATCTACTTAAATATTCAGTGTATTTCTTTCCCCTCTTAGTACCATACCTCTCAACCTCTTACAGCAAAAGATCTGGACAAAGCCTAAACTGATGGGGGGACAAACAGGGACAGCTTTTAAATATTGCTCTTACAAACATAGAAAGTTGATAGAATAATAGGTTTTCCAATCGTATGAATTTTCTGAAGGATGTGGAATCTTAAACTCAAATGTTTGTCATTGCTGAATGACTTCAATCCTCAGCTATTTGCCAGAAAAGTACAGATTTTAGGAGGAACGCACCAAAAATATGAGGCAAAATCCATTCTGCAAAAATATGTACAGTTGAGAGGTCTGCTTAGTACTGTCATTTCTCCAGTGAGGAATTTATCTATCTTCATCTCAGCCCATTGTGACAGATGAGATGCCCAAACCTCACACTCTGTTAGTAGGACCTAATGGTACAGTCTTTAATCTGTAAAGGTATCTGTTTTCTTACTGTCATTCCACAAATATATACTTTCATGTACCTCCGAATTAATTCCACACTCTCCAGTGACAATTCAAGCTATGCATTACACACATAATTTACCCTTTTTCCAAAATACTTGTCATTGGCATGGACCAATCTAGCCTTCCTGCCACTGGGATAAGTATTATGCGCCAGCATGGCTAAACATTAATCCATGCTACCTGCCCCCTAAAAGTCTACCTTAGCTCTTGTGGCAGCAAGAGTTAATTCTAAACTCCGTGACCTTCATTTTTCTATCATTTATAGTCCCGCATCACCATGTGCCACCTCTCCTGTGTCCTGTCATAGACCTGAAGGACAGTACAAACTTACAGAAACACTCAATCTCTATCTTCTTCCATACTTTCATGATGAATAACCAAACTACCCAGGCTTAAATAGTTGAGTTTTGATACAAAAAAGTGGAGCAGTCCTACAAAACTCTCATCCTTCCTGTTGTCCCCCTGAGAAATATCCCAGCTACTGGTAGCAGCAAAAAAGTTGTCAACATTACATTATACCAATTTTACTCAGCCCCTGCCTGAACAGATGACATTCATGTATCCAAGGATACAGCTGGTGATGACTTTTCCACTCTGATCTTTGACTTCCTCATTTAGCCCATAGGACTGCAGCTAACTCCCCTTCAGGCAATGCTAGTTTGCTTGGGATTCCAACTCAGTTTTTTTCACACCCTGTAGTATCTAATCAACTTATGGTTCATTATACTTAAAACACAGCACTATTCTCTAGTATATTCTAGTTTATCTGAATGCTTTCAGAACATCTACCACTATGTTGCAAACAGTACGTTCTCTCCAAGGCTCTCATCCCAGTTCCTTCATTTTACAGCATGGATACCAACCCTACCCATCAATCCCCATTCTGTAACATGACTCACAATGGCTCCTTATCTACAGCACCAGCAAAACCACTTGGAATGACTTTTACAACATTAAACTTACAAAGCTTGAAAACAGTTTCATACACAAATACTGTGTTTACAGAACCACAGTAACATGTAATATTTTCAAAAACATTTAGAAAAACTTTATTGCATCATTATAAAATATTTATATTGGATGGCAGTCATCAAAACCCAGGGCCCTCACCTGTAGATATAACTAACAGCATCAGTAACACCATTAAGACAAATGAATTAACAACTGTACTAAACAATACAGATCACATTAATAACAAATGGCACATATTTGCACTTACATGGCAAAAGGACGGTTTCTATTATTACGCCAGTAATATCAGACCTGATGTGTTGGAGCTTGGGGAGGGGTGCTGCTGCTTCTTAGAAGCAACACTTCAGCGGAACTGCTGCAGCTCTGTCAAGCTTTATTGGTTAAAGCCAGCCCCAAACTGGCTTAAGACTCACCTCGATATAGGCAAGTCATCTGCACGTAGGAGAGGTCTATGGTCTTCTTCAATTCACAATCACTTTAATGGAGCAAGTGCTAAATTACAGGGTACCTATCTGGGTACACCAAAAGCACCATGAGTCTTTGAGGACTTTAATATAAATGTTGTAAGTGCCACAGCCCCACAATTACAGAGGTGTTTTACCATGGGAGGCTTATAACATCTGATCAAGCACTCAGCTAAGATAAGTCTCAGCAAAGAAAACAAAAAAATATGTATATGTGTGTGTATATATATATATATATATATATATATATATATATATATATATATATATATATCAAATAATTTCCAGGACAGTTCATGGATGCCAAAAAGTAGTTAGTAGTTCTACTCAGTCTCTCAGTTACAAGCAATTATGGTCATTTAAAACAGTTAAAATGTCACCACCATGTCACTGGAAAAACCAGACCTAGAGAGAGTAAAGAGATGAATCCACATGTCATTCTGGGAACTATTAACTAGACTCCTTTATACAAGGAAGTACATCACAGTTTAGTGCTCTCTTACTTTACCAGCCAGCTAGCAACAGTACAAGGCACTCTCTTCCACTGATTTTTACAGGCTCTAGGGGCAGATTTGCCATGGGCTTAACATAAAAATTAAGGTCTTAATGAGGCCAGAGACCACGCCTGGAAAACAAACCAGCAACATGATCCTCTGCATCAAAGATACATGCAGTTCATGAAAAAAAAACATGCAGAATAGCAAGTAATACAGTTAAATCTGCATACTTCAAAACAAATTACGGACACTTATATGCAGACCTAAGCACTTCTTGAAGGCAGTTACAGATCAAAAGGACCATATCCCTGACTCTCAGTTTTCAAATTTTATTTAATTATTTTTATTTAAATTTGTTTACTAGTGTAAAATACTGATCAAACAATGACCAATTATAAGCTCAACCTGGATGTCTAATGTTTCCATTGTGAAGTCCAGTTTTACTAATATATCTATCTATATGTATATCAATTGTGTGTGTGTGTGTGTGTGTGTGTGTGTGTGTGTGTGTGTGTGTGTGTGTGTGTGTGTGTGTGTGTGTGTGTGAGTCATACCCACTCCCCCACCCCAACGAGCCAACCTTATGTTGGGATGGGGGGGCTGGGTATGATTTGTTATTCTGAATAACCTTGTAAGTACAGTTTTATATATATATATATATATATATATATATATATATATATATATATATATATATATATATATATATATATATATATATATATATATATGGGTCCCATACAGATGACTGAACTTTTAAAAGTTTGACTTTCATATGGCTGAGACCATATGATCGAACTTTTAAAAGTTTGAACGTTCTGAACGGATAGGTGCTTGAGACATTGGATTTTTCTGGTCAGGAACCTCTGTAGCTCTCTCCAGCTGCTGCATCTGCTTGGCAAGGTACATACCAAAGGGGGCATTGTACTCAATAATGGGTCTGATAAGAGAGGAGTAAAGAGATGTTATGACCTCCTTGTTCCTGGATGAAATACCCTTACTTATGAGGTGGACCATGTTGAAAGCCTTCTGTACAATGGAGGCAATGTGGTGATCAAAAGTCAGATTGCTATCAACCTGGATGCCCAAGTCCCTCACAACTGATTGCATGCTTAGTACATTGTCATTAATGTGGTAATTAGTGGGGACACCATTTTCCCCAAAGGGGATAAAGATGCATTTCTTGGCATTAAGTTTGAGGCTATACTTCTGGCACTAGTCATTAGTTTGGGTAAGGCCCACTTAGAGGATGTTCACATCACTACAGGAATTTAAGACAACAATCATCTTTCAGTCATCTGCAAACTTCTTTCGTGTGATGCTTCAGAGTTTGATCTTGGTGCAGTCATTCTTCAAGTGGGTGACCAGTAGCCTATGCATCCAGAACTGTAACCCAAACCAAGATGTAGTATGCTCAAAAAGAAAAAGAGCTTTTGGCAATTGTGTTTACATGTTCAAAGTTCCATGATTATATTTATGGCCAAACTATTCAAATCAAAACTAACCACTAATCTTTGGTCACTATTTTGAAAAAGCCAATGCACACTGGTCCTTCAAGATTGCAACGCATGATGTTAAAGATGCAAAAGTACAATTTCCACTTGGTTTACATAAAAGCAAGCTTCTTTATCTTGCTGATACTTTGTCCTGATCACCCAGAAAAAACACGGAAAAGCATGAAAATGAGAAACCTCATTTTGAAGTCATGGAAGTGAAAAAGTTTTCTTCCGCACATCTTGATGAGCTTAGAACTCACATAACTTCAGATCCAATTTCCCAGAAGCTCAACCACTTTATCAGACGAGAATGACTGTCAAAGCAATCTTGTTTACCAGTAGATGTGCAGCAGTCTTTTCCTTACAGAGATGAGATTTTGATGGAAGATGGTATTATTATGAAAGGTTCAAAATTGATTGTTCCAACATCCTTGCAACCAAAGTATATTACAATCTTGCATCATGGCCACCCACAAACTGATCCTACCAAAAGAAGAGTGAGAGGACTAGTATTTTGGCCTTTTATGTCAAAATATATTGAAAGTTCCATCTCATCTTGTTCTGTTTGCAATAGTACTAAACTGCATCAAAAAAAAAAACACAAGCTAAACCAGATTCCCGAACTGCCTTGGTCAACAGTAGCTACAGATATTTTTGAGTAGAATGGTCAACATTACTTGGTGTTTGTAGATTCTTATTCAAATTCGTTCGAGATTGACCTTCCTCCTAACCTAACTTCCAGTACTGTCATTTTTCTGTCCATGGTAGTCCGCATAAAGTCATTTCTGACAATGGTGCACAATTTACAAGTCAGCAGTTTAAAAGATTTGCTGAAATGTGGGACTCTGTTCATGTTACTAGTAGTCCTGAATACCCACAATCTAATGGCTTGGCTGAACATGCAGTTCAAAGTGTAAAACAGCTGTTTCAGAAATCCAAATATGTTCATAGGTTCATAGGTTGGTACTAGGCTATCGGCCCTAGGGCCTATACAAGCCCAGCCATAACAGTTCCCTGGATATTTCTTCCCACAATATTTACTTCTTTGGACCCCTGACTAGCAGGGTGACTGACATGATCCCCAGGGTGAATTTCCTATCTCCCATCCAATCATCAAGGTTCCTTTTGAAGAGGGCCAAGGAGGTACTCTGCTTGATAAGTATGGGCAGTCTATTCCTGAGTATGGGGAGTCTCTGGGTCAGGAACCTATCCCTCCAGCATGTTTTGTTCATTGTGATGACAATGTTTAGATCCCTGGAGCGTGTGGCTCTGAGGGATTGGGATTTCTTTAAGTGGAGCATGTCCAACAGCCCAGGGTTTGACATGGCCTTGTATGTTAAGCAGAGATTGCCTCTGAGTAGACGATATGCCACAGAGTACAGCTGCAGTTTTTTTAGATGGTCAGCATATGGCATCTGCTTTAGGCCTGTGATTCTTTTAGTGAGGTATTTCTGTGGCCTTTCCAGCTGTTGCAGATGTCTTGTGAGGTACATACCAAACAGGGCATTATACTCTATAATGGGTCTAGTGAGGGATGAGTACAGTGGGACAATGACCGCCTTTTTTCTAGATGAAAAGCCCTTGGTGATGAGGTGTGCCACATAGAAGGATTTCCTAACTGTTGTGGCGATGTGGTTATCAAAAGTGAGACCACTGTCCACCTGTGTCCCTAAGTCTCTCATCTCACTTTCGATGTTTAGTGTACTGCCACCTATGTGGTAATTCATGGGTACATGCTTTTTTCCAAAGGGGATAACTATACCTTTCTTGGCATTAAGCTTGAGCCCATGGCTCTGGTACCAGGCATTAGTTTCTATAAGGCCCTTTTGTAGAATATCCACATAATTTGGGGATTCAGTAATGGCTCCCAGTTTGTAGTCATCTGCGAACTTTGTTAGCCAGAGTCCCTTAGTGTTGGCCTGTACTTCAGAGAAGTAGATGCCAAACAAGACTGGTCCCAGGACTGAACCCTGAGGTACTCCACTTGTCACTTGTCTGGAGCTGGATTTGGAGTCGGCTACTTTTACAGTCTGGGTTCTGTCAGGAAGCCAGTTGGCAACCCATCGAGTGATGTAGGGATTTATGCCCAGCTTAGTAAGTTTATCTATGATTCCAGACTGGGGGATAGTGTCGAAGGCCTTGGCAAGGTCCAGATAGCCTTACCCTTGTCCACAGCTCTGGAGACTGATTCAAAGAAGTCAATCAGGTTCAAGAGACAAGATCGGCCCTTCACAAACCCAAACTGGGTGGGTTCCAGTGTTTGAAGGTTGCCAATGTCTTTGTTTATAAGTTCCATGATAATGCGTTCCATGCCCTTGCAGATCAGGCTCGTCAGACTGATGAGATGGTAGTTCCCAGGATCCAAGGTGGATCCCCCCTTGTGGAGTGGGATAAATGTAGCTGTGCACCACTCAGTGGGCACAAAGCCTGAGGTGAGGCTATGATTAAACATGACACTTAGGTGAGGTGCCAGTTCATTTTGTAGTTCATGTAGTACACAGCCTGGGATGTCATCTGGTCCCATGGATGCTGTATTCTTAGCTTTGGAGAGTGCGGTTTCTACCTGTGCGGCCGTGATTACCGGAATTTGGCAATCATTTGGTATTGAGATGGGCCCTTTAGGGGGTGAGAGGAGGGTGAAGTTGGCACTAAATTGATCTGCCAGGATATTGGCAATATCCTTGGGATCAATATATTACTGCCATTCTGTTGAAGCTCAGAGCAGATCTGAGCATTGCCATTTAAATTCTTGACATAACTATAGAATGTCTTGTGGTTGTCTTTGGAATCTTTGGCAATTTTATTTTCGTAACTAGCTTTTGAGGATTATATGAGGGATCTCAGTGTCTTACTGAGGGTGGTGAGGGAGCTTTTTGCATCCTGGGATTTTCCTTGTTTCTGCAACAGTTTCTGCCTTCTGTTGTATAGTTTGTTTATAGCAGGGGACCACCAGATTGGATTCCTTTTTTTGGAGGAGAGCATCTTGGTTCTATGTGGGATGGCACAATTCATGCACGAGTGGATGTGCTCGTACAGTACCTTAGTGTAAGATTCTGCAGTCGAACTTTCAGATCCCGTCTGCATGGGTGTCATGAAGTTTGTCACTTCTGAATTCAGTAGCATGAAGTTGGCTTTGGAGAAGTTTTTTAAGGAGGTTTCCTTACAGGGGGGTGGGGGTGGGATGTAGATGTCAAGGGTGATTTGCTTATGGTCAGACCTGACCGATGAGGGGGTGACCACTGGTGTGGAGCATCTATCTCCCATGTTGGTAATGACAAGGTCTAGGATATTAGACCCCCTGGTGGGACAATGGATTAGTTGATCCAGGGTATTCGAATTTATGAATTCCACAAACCGTTGGGAAAAGGAGTTGGTACCCGAGTAGTTTTCCCAGTTAATGGCGGGGTAGTTGAAATCACCCAGTATTAAGGTGTTTGGTTGTATCTTAATATTTTCCAGTATGTTTAGAAAGGTGCAGTGAGAATCTTGGGGCATGGTGGGGGATCTGTAACAAGCTACAATTTGGATTGTAGTCTTACCTAGTGTTAGTTGCACCTGGAGAATTTCAGATGCATTGTGTTGGGCAACTAGGCTGGAGGTGTGAATATCCTTGGTGAATATGGACACTCCTCCACCTTTAGTGTTTCGGTCTTGGTTTTGTGGCCAAAAATTGTGGTAAGAGTTGTAGCCTGGTATTGCAAGGATGCTCTCTAGAGCCTTGAACCAAGTCTCAGTTACTGCACAGATATCGATGTTCTCCATTTTTAGGAGTGCCTCAAGAGAGTGCATTTTGAGGTTTAGACTTCTAGCATTGAGTAACATTACCTTCAGATTTTGCATGCTTGTATCTGTTATGGTGGTGGTTTTGTCCTTTGAATCTTGCCTAAAAAAGGCACTATAGGGGTGGCAAGAGCTTTAGCCAGTAACCTGAATCCCAGGGGTGACAGGTGCAGACCATCTCTGGCAAAGCATCGTGGTTTGTCGATCATGTCTTCCCAGGCAGACAGATACTGGATCCCCTTTGAATGACACCAGAAGCTTAGCCAATTGTTGAAGTCAATCATTTTGTCCTTATACTGTGGTATCATTCTGGGCGAAGGCAGGATGCTACTCAGGGCTAGGGTCATACCTGCCTGGGCCACATGATCCGAGAGCTCTTCCATGTCTCTTTTCATGTAGTCCAGGGAGGTACGTCTCAAGTCATTCACTCCAGCATGGGCAATGACAGAGTCGTATTTGTACTTGTTGTGGATTGACTTGAGTGCATGTGTTATGTGGCAGATCCGGGCACCCGACAGGCAGCTGACTGTAATTTTCTCCTTGTTCAGCTTGGTGAATGGGACATCAGTGTGCCTGACTATAGAGTCACCTATGACTAAAGTGTTAGGTACATTGTCTTGCTTTAGGGGCTGTTGTTGGGGTGGCACACTGGTATTGTGAGCTATGTGTCACTTTGGTTGTGACTGGTGTTTGTTTGTGTTTCAGCTTCGGAGCTCCTTGTTGCTTGGGCAGGTTAATGTTAAGGACCTCCGCATATGTGGGTTTAGTGTTGCTATGTGTGGGTTTTGAAAGGCTATGAGTTGCTTGAGGTGTAGTGCAGATGTTAACCTTCTCCTCTTGACTGTCTAGCACAATCTTGGCTGGAGAGAGTTTTGCTTCCAGTTTGGCTATGTAAGTGCATCTCTCGCAGGTTGTAGTGTTGGGTGGTAGGAGGAGAGGGTTGTCTGTGTACATGAGGCAGTTGCTGAATTGCCCCTGATTCACCAGGTGAACAGTAGAAATCACTGGAAGCTGACCCCTGGACATGCTTGTTTAGGTGCTTTTTTTGTAAAGTATAAGAGCTCTTTTCCCTAACCTTTGCAAGGTACTTTGCAATTATAGGCTGTTTAGTGCCTATGATTAATTTCTCCTTATTGACAAGGAGAGTTGAGTGCTTGTATCCATTTCAGGCTTTCTAGTGCTTTCCAGCAGGTTCTAGAGCAAGTGCTAGTCACAGGGGTTCATATTTTAGTGCTACTACTGAGAAGCCAGCTAGTTCTAAGGGAAAATTTGAAGAGCACACTTTCTGGCACCTGTAATAGTTTAACTGTAGCCTTGCAGTGCTGCACGATGCAGAAAATGTGCAAACACACGCGTTTTTAAGTCAGATAGTTGAAAGGGATAGAAATCAGCCCAAAAAGGCTAATAAAATTACAATTTCAGAGCTGGAAACCACTCCTCTAGTGTTAGATAGGCAGTACAATGCTCACCACCCATTGGTAAGCAGTAGGGCTTCCCTCTACCACAGCAAGGTCTGGATAGCTCTAAACACAGAAAATAAAGTCCTGAGACAAGCAAAGTCTGGGATCTGGACTATACTGGCTAGGAAAGGTGGGAAACAAGCAAACAAGATAGTATTTTTTTTTGTTAAAACAGGCTAAACAATGCAATAATACAGTAAATAAACACAGAAAAGGCTAACACACTTGAGTGTGTAGTCCTAAACATTAAATACAATTAAAACTCTACAAAATTAGCAATTTAAAACTTTTTAAATGAAGCAAAGCAAGTGCACAACTGAAAAATGATTTAAGAGGCAGTAATCCAGCAGAATAAGTAGCTAGTCTAGATATACAGAGAAGTATATATATATATATATATATATATATATATATATATATATATATATATATATATATATATATATATATATATATATATATACAGAAAAGCAGCTAAAACACACAGACAATTCAGATGCAGTGCAGCCTAGAGAACTTGAGTTGTAGCAATATTAAGGCAAATACAGTTATAATAAATGCTCTAAAATATACTCTATATTTCCAAAATTGAGAAACACAGTCAGAACACAAGGAGATTCAGGCAAATGAGACAATACTGATGTTTTTCTTAATCTGCTTACTCTCAGAAACATTCCTCATGACAATTTACTTGGCTCACCTGCTCAGAGATTTATGTTGAGACAAACCAGAACCGCACTACCAATCAGTAAGTATTTGTTGATTCCAAGTGCTAAGAACAACAAAGCAGTGAAGCCTCAACTCCTAAATTATCGTTTGCTCCAAAAGTCCTACTATGACAAAACCAGCAAGCCTCCGATTCCATTAAAAAAAGGAGAGATACCAAGGATGCAGACAGTAAAAGGATTTGACCGAATAGGACTTGTGAAGCATTTGTGTGAGGAACCAATATCGTACATCATTGAATCACAAATATGGAATTCAGGTGGAATCGGAAACATTTACTACTGGTGTCCGAGCCAGTGTTACAGCATTTTGCCTGTAATGGAGACTCTAATTCTCAGAGTGATTTGTCCAATGTTCCTGTTCCAGAGAACATTTCATCATCTTTTCCTGTTTCTGAAAGCATCCCTGAAAATCCTGAAGCAGAACATTCCTCAGTGACTGTTCTTGTTGCTAAACCCAGTTCTGTTTATTACATTACGAGGTCAGGTCATATCTCAAGACCTAGTCCTAGATACACAGTAACCTAGACATGATAGTTATTGTTTATATATGTCTGTATAATTTGCATGACAAAATAGTCACAGAGGGTGGATGTAGATCAAAGTGTGTGTTGTACCTTTAGGAGCCATTCCAGTCTATGGACACATGCATATAAGTATTGAGCATGTGCAATCAAGAGTTCCATTTTGAGTGAGCAGCTGGAGTGAAAGCATGTATGTGTCTAGCAGTCAGTCAGTTAGTTAGTTCGTTTAGGTTTTATATTCCAGTCATCCTTCCTAATGTGTTTGTGTGTAATAAACAACTTAAATGAACACCCAAGCCTCATTGTTTTATTTGAATACACAAGATGAGTGACAGTCCCCTCCTCTTTAACACCCTCCACACATTCAAACAACAGGCCTCCGTAATACAGTACATAGATGACTCCACACTCATTTGCATATCTGACAACTTGGCACACTTCCAAAAAATCACTCAGGAAGCCTTAACAGCAACTAAAACATGGCTTTGTAACTCGTAACTCATGTTCAACCCTGGAAAAACAACCTATTGTATTCCTCCAATCCCTCTCCCATGAAAAAATAATCAATAAGATAACCATTGGAATAGTAAAATCACCTATATTCTAATATATAGTCTAAGAGATATTCAAGTTTTAACCAATCACAATTATATGTTTATGTTTCTATTGAATTAAATAGAATGTTGATTTTTTTTCTTTGTTTTTGAAATATGTATAAACACAAGATCTGATGTCAATTTTCATTTTATCCTCACATATAGGTTCTGATCCAATCCCTTGGATCCGACTCGGCCATTGCAAAAGCTCATGGCAACCAAAAACTCTCAAGCACCTTACCCTACCCATAATGCCTCTCTCCCAATCACCCAGATCTCATTTGCTGCTTTGCAAAGATGAGGTCCATCCAATAGCTTTCAGGCAGTTAAGTACAAAACTTTCAGTTCTTGGCAATTTCGTGTCCCTAATTCTATATAACTGTTTATCTAAAAGCCTTTCTGTCCTTTTAACCTTTAATTTGACCTACCTATTAGTACCGAGGTACTTCTGAACTACAATCATTAGTAGTCATTTCTCCCTACCCTTTTTTGTGATGCCTGTCTCCTGTACTGTGGTACGTCTTCACGACTTTTGCTAGTAGTAGTTATTTCCCTTTTTTCTGTAGTTATCTCTTACTTAGTAAAAAAAAAAGAGTTTCTGTTTCTTCCCTGGTAGTTTTTTTTCAGTTAGGATTATGGCAGAGAAATCAGAAAGGCTCACTGGTTTTAAAAAATGCTCCCAAGTGCGGTGACAAAATACCTTTGAGTGATTCGCATGGCTTACGTGTGTATTGTCTGGGCCCACTTCATTTACAGCAGGAATGTGACATTTGCCCTTGTTGAATGCCAAAATAAGTTAATTCGTAAGGCTATGTTGCCTTCCTCCTTTGGGGAGGCCATTTCTGGTTCTGACAAAGAACAAAAGAAAAAAACATTCTCCTAAGTCTGAACATTCTACCTAGCATCCTCCCCATCCTCCAGACGTTTGGACAATGGAAGAAAAAGGCCTTCTTCGGCTCCAAAGTTGCCATCAGAGCCTTCACAGAAAGTGACTAAACTGTGAGATCCTAAGACCCTCTCGGATCCGACAAGTTCCAGAACTCCCCTGTCAGATGCAACCACTTCTGATCCAAGCCTCTCCACTCCGAAGGATAGGTCAGATCCATTGTTCTTGGATCCTGTGGGGAGCCCCTTTAAACCTATTCATTCTTTACCTATGACTCTGTACTCTCCTTCTGTTGATTCATTACCATCCAGAGTACCATCTCCTTTCCAGGAGAAACCAAAGTCACCATCAGCATCATCAGCCTCATGGAAGATGAAATGGAGAAAATTGTCAAGAAGATTTTCTGGGAACAAGGCTTTGCATGGACCCCTTCGGTTCCTACCCAAAAGGGTCAAGAGTTTCAAATCTCCTCATCCCCGTTCAGATTCCTCCTCCAACTTCCCTGGATGTTTCAGACCCTTCAGATGTGATCCATCCACTATTGTCTGCATCAGAGTTGAGGACCTTTCCTTCCATGGCTCAGACCTCTGCTCTGAGTTCCTCAGGCCATTCACAGCCAGAGAGCTCTCGATGTAGTGATGGCCCAGTCGGGTCCAAGATGGTAGGATCAACTACAAAGTTTTCAGAGCCATCCTTATCTCTTGGAGTCTAGACTTGGATCAGTCTGGCCCAGGTTTTGGTCTCAGGAGCATTGTCCTCTCAAATGGAGGGTGCCCAGATCCATAGGCACAACATTTTGGATCAGGGATCTTTCACTTCTTGGGGTCAGTCAGCTTTCGAGGCTTTGGAGAGGGTTATGTCTGCCTCAGCAGCACAGACAGTATCTCCACCTTTGAATCCACAGCCTTCTGCCTTGCAGATCCCGCACCCAGTATCTTGATCAGACATCCCACAGGAACATTGGTTCCAGAAGCTGCAAGCTACCCAACAGAGTTCCCCCTCCTCTTCTGATACTGCCCTCAAACTCCCCATGGAGGAGGTTCCTTGGAAGAGAAAGTGTAAGAGGAAGAACCTGGGACTCCACAGAGAAGTCCATCACTGAAGATACTGACCTCAAGGAAGGTTTGGGATCCCCACGGTCAACACCAGATGATGTTTCCTTCGGGGGCATCCTAGAGGTCTTGAAACAGAGAGGTGACTGGAAACCCAGCAATCCCTCATCAGAGGAGTCAGTGTACCTCTCGGCTTTTGGATCCTGACCATCTACCTCCTGGTTGAACCAGCCTGCCAATGAGCTCATCGAGTTGATATCTTGGCAGGCATGGAAGGCTCCAGATTCTATTGAACTTACCCCCCGGAGAGCAAATAAAATAATCACATCACTGGAAGACAAGAAATTTTGGTTGAAAGGCATTCCAGTAGAGGCCATGGTCATGGAGGTGGCCATGAAAAAAGAACTTGTGGAAGAAATTCTACTATTCATCCTCTTAATAAGGATTACAGGATGATGGATAGATGTGGGAAGCATGTTTTTTCTTCAGCGACCTTTGCCTTGAGGTTCCTGAATTATCTTTTCCATCTTACTAGATTGCAGAGATATCTGATCAAGGAGCTGTCAGATACTCTCTTAGGGGCTGTGTCTGAAGAGATACACAATTCTATTACCTCCCAGCTAGCTATGCTGCATTCTGTTGCAAACTCCTCCATGAGGCTCATTTCGCATGCAGCCGAAGGGGTGAGTAGAGCTGCAGGTTCAGTAATCCCTATGAGGAAGCACCTTTGCTGAGCCCTTTAAATCTTCGTTCATCAGTGCTCCATTTGACAGCACTTCCCTGTTTGGCTCAAAAGTTAGAGATATGCTGTCCAGGTGTGAGAAAGATGCAAAGACCCTTTCTGCCATGTGCGTACATTTTTCCACTCCCCAGAGGCCATATTCAAAAAAATTAGAGGAGTGGAAAAATGTGGCTCAGAAAATCACAAGGGTCTTTTCCTCAAGCATGTGGTGAAAGTTCCCCAGGGACAGAGAGGGGAGGACAATGATGGAAGACGTCTCCCCCATAGTGGAGAAGCTCAGCATCATAAAGTGTCCAGAGATACATTCTTTGGAAAACCTTTCCAGCACTCCTGAATGGAGACCCTATTGTTCTTCTCTGGAGACAATCGGGGGTCATCTATCACTGTACCAGAGAGCCTGGCTGAACATAACAAATGACAAATGAGTGAAGAGGATTATATCCAGAGGACACTATATACCCTTTTCCTGTCCACTGCCCCAGAATAAAAAACTCCCAGATGTTCCACTCAGTCAAAGGGAGCAAGCAGCTACTCGGATACAAAAGCTGATAGACAAAGAGTAGTCCAAGAAGTCTCACCAGACCAGAGAGGATCTGGTACTTACTCAAGATTCTTTTTAGTACCAAAAAAGACTGGGGACTGGAGACCAATTTTGAATCTCAGTAGATTGAATAAATCAGTTCAGAGGAGCAAGTTCCAGATGGTTACAGTTCAGTCCATTCTTCCATTCTTGTTCACCAAGTGTATGGCAGTAGTAGCAGCTCACTTGAGACAGCAAGGATTCTACGTGTTTCCATACTGAGACAACTGGCTCATTACCGCCCTGACCAGGCATCTACTTCTAAAAGCAAGAGACATGGTGCTTCAAACTTGTTCTTTGTTAATAATTACAATAAATTATGAAAAATCATTCCTAGACCCTTCTTAAGAATTGGACTTCATAGGAGCAAACATAAACACAGTCGAGATGGTGGCACATCTTCCGTCATCAAACATGGTGACAATAAGAGATCAAGTCAGAAAGTTGCTACACAATTCAAGAGTATCGGCTCAAGCAGTACTTCAGACCTTAGGTTCTATGGCAGCAGCAATAATACTAATTCCACTTGCGAGATTCCACATGAGAATTTTACAGTGGTTTCTCGCAATACAATGGTCTCTTCTTTACCAACACTTGTCAGCCCCAATAAGAATTATGAACACTTGCAAGAAGGATCTGTCATGGTGGATTCAATCAGATCAATGTATAAAAGGTTTTCCCTTGGTTCCCCCTCTCCCCAAGGCCACAGTGACCATGGATGCTTCCTAGATAGGGTGGGGAGAGCATTATCTGGGAAAATAGTCCAAGGCACATGATCTACACAGGAGGCCAAGTTGCACATAAATGTACTAGAGATGAGAGTAGTGCTACTAGCATTCCAAGCCTTTCAAAATGGTCTCCCCCTGGGGACAATTGTGATTCAATCAGACAACATGTCAGTAGTCTGGTACATCAACAAGCAAGGGGGAACCAGAACATACCCTTTATGTCAAGAAGCACTCAGAGTGTGGCAGTGGGCTATCTTGATCAACTGCTTTCTGGTAGCAATGCGCATTCTGGAAAAGTCCAACATGTTAGCAGACACGTTGAGCACATCCATCATTATGTCTCACGAGTGGTCCCTCAAGTCAGAAAGTAGCGGAAAGTATATTCCACAAGTGGGGCCAGCCTTGCGGCAACCTTTTTGTGTCCCCTCTGAACAACAAATGCAGCAACTACTTTGCTCTGATCCCTCCAAGAGGGGAGTCCCCGAGGGACTCTCTCACTCACAATTGGTCTCCCTGTCTTTTATATGCCTTTCCACCAACTCCCTTGATTCCCAAATTTCTTCAGAAAGCAAGCAGATTGAAGAGAGAAATAATCCTCATTGCCCCATATTGGCCTCATCAAATCTGACAGGAATGCCTCATCCAAACATCCAGAGTCTCAAGCTGACAGCTTGGTATCTCCAGTTCGATTTGTAGCCAGACAACCTACAGTATGCTCTCGTCCCCAGTTCATCATATTCTATTATCCTCCCATAAACCATCTACATAGAAGTTGTACAACAGTAAATGGAGGAGATTCATACATTGGTCTCAACAAAATTATGTTGACCCTTTTTCAGCTCCTATATATGCTATACTATAGTTTGTAGCACAGCATTTTAATGAGGGGGCAGCTTATTCTACAATAAAATGTAGTTAACTGCAATTTTGAATTTTCACATTGGATTTGATGGTTCCTCCCTCGATTCATATAAGCTATGCAATGCATTCTTGAGAGGAACTCTATTACTCAAGCCCCCTTATAAAGATCCTTCACCACCCTGAGACTTAAATTTGGAATTACAGAAAATTATGCAACAGCTACCTGTCAACTTAAATTTCTCTCTTGGAAAACCATTTTCTTTGTAGCCATCATGTCTGCAAGAAGCATTTCTTAGATTCAGGCCTTATCATACCAACCGCCATACTTGGTCTTCCACAAAGACAGGGTCACATTGCATACTAATCTTTCATTCTTACCAAAGATAGTTTCAGAAAATACTATCAACCAATCCTTTAATCTACCAGTTTTCTTTCAAAAGTTCACCAATAAAGGGGAATACTTGTTACATTTATTAGATGTTCATAGACAACTATGTTTTTACCTTCATAGAACAAAACACATAAGGAAACAGAGTCAATTGTTTGTCTCCTCCTCAGAAAACAGATTTGGTCTTCCAGTGATGAAGGTGACTCTAGCTAAATGGATTATAGACTGCATATCTTTTATTTACAAGAGACAAGGTTTAGATTTCCCAAGAACTGTTCGAGCTCATTCCACTAGAGCCATGGCACCACTTCACTTTTTCAGACCAGAGCATCCATGGATGAGATTTGTACAGCAGTGACCTGCGCTACCTCTCATACATTCATTACTCATTACAAGCTGGACTTAATCGCTAGGGGTAGGGCCTCTTTTGGTTCAATGGTTCTGAAGAATATCCTTCCATAAGATCACCCAGGAAAAAGGTAGCTGGGGACTCTATCCCATATGTGAGGATAAAATGAAAATTGACATCAGTTAAAATAGTATGTACTCACCATAACATTCCACCTGTGTTGTCCATTTTCATATTTTCCTCAACAATCCACTGACCATCCCCCTGTCTCTTTTTTTTTTTTTTTTTTTGGATGAGCGAGTTGACCAAAATTTTGATTATTGACCTAAAGCCAATGGCTTAATGGTTAAGTTCTTTGCTTCCCATGCATGAGGTACAAGGTTCGATCTTGACCTCTGTCCAAAGCTTGTTTGGAGTTTGCATGTTCTCCATGTGTCTCCATGGGGTTTCTCCCATGTCCGAAAAACATGCTGAGTGTTTCCATCTCAAACTCACCAATGAATGGAGCTGTAGGCAGCAGCACAGACTCTACAGGGTGCCCTATAGGGGAAAGAGTTGTACAGACCAACCACTTTGGGCATCTACTGAGGTGCACAGTATCCTCAAGATAGGAGAACATGGATCACAGACTGCGTGCCGTGGCAGGTCTTGCCACTCAACAGTGTAAAATATGGCTCTAGGTGATTCGGTCATGTTGACTAATGTCGCCAAAAATGGGTATGGGTAGTTACTGGTGATAAGTGGGTTGAGGACCCAGCCTACTCTGACCCACGCCAGGGACCCTTGCTAATGGTGGGAGGAGCATATGTGCCCCTGTCGGACAGTGTGTGCCCGCCATAAAGCCCAGCAGCAGGTCAATAAGCTACTGGCTGGCCAGTGTCTAGTTGCCCAGCCTGGGTTACCTGGGATACTTCTATTGAGCGAAAGCTGGATGTAAAACCAACCAATCTGCCAAATATGAAATGAGAATTGCTCCGCTTAATGTAGGTTCACTGACAGGATGCAGCTTGGCAGTGGATGACATGATGATACTGAGGAGGCTGGACATACTATGTATCCAAGAGACAAGATGGAAGAGCAGTGCAACAAAGCCACTTGGCTTGGGATCCAGACTCTACTACTCAGGTGGGGGACAGGCTAGAAATGGTGTAGTAATTGTGGTGAGAGAGAGGCTTCAAAAGGCAGTGTGGGATATCATCAGAATTAATGACAGACTCATGGCAATCAGACTCCAGTGTAATGATAGGGCAGTATTCATAATCTCAGCCTATGCCCCACAGCAGGGTTGTGATAGTGAAGAAAACAGTGCATTCAGATAGCAGCTGCAGGACCTACTAGATAAAACAGGATAACATGAATTGGTGTTGATAATGTGTGACTTAATGCACATATCAGGACAGACAGAACAGGATTTGAGGACTGCCTTGGTCCACATTGGTGGGGCAACAGGAATTAAGAAAGAGAAGCCATTCTAGACTTCTGTCTGGCAAATGGCTTGATAGTAGCCAACACATGGTTCAGAAAGAGAGACGGTCACAAGATCACATACAAGAGTAGCCAGCATGCAACTCAGGTAGACTTCTTCCTAGTAAGGAAAAGGCACTGGGGTAGAATCCATGATTGCAAAGTCATCCCCAGTGAAACAGTCAGCCCACAGCATAAACCACTAGTTGCCACAATCAGCTGCAAGCAATGGTCAGAGAAGGCTCTAAAGTCAACAGAGACCAGCCTGAAGACCTGGAAGTTGACTGGAGAGAAAGTGCAACAGTTCAAGGAATTACTCAGGACTCTAGCACCCCAAGAAGAGGAGGAAATAGGTGGAGTTGAAGAAGAGTGGCAGTACCTAAAAACATCATGTGTTAGGACTTCAGAAAAGATATGTAGCTGAGCCAGGTATGGAAATAAGGTACATAAGGAAAGCTGGTGGTGGAATGCAGAAGTTCAGGAGGTCATCAAAAGAAAGAAGGAGTGCCGGAAGAAGTGGGAGATAGAAAAGACTGACCAGGCTAGGAAGGACTACTGGTTGGCTAACAAAGAAGCTAAGAAAGAAGTTGCAATAGCAAAGAATAGGGCATTGGAGGCACTCTACCAACTTCTGGAAAGTGACTTAGTAACGGGCACAAAGAAACTATATCAGGTTGCAAGGCAAAGACAGAAAGATAAAGAAGATAGTCAGACACCCTTCATAAGGGATGCCATCAACAACCTGCTCACCAGTCCACAGAAAATGAAAGGCAGATGGAAGGAGTATTTCCAGCAGCTTCTGAATGAAGAAAACCCCACAGAAGCTGTACTACCCCAGAAACAGCCTGCAATGAGAGAAGAAGAGGAGCCCACCTTAGAAAAAATAAGAACAGCACTAAGGAAGATGAAGTCAGGGAAAGCAGCAGGCGCAGATGAGGTCACAGCAGATATGATAAAGATGCTGGGTGAGACAGGTGAGAAATGGCACCTGAGGATACTTATAGCAGTGTAGAGAGAAAGGTGTATCCCAGATGACTGGAGAATACACATTCTCATGCCAGTGTACAAGAACAAAGGGGGACATCCACAACTGTGGGCAGTACAGAGGCATCAAACTCTTATCACATTGCATGAAAGTTCTGGAGAGGGTGATTGATAAACAGATATGCAGAGTAGTAGAATTTAAGATGGGAGATGAGCAATTCAGATTCATATCAGGATGCAGTACAACTGATCTGATGTTTGCACTGAGACAGATACTTAAGAAGAAGCTAGAGATGAGGAGAGAGTCCAACTGGGCATTCCTAGCCTTGGAGAAAGCATATGACAAGGTCCCAAGAAAGCTGATCTGGGCAGTACTGTGGTGGTTTGAAGTCCCAGAAACATTGATAGAATTAGCGCCAGCTATATACAAGGACCCAGTGACTCAAGTATGAACAGTGTTCGGCTTCAAAGAGGGGTTCCCAGTGGGAGTGTGTTTACACCAGGGTTCAGCTCTGAGACCACTGCTGTTCATACTGGTGATGGACTACATTAGCAAACAGGTTGGAGGGGACAGATCAACAAAGCTGCTGCATGCAGATGATGTGGCAGTACAAGCAGACTCTGAGCTAGAACTTCAGCAAAATATAGGAAAATGGAATGCAAATCTGAAGGCACATGGGATGAAACTAAGCACAGATAAGACTGTGGTAATGGCAGCAAATTGGAGAAATCAGAAGAAGCTGAGAATAGAGATAGAAGGGAAGATAGTGGAACAGGTAAACAGCTTCAGGTATCTGAGAGGGATGGTTGAGGAGAAGGGTAGTCTGAATGAAGAGATCAAAGCTAGAATCAGAGTGGCTGCAGCCAACTGGCATAGAGTATCAGGTGTAGTCTATGACAGAAGAATGCCAAAGAAGCTGAAAAGTAAGGTGTACAAGACAGTGGTGTGGCCAGTACTACTGTATGGTACAGAAACATGGGCAGTAAAGGCAGAACAGTTGAAGAAGCTAGAGGTGATGGAAATGAAGTGCCTGAGAAAGGTGATAGGATGCACACTGTGGGACAGACAAAGAAATGAGGACATAAAAGCAGAAGCCAAAGTAGTTCCAATTGCAGAAAAGATCAAAGAGAACAGATTGCAGTGGTTTGGACATGTGTAGAAAAGCAGAAGACAATCTGGTGAGGAAGATTTGGGACAGACAGGAAGAAGGTAAGAGGAAGCAAGGATGCCCAGCAAAGAGGTGGATGGATGGTGTGAAAGAAGATCTGCAACAGTCAGGCATGAGTGTTGAAGAAGGCAGAAGTGTGGCACTGAATTCGAGAGAGTTGGCGACAGTTAACATAATACCCCGACCCCATGTAGAAAAATGGGAAAAAGGGGGATGATGATGATGATGATGATGACCAGATGGATAGCCAAATGGTTCATGGACTGGACTCATTGTTACAGTGGGAGAATCCAGATCCAGCAAGAGGCCGGGTACTAGTAGTGTACAACAAGGCTTACTGCTAGGACCTCTCCTGTTTGGAATATACTTCCCTAAAGGCAAGGCTAATGTAGAAGACCTCTGGCTGACCAAGTTTGCTAATGACTACAAGTTGGGGGCAATCACTGAATCCCCCATCAATGTAGATATCCTTCAGAAGGGTCTGATTCACAGCCAATCTCCAACAAATTACAACATTGATAGCACACTCCTAAGAGTGGACCCAGTAGTGAGAAATCTAGGTACACAGATAAACAGTAGCCCAAACTTTGACCACCATGTGTTCACAGTAGTGAGGAAGTCCTTCTATGTGGCACAGCTTGCAAGTAAAGGCAAGTAAAGGTAGTTCTAGTCCCACTGTACTCGGCCCTCATCAGTCCAATAAACAAGCACAATGCACCTTTTGGCATGTACTTGACCAGATGCTTGCAACAACTGGAGTGGCCTCAGAGGTTCCTTACAAAAAATATACAGGGTATAAACAACATGTCCTATGCAGGTCAACTAAAAGCCCTACACCTTTACTCTGTCTCCTACCAACTATTAAGGGGTGATCTATGCCTAAACTATAAAGCATGCTGAAATCCAGCCCTAATGAAACTGTTACACATTTGCAAGACAAACTGCATGAGGGTGACCTGATTCAAGAATTTAAACCTGGTCTGTGACATAAGGAAAACATGCTGGAGAGACAAACATCTCTCAGAAATTACCCTTCTCTGGAACAGTTTTCCTGTTCAAGTAAAGCAGAGCCCTTACCTGACTCTCTTCAAACACAGTTTGGATCAATGGATGGAGAATCATAAATTCACTCCTGGGGTGATGCCCATGTCCCTTATGGACTGAGGCAGCCTGTAAAATACTTAAAGGCATAGGTACATATCTAAACCATCCCCTATGAAAATTTGGTAAAATATGGTTTATAATGGCTAGGCTTGTAAGGGCTCTTGAGCTATTAGTCTGGTAGTCTCCTATGAACTTGTGAACCTATAAGCAGTACCCGCTTAAATCCAATTTTCTTATTTCTAATAGGAATACAAAGTGATCTTTGACACGGATATTACATAGGAAGTTATAACAACAGTTTATTTTAGTAATTTGCATGTCAAGATTAAGAGTAATCATTCCTGTACAACTAGTTTTCCATGTAGGTATATAAACATGTTTGTTAAATATCAGGTATAAATGCATGCATTTCTATATTAAATATAATGCAGGTTTCTTAATTGTCATCTATTTATCTAATCTACCTATCAATATGGGATATACACGTAAGTTATGATGTACATATCTCTAACATTATATATATATATATATATATATATATATATATATATATATATATAAAACAATAGAAGGGGGACAGAGAGAACTCATAGATCACAGACAGGGTATAGTATAATACTTTTTATTTATCTATCCTTTGTTGACTGGGTTATTCCCAACCAGCTAGTAACTTCTTTTCACGGGAGACTCAATGTGGTATTTATATGACTAATGGAAATTTGGCCAGAGTCAGGAAATTCCCCCTACACTTTTCGATGGGTGCCATGGGATCTTTTATATCCATCTGAGCTACCAACAACTCAAGCAGATGAGACCTCAGGTTAACATCTCATCTAAAGGATGGCACACTCAGCTGTGCAGCACCCCCTTATGCCTCACTGCAGTGCAAGCAATTGCTTTACCCAGTGTGGGAATAGAACCCACAACCTTCTGCATCAAAGGCCACTGACACTGCTATTTGCTAATTTAATTTTCCTTTGTGAGCTTCTCATTTTTATCACATCACAATTATCCTAAAAACATCAAGAGAAGTGAGTCTGAGTTTAAGTGATGCTTCAGATCTAGTTAAAAGGGCCATCTTTAATAATAAGTAAATAAGGTGACTGGCACCAGCTGTGAGAGGGAGCCATTTTTTTCTTTGTTACAGGTTCACTAATATAGTTAACAATATACAGTAAGATTATTTCAGAGACATTGGCCTGGGGTGGAGCACTGAACATGGACATACAAAGGCGATCCTTATTAACAGGCAAAGCAGTAGTGTTATACAGGACTAATACCGTACAAATAATAGGTTCATACTTGGCAATCAGTCTGTACACTATTATATGTCTAGCCAATAACCAGACAGTGACTGAAAGTGCAAATCAAACCCTGTACCTTGTGTCTGTAAGGTAAACACCCTAACCACCCTCTACAGTCCTAAACTGCATATCACTCTTCAGGAAGCATGGCACATCGTACAGACTTACAGAATTCCTGTCCTGGAGATATGCCACATCCGAAGTGCTAAAATTTATTAGAACTTGTTGTTTATGCTTTAAAACATTATTTTGCTTCTTTAGAGGACTATATGACCAAACATTTATGTTTAAGAAAAGCACATATTAGCTTGGTTTCACAGACAAGTATCAAAATGCTAATTTTCAAAAATATTATAATATTTACTTAGTGTTACAGAAGCCATTTTAGTAGTTCTTTACCCTGGAAATATTTAATGTAAATACAGTTAGGAGAATAATATAAGTGTATCTTGGACAGAACTGAAAGGTCATTTCTTGAATTTGTTGCCAACCATTCATTTTTATTTTGAGGATGAACTACCTTTTACTTTTTCAGATATGTCAGAGGCTGAGCTAAAAGATCTTTGACTGGAAAGTTTAGTTCATTAGATAGTTTAAAATAACATCACTGTGTTTTTAGTCAGCATTTCACACGAGCAAGGACAAATATGTTGCATTTTAAATTAAGAAATTATGAAGGTAACATGAAAACCTTTTTACGTAACAGTATTCTAAAAGAGGCCCTGTTAACTGTTGCCACAACATTAGAATTGAATATCACAAATGTAGATGCTGTACAGAAAGTAAGAGTTGATACAAGTATGTTATGCTTTCAATCCCTCATAAAGATCTAATGTTTCTTCCCATCTGTTCCAAGGAAGAAATATTAAGAGAAGACGATGATGTACTTCTGTCCCTCAGTGGAAGCCAACTGCCACAGTTACTGCAAAACTGATGTGGAAAAGAGATTAATAAGTGTT